>NC_080428.1:82587710-83187710 GCF_029873635.1 Malania oleifera | reverse complement strand
TGACTCTACAAGTCCAATCCTATTTTGATAATGACAAATCACTTGGTATTTGATCTGTACATTGAGGTTGTGAACATGAATCATATTAAGCATGCACGGAAAGATAACGAGTCATGGAAGTCACAAAGTAAAGCTAACAAATCTTGGTAAGATCCATGGAACTCAAAGTGTACGAGGATCAAGATGCAAGCCGAAAATTTCAAGATCATCTTGGGAATGAGTATTTAGAACTCATGTACTTACATTTTCGTATGATTTAATTTGAGGCTCATCGTAACTTAGAATGATTTTAGGATTCATTCATTTCATGTACATCATTAGGGAACCTTCATGGACTTAGAAATATTTTTGAAATCATGGAATATATGTTTTATAAAAGGCCCAAGAAAAAGAGCAAAGCATTTTTTTTAAATTAGAAAAAGGAAATAAAACAAAGGGCCTTCGGTAGCCTAAACTCCAACTCAGTAGCATGAAGAATTTCTTCAGGAGCCTGAAGATTAAGTTTGGTAGCTTGAAGAATTAATGGGAAAATACAGAAAGTGGCAGAGGCACCTCGGTTGCCTGACCTTGGAACCTCAGGCACCTGAACCCACTTCAGGAGCCTGAACTTCCCTCTTTAGGCGCCTGACCCTGTATTCCAACTTGTTTTTTCAAAGGCTTAAGGGACTTCGGTCGCCTGGACTTTCGACCTCAGGCGCCTGAACTTGCGGGAAACTTAAAATTGTGATTTTTATTAAACTAACTTGCGAGCTATTTCTTTGATCCAACGGCTGAGATCAATCGTAAGGGTTAGACACTATATATATACATATTATCTAAACCCTATAACGAAGCTAAGACACACAACAAGAGAAGAACACATCATATTGCAAGATTGTAGAGAAATTTGAGCTGATTGTCTGCACTTCATTCTACTTTCATTGTCTTTGGGTAAAACTATTCCGAAAATCAAAGGGCATTCATTCATTCAACTGTACTTCAATCTAGTATTGGATTTGATCATTCAAGTTATTGTTTTCAAGAACTTCTCATCTCATTACATATTCTTGAACATCATTAGAAAAGTTTTGATCTTGAGTGTGCATATTCGTATAAAAATTGATTTTTGAAAAGATCATTACTTGAGATAGTTTATTTAACTTGGTTGATTGATTTTTGATTCAAGAGTATATAAATATACATATATATCATTCATTGAGCTTATTATTGAAAAACTTATTTTGATTAAAAGGTTGATCTTGAAAGTGCCTATACATATACATAGTTCTTCTAAACAAGATCATTACTTGATTTAAGTTGTGTGATTAAATGAAAGGTTTGTTTTAAGTGTGTGTTTTCTAAAGGAACCATATTTTAGATATATTAATGTTTGATCAAATATCCTTAGTACTTATAACTATATATTCTATTGAGGGATATTTTCTGAAAAATAATATACTCAGTTTGCGATTGAATACTCGATATAAAACTTTGTGATTTTGATTGATTTAATATTTCAAGACAAAGTTTTTGCTAACAAGTTCACTTCAAATATATTTGTGCATTTTTACAAAGTGAACCAAGAACCCTAGTATATTCCAAAACATTTTAAATATATCTTTAATTGAGAGTTTTGATTAAATAGGGATTTGCGTGTTGAAGCATATCATACATAAAACGATTGTATCGTTTTCATACATTCATGAGCTTCAAGTTATATCATATGTTAATGTACTAAGAATTTGATTTGTACTCACACGCTTTTGTTAGAGGCATTGTTTTGAGTGTTAATTTTCAGATTCTAATGTATACACGGTTCGATGCGTGAACCGGTGTGAGAGGAGAGAGTTGTATCTCTTGTAAGCAGCGGAGTAGGAGGGAGTTGTGTCTCTTGTAAGCAGTGGATTATACGGGAAGCTCCATCCCAATTTAAAGAGTAGGGTTTTAGTGAATCCTTGAGTGGTTGCTCAAGGCGAGAACGTAGGCCAAGTCGGTTGAACCTCGTAAAACTGTGTTTGTCTTCTCTCTTTCTTTTACTCTTTATTTTTAGCACTACATTTAAATTGTATATATTGCATGTATAGGTTGGATAGCCTTACACATAAGTAATTGAGTACCAAAAATTCATTGGTAAAAATATAAGAAGGGTTTAAGAGGTAAATAATTGTCAAAGAATTTTATAAATACCTAATTCACCCCCCCCCTTTTGGGATTACACCTGATTCAACAAAAACTTAATTAAGTATAAGATTATTTTGACAACCTCTTTGTTTTTACTTTGAAAACTATGAATTGTGAGTTTGTTACTTTTGTGCAGATCCTATATGCTCATGTGTCCTAGTATACTTATGCAATGGCTCAACTCTTACTCAGAAATCATGAAAGACACACACCGCAAGAGTTATAATACGCACTCACTCACACAACCCTTATTACAATTAATTTATACACAATAAAAACTCCGGGATGTGCTTTGGTGCTTCTGAGTCAGTGTCCTTCCGATCTTTTCTATTTGAAGTCTACTAGGTCCGATCTTTGCTTTTGATTTGGTACCTCTTTGTATCTGACACTTTGTACCTATACTAGATAAGATCTGCAAGGATGGAAAATACTAGATACAACAAATATGTTAATATCATCAAAACATATAAACTAAGATAGTGTAACTGACAGGGCTAACAAGACTAATATCAGTGTGTGGCAATGTGAGTATTATCATACTATAAACATATACTGCAAATAATGTAACTATAATATATACATATCTTAAGCTGTAACTGATATCATATGAAAATCTCTACTTTCAAACATACTATATCATAATGAATTTTCATATCTTAAAAATCATCTGTTAAATCTGTATTTTAATGAAATTATACCTTGGATGTAAATCTGTGTATCATGACTCCACCCCTCATAATCCGGGTTGTGCGGTCTGTAGGCTGGATTTAAGGCTGGCTAGTCTACCAGGTTAAGTCAAACATAACATAACTATGCACGATTGCCCACCCAACCTGGCCTGCCCAGCCTACTACACCGACAACCTCTAGGGGTCAGTAACACAGTGGGTATCCTACAACACTGCCTACACTTCTAGGCTAATCAACCACCAACCCACACTTCCTGAATAGTGTGGTTGCATTATCGGCTAAAACATAACATAACTATGCACGATTGCCCACCCAACCTGGCCTACCCAGCCTACTTCACCGAAAACCTCTTGGGGTCTGTAACACAATGGGTATCCTACTACACCGCCTACACTTCCGGACTAATTGGTCATCGAACCACACTTCCTGAATAGTGTGGTTGCACTATCGGCTATACCCAATTTGGTCCGCCCAGCCTGCTCACCAAAAACCTCTGGGGGGTCGACACTTAATGGGTATCCTACTACACCGATCCGATTAACCAGTTATGGTACTGTGCTTTTAATATACGTAACCATCCGGGTTCTGTTACTAGATAATACATTTCACATAGTATATTTCTATTTGTTAATGACATTTTTCATGTTTCTATAATAAAATCTGGACATATTTTCTGAATAAAAATTGTCATTTCATAATTTCTGAATAAATCATCATAATAAAACTGATCACGACATTTGCGCCGACTATCATATCTCGACATTTGCACCGACTATCAGATCTCAGCATTTGTGTCAGCTATCATATCTCAACATTTGTGCCAACTATCATATCTCGACATCTGCGCCGGCTATCATATCATAATATACTGGAAATATCTTTAACATCTGTACTGTCTATGATCTTTTAAAAATTACTAAGAAATCATACATATTCTTTGAAATAATAACATTTCTACCATACTGATATTACATTAAATTTATACTTATGCCACACGAGTGAGTACTATTCTGTATTATACTATAATATGTTATAAAACCTGTTTCCTCTGTTCAACACCAGTATTCAAAAAAATACATTAATCATCAGTATTCCAAAAAATACAATGATTCATAAATAAATTTAGGAAAATACCTGACTTAATCTATTCCCTTACCTGATTCCTACGAAGCTTGTTAAAAGCCCTGGATCACGCCTACGACGTTCCAAACTCCAAACCCTGAAATCACATTCACCCCATTCACTCAACTAAAACCTCAATATATTAAACATCTAACACATTTTATGAGTTCCGAAATTCCAAACAAGCACATAAATCCTAAAATTACTTATTTACCCTGATTTTGGGATGGTACCCAAGATACTCAAATCAACATTCTACTCCAGCTAAGTTGTGGAGAATCTCCCCGGGATCATTGTGGCAACTTCTGATCGTTAAAACGGGGAAGAACGGAGCTAAATCTGAAGAGAGGAGGGACGACCAAAATCGAGAGAGAGAAACGGGTAAGAAGATTGAGACCCTCGCTGAAATGTGATTTTTGCGTATTTATAGACGGATGACCATGTGGCTTCATTGACGAGACACGTGGACTCGTTGACGAACCGAAGAAAGGGGTTCATTGACGAACCCATGAACCTCGTCACCAAACTTGGAAGTTCTGAAACCATGCTCTCTGTATCTTTTCGTCGACAAGACACGTGTCATCGTCAACGGGTTAAAGAAGGCAGATCGTCGATGAGCTTAGGGCACTCATCGACGAAGCCTTGTAGTTTCCCCTTAAAAATTTATTTTTCCTTTATTAATTTCATAATTAAATTTTTTGGGTCTCTACACTGGGTCCGGACCAGTTGCAGTAGGTCAATCGTACTATAGACATATATTGAAGTTGACTTAGCCTGGTGGTGGCTAGCCTCGGTTAAGTCCAACCTTTGGGCTGCACAACCCTGTCATGGGGGGAAGCATGACATTAGCCAAGAAAACCCTATGGGGGAAGATATTTATGAATATATGTTGGTTTATTTACATGGTGGCATTTTATTGAAATTGAACATGTTTTGAGAAAAGTAAGTGTGTGTGTGTGTGTGTGTGTGTGAGTGTGTGTGCGCGCGCGCATGTGAGTACAATTTTTTACATTTTGTCAATTAAAATTAATGATTAAATGGATGTATTTTATTATATTAAAACTCATGTTGCCACACACTGACAATAATTTATTCTTTCTTACTGAGATGTGTCTCATCCCATGATTATTCAATATTTTTTAGACGCCTTGTGGAATATAACAGTGATCATAGTAGTGCAGTAAAACGTAGGTGGGATAGAAGGTTGTATGTAGAATAGATCTTTATTAAATTATGTTTTTGATATATTTTGAATTTTATGGGTGTTAATTGTGATATTAGAATTGATATTGTTATATTAAGATAATTAGTACTTTAATAATGTATATTGGGGGTCTTCCGCTATATGAAAATATTTATTTGAGGTGATTTGAGGGAATTTTAAATATGAAAATTTTCATGTCGCGTATTGCCCCACAACTCTAGTGTTGCCTGTTGTTTGTAAACAGATGGACCCAGGGAACTCTCTGATCATTCTTCGTGAATACTTTACTCTCAGGAGCTTCCTGCACATGCAAGTTTTCCCCATCTGTCTTCATCCTCTTACTGTTTTGGGGCACACCTTCATGCATGGATTCCATCCCATTGTGATCTCCATAGCCTCCCTGGTGTCCTTTGTACCCAAGGTTTCAGACACAGTGGTCTCATCATCATCGCACGATCTGGTCTTCAAGGCCTCCTTTCCACAGCCTTCCTCATTATGCGAGCTGCTATTTTCCGATAGCCCCAATTCCTCAAGAATTGTTGCATTCAACACCATCGGAAACTCCACCTTTCCCATTTCTCTTTGGATCTTAGTACTATTCTCCTCCTTCGAGCTGCAAGAGGGAGGATCTACTGCCATTCCCATTTTCTTCTGCAATTCATCAAGCAGAACCGAAGGCGTTTCCATACCACTCAATCCTCCTTGAATCTTTTGAATCACTTCACCCGATAATCTCGCAAACTCAGCAATGATTCATGATGCTTCTTGTTAATCCATGCAACCTTGTTTCCTTCTTTAATCTTTATGAATTTCAGTGCATCGTCTACTTTTTTCTTCAATTCGGTATCAACATCTGATTTCCGCGAAGCTCTAATCGTGCCTTTGCAACCCATTACCTTTCAAATTCAAATTTTTTTCAAATCTGAACTGGGCGGGAATCTGAAATTCAAAATTTCTAGCTATAAATGAACGAAGATGATAGTGGTGCGAACCACAGCTGAGAGATGAATGGAAAAAATGGATCTAGAGGTTGAAGAAAGTGAAGAAAATCGAACGGAAGGGCATCCAATCCATAAACAGTCGTGCATCCCTTAGAGAGGGATAAGAGTCTCTCTCTCACACGAAGTGCTTCGTATTTTCCTTTGTTTTTTTTTGAATACGCACCGAATATCCACGCGTCCGTTTATGGTCCACGTGACTAATCCTGCGCCCCTTGAAGTTGATTCCACAACTCCAAAGGGAGGGTAAATTCAAGAGTCTAGGGGTGGAAACAAGTCCGAGGGGTTTGAACACCTCATCTTGTGAAAGACACTCCCGCAGCCCGTACTATCACCTGAACCACACCCTGGGGGTTCGTATTTTCCTTTGTTGTTACTACTCTAAATGGTACAAACATAACATAGAAGAATGGTATTCAATTTATAATTCACCAATCACGAAACACATATATTGTATAGTTGATCTGACTTGTGCATGAAAATCTAGTAATCAATTGATTAATATGAAAGTTAATCAAATTATCAACATACAAATTAACACTTGAACATTGTATACCAAATTGGGATATAGTGCGAATTTACATTTTAAATGCTTGATGCTCAAAATACGGTATGAATACTTTACAGATTTAGATGCGTTAAAGGGCTAACTTGAAATCATGCTCTATCTTATAGGAATAGTTCAATTTTGAATCTCTCTCTCTCTCTCTCTCTCCCTCCCTTGTGTGTGTGTGTGTGTGTGGATATAATAATAGAAATATTGTATGTTCACATTCATCTAACTTTTGTCATATTTAATGTAATTTTATTTGTCAAATGAGTTAATTATATGTTTTGTTATCTTTTAAAAAATTTTAGAAACTTTAATTTTTTCAAATCCTAATAATATCGTTCTTTTTTTTCATCTCCCACATTCTTTAATGCATGTTAACTCCATTAACTCGAGGTAAAAAATATAAATCTCTAAACCTTAACCATTCTCTTAATTATCAATTTCAAGTTTAAGTATTATACTTTATTTTTTATTATATAATTTATTAAAATAATTTCACGGTTTAGCTACAACATTAATATTATCATTTTCACACAACATATATGATCTAAATGTAACATTTCTTCCTACCATCTCTATAAGTATGAACATGCCTTTTCCTTATTATTAAGTGATTGTCAACAAAATGTATCTATTACTTAAATGTGCATCTTCCAAACTTACTTTTATGTTAGCTTACAATTGAATCTTCCATTGGAATTTGTAAAAATGATTGACTAACTCTATTGAGATATTTATACTTCTTTCACTTACAATTTAATAGATAATCAAAATTTTACTATTATAATCAACATACCCCATTATCATAGGGATAGACAATGAAAAAAATATAAGTTGTAGACATAAGTTACCGTGAAAAGTTTAACATAAGTTGTTAAATACATCTTAATTAACATAAAAATAATTTTAAAAATTATGCTTCTTTTGGAAAATTTGAATACCATTAATTTACATTGGATGAAAATTTTAACTACATAACTTTGATAGTTGAGGTTTTTAATTATACTGATTAAGAGTATACAGACATAACTGAATATTTCCTAATAGTGCAGGGATTAACTTATAATTTTACTCCTTTTAATATTTAACAGGTATATAGACAAAATATAATGAAAAATAAATTTTTCCTATATTTTTTTTTTTCGTTTTCATTCTTTCAATAAAATCCTTGATCTAAATAAGAAAATGTTTTATAAGGAATGATCTTTTTTTTCTTGTACGAATTCAAATCATTTAGGGCAAAAGATATTTACTTTTTTTGAAGTTTGATAAAAAGACAAAAAACCTTATATGAGATTTTTACAATGTCACAAATCTCGTACGAGGTTTTAAAAATGTAACTCTACCTTCTCTTTAAAAAAACTTATCTTTTTATAAAATATAAGGAGATATTTGTGTTTTTTTATAAATATTATCAGAGATTTTTTGAATTTTTAAGATTATAAGAGAAGTTTTTAAAAAATTTAAAAATCTCAAAAGAAATTATTATTATTATTTTTTTAACCAAAGGAAGTTGATATTTTTTGCCCAATCATCTATTATGAGATGTTTTTTTTTAAAAAAATTTAAACATTTTACAAGTAGGATGTATGAATTAATGTGGTCTTAAAAAAAGTCCTACTTCAGTTTTGTGCGGCTAATTGATGTCCCATACAAAATTTTCTCTCCAAACCAAGTTATTTTCTTTGCTCTTAAAAAGCAAGCAAAAAAAAAAACTGCAAAAATAAAAAAATGACAGTCTACGGACAAATTTTATTTTTTTTTGGCGCGAGGAGCGATGGATGTGGCGGGAAATATTTTTTTTAAATGACCGAATCGCCCCCACCGTACTTCAAAATAACACCCGAACAACAGGACGACACCACAACAGAATCTCCTCACTAGGGACTTTCTCGCCCATTCTAAAAAACTCAAGGAAAGCCTAAAATTCCGATTAGCACCGGCAAGATCTCCGCGCTTAACAATGGCCAACGAAGAGAACTCAGAGCAGCCTCATCCTTCATTCCCGCGCGGTCGAATAAAAAACATCATGAAACTCGACAGAGAAATCAACAAGATCAATTCAGAAGCGCTCTCGCTCGTCTCGCGCTCCGCCGAGCTGTTTCTTCAGTTCCTCGCCGAGAAGTGCGCGGAAGTGGCGGCGGAGAAGAAGCGGAAGACCGTGAAGCTCGAGCATCTGAGAATCGCCGTGGAGCGGCACCGGCCGACTAGCGATTTCCTCCTCGACTCGCTGCCCTCGCCTCCTCCGCCGTCGGATTGTGCGCAGGCTGATCGGGCCCGACCCCGTGCCGCCGCTGAAAAACCAGTCCCCGCCGGCACTCGGCGGATCGATGATTTCTTTAGCAAGTCCGCGGCCGCAAATGAAGCTCCAAAGGGCGCCAACAGTTCCTAATTTTTTTTTCTCACTTCTTTGTGCATCATGTATCAGATTACTCTGCTTTTTTATTAAAAAAATCTTCACTCTCGTGATCTTTGTTACCGTGTGTGATTCTCAAACATTTACTCGGCTTTTCCTAAGACTTTTTGAAACTTTAATATCATGTTTAATTTATAATGGAATAGAAGAATAATAAAATAAGAATTTAAACGATAACTAGCATAAAATTAAGTAATAAGTTTATTTCAATTTTAATCTAGTCTTTCAGCATCAATTGGACTATATATTACATAATTTATATGTCACGCCTCGGACCCGAAATGAGACCCACGGGTGATATGTAATCTAACCTATTTCTATATTTGATAAAACATCCAAAGATACAGTATAATGGATGAGGGTCCAACCTCGTAAGGTTCTCATGCACCCTAAACACATTCAATCAGAATCATATACGCGCCGGAAAAAATGTCATCTATATATACATATGCAGTATCATACCAGAGTTTATACAATAGCAGAACATGACTCTATCAAAACGTACAATTGGGTGTCCAAATAAATCTCAAAATGGCTACCCAACAAAAATACAGTCCTAACACTTACCCAAGCGCTAAACGCAGTACACCGGCCACTACGCTCCTTACACCAGAACGCTAGTTCCGGTTACTTGAAAGTCCTGTAAAAATGTACGTACAGTAGGGATGAGACACCTTTCAATAAGAAAGAACACAGTTTATATCGGTATGTGACATTTGAGTGCTATCATGATACAACATATACGCAATTAAATGCATTCCAGTACTAATTTTCCACAGTGCATACACGCACACATACACATACACATACACATGATCAATAATCCTCGATGTTGTCACACCCTTCGCCCCGAAGCCGGTCCATGACGATTCAGCGTTGGCTCGGCCAACCCGCGAAGCACGGCACCACCGGCACATGGCTAGTCCCCGACTCCCATGGCATCGTACCGGTGCATAATTGGTGGATCCACACCCTTCAGCTTGATATGTCGATATAAGCTCACGCTCTCGGATATAGAGTCGGACACTCTTGCCTACGTGGCAGGCGATAAACACGCCCTTGGATATAGAGTTGGACACTCTCAGTACCTGGAACAATTTCGGAACCTAGTTCCTACTAACATTTCACATATCACACACACATGCATGCTCATATAACCAAACAAATTACACCCATTTGGTAATCTAAATCATGGTTTTTCAAACAAATACAGTTTAAACAAGTCAAGTCACGGTCATCCCAATATCACAGTATCAATCAACATATACCCATAGTTTTCAACAAAATCAGGGATGCATCTCGTCACCCCATTTTTCCCAAAACTGTAATAATGAAAAACTCATAGCTTTCCCCGTTAGATTCCCTCAAATGAGTAGCCAAAACACACTCAGGACCGTGGACCACAGTTCCACCGAATTCGATTTCAAAAATAACCAATATAAACATAGTTCCCCTTACCTTTTCCCCAAATAGCCGATCCCGAAGTCCAAGTTCCCTAAATAGTGAACCGAGTTCCAAAACCTACAAATCACAATACAGAATATGCTCACGACACTATTTCCTACAAAACTACTGGATCAAAAATGAAAATCGAGCCTTACCTCGATTTTTCTCCAAAACCCAAAAATCTCCGAAACAAGATTCCAATCCGTAAAAATCGTAGAGAATCCTTCCACAATCCTCTTGGTAACTTCAGATTTTTGATTCCGTCAACAATCGGGAAGAAATCTAGAGAGAGAGAGAGAGAGAGAGAGAGTAGGGAGTGGTTTAGAGAGAGAGAGATATTTGAAGTTACTTAGTGAGGAAGTAATGAAAAATCCTATTTATAGCCCTTTGACCCGACCCAATTCGTCGACGAAATGGTGCCTTCGTTGACGAATCTTCCACTACCCTCGTTGACGAATAGGTGGCCTCGTCGATGAATCTGAGATCACCAATTTTTTCGAGACTCCTCGGCTTCTCCTCGTCAACGAGTCTCTGAATTTCATTGACGAGAAGAACAAAGGCTTCGTCGACAAAATCTGCCAAATTCCCAATTTGCCCCTCTCCTATTTATTTAAACCCATTTATCACAATTCAGGTTCTTACAATCTCCCCTCCTTAAAAAAATTTAGTCCTCGAAATTTGCCGTCTCTCATTCATAAGGTCATATCCGGAATACACAACTACGATCTATCAACAATAAACTGGCAACTACTACATCGCAGTCCCATCATACACATACACATACATACCCTCACTTATGGCGGAGGAATACCATGGTTTATACAACTGTCTCAAGAGTTCACAATACATACACACTCCCAACAACTAACCACTTATCCAAACCTATAGTAGGATCATGTACAAGTGCTCAAAACAACTGTGGATACTTCCGGCATATTTCCGTTTCCAGTTCCCAAGAAACCTTCTCAACCTCGTGGTTTCGTCACAATACCTTCACTAACGGTATCTCTTTGGTACGAAGCTTCTGAACTTTACGGTCTAAAACCTGAACAGGTATCTCCTCATACGCTAAAGTATCCCCAATTTCCAACTCATCATAACTAAGAACATGTGAAGGATCTATAACGTACCTTCTCAACATGGATACGTGAAACACATTGTGGACCCTTGAAAGTGCTGGAGGTAATGCAACTCCATAGGCTACCAGACCCACTCGCTCAAGTACCTTGAATGGTCTGATATACCTCGGGCTCAGCTTGCCCTTCTTCCCAAATCTCATCACCCCTTTCATCGGTGCAATACGCAAAAATACCTTACCTCCCACTTCAAACTCTAACTTATGGCAGTGAACATGTGCATAACTCTTCTGCCAACTTTGAGCTAATCTAATCCTCTTCCGAATGAAACCCACCTTCTTAGACGCCTGCTGCACAAGTTCAGGTCCGAACACCTGACGTTCACCAACCTTATCCCAACACAAAGGAGATCGACACTTTCGACCATACAAAGTCTCGAACGGTGTCATACCAATACTAGATTGGAAGCTATTGTTATAAGAGAACTCTACAAGTGGCATAAACTGTATCCAATTACCACCAAAGTCGAACACACAAGCTCGCAACATGTCTTCCAATATCTGAATCGTCCTCTCCTACTGTCCATCAGTCTGGGGGTGGAACGTTGTACTGAAAGTAAACTTCATCACCAATGCCTCATGCAAGCTTGTCCAGAATCGAGAAGTAAACCTCGGATCTTGATTTGACACAATGGACACCGGTACCCTATGCATTCTCACAATCTCATGCACATACAACTCCGCCAGCCTACTTAAAGGATAGCCAACTTTCATCAGTATGAAATGAGCAGATTTAGTCAATCTATCCACGATCACCCAAATAGCATTTTGCCCGTGAACTGCTGGCGGCAAACCAGTCATAAAATCCATGGAAATATACTCCCATTTTCACACTGGAATAGGCAAAGGCTGTAACGGCCCTGCCAGCCTTTGATGTTCAGCTTTCACATGCTAACACGTCAGACACTGCTCCACGAACTGAGCAATCTGCCTTTTCATACCAAACCACCAGAAGGTTTCGCGCAAGTCCCGATACATCTTTGTACTACTAGGATGTACCGCATACATAGAACGATGCGTCTCTTCTAGAATCGTCCTTCTGATCTCATCATCGTTTGGAATACACAGTCTGGTCCCAAACCTCAACACACCTCCCTCATAGATGTTAAAATCTGTAGTTAGTCCCTGTTGTACCTTTTCCATAACCTCTGCTAACTCTGAATCACTAGCTTGTGCGGCTTTTATATGCTCAATTAAGGTCGGTTGGGCCACCAAACCAGCAAGATAAGCATGATGATCACCAACCACCAACTCTATACCTGAGCTCTCCAAATCCCGTCTAATGTGACACTGAGTTACAACCACAGATACAGCCGTAGGCCCTGACTTTCAACTCAATGCATCAGCTACCACATTAGCCTTCCCCGGGTGATAACTGATCGTGCAATCGAAAATCCTTAATCAACTCTAGCCATCGCCTTTGTCTCATATTCAACTATTTCTGCGTGAAGAAATACTCGAGGCTCTTATGGTTAGTGAAGATCTCACACTGCACCCCGTACAGATAATGTCGCTAGATCTTCAATGTATAAACCACAGCAGCCAATTCCAAATCATGCGTAGGGTAATTCTTCTCATACTCCTTCAATTGCTGATAAGCATACGCCACTACCTTACCCTACTACATAAGCACACATCCTCAACCCTTCAGAGACACGTCACTATAAATCACAAACCCACCATCTCCCGAAGGTATGGTCAACACTAGAGTAGTAACCGGCCGGTGCTTTAATTCTTGAAAACATTGCTCGCAATCACTGGTCCACTCGAACTGTACTTATTTCTTGGTCAATCGTGTCAGAGGTCCAGATAGTTTAGAGAATCCCTCTACGAACCGACGATAGTAACCCGCTAGTCCCAGAAAACTCCGAACCTCCTGCACATTCTTCAGCCTTACCTAGTCGACCACAACTTCAATCTTGCTAGGATCAACTGATATACCATCCTCAGTAACCATATGGCCTAAGAATGCAATTTGACTCAACCAGAATTCACACTTCTTCAGCTTAGCATACAACTTCTTCTCCTGCAGAATCTGTAACACTAACCTCAAATGTTCCATATGCTCTTCCGTACTCCTCGAGTATACTAGAATGTCGTCAATGAATATCACTACAAATCGATCTAGGTATTCATAGAAAACCTTGTTCATCAGATCCATGAACACTGTTGGAGCATTCCTTGACCCAAATGGCATGACTAAGAACTCTTAGTGGCCATATTTGGTTCAGAAATCCATCTTCGCTACATCCTCCACTCTAACCCTCACCTGATGATATCCTGACCGCAAGTCAATCTTTGAAAAGACCCGTATCCCCTGCAACTGGTCAAAGAGATCATCTATACGAGGTAAAGGATAGCGATTTTTCACAATTATCTTGTTAATCTCACGGTAATCAATGCACATCTGCATCGACCCATCCTTCTTCTTCACAAACAGTATTGGAGCTCCCTAGGGCAAAACACTAGGTCAAATGAATCCCTTATCTAGTAATTCCTCAACTGCTCCTTCAACTCCCGAAGTTCTATTGGAGCCATCCGATACGGAGTTTAGAGATCGGTGCTTTACCGGACAGTAACTCTATCGCAAACTCCACCTCACAATCTGGAGGTAAACAGGGTAAATCATTTGGAAACACATCCGGGAATTCTCTGACTACTCGAATGTCCTCGAGTCTCAACTCATCCCGCGGCGGTTCCTTCATACAAGCTAGGTACCCCTGACATCCGTCCAAGAGTAGTCTTCTCGCCTGTAGTGCCGACAGAATCTGTGGCGCTGGACGCACACACGATTCCAAAAATTCATATTCCTGCTTCCCAGGAGGTCTGAAAACTACCACTTTCGTACAACTGTCGATCATGGCATAACTGGAGAACAACCAATCCATCCCCATAATGACATCGAACTTGATATGTCATATAACATAAGATTTGCCGGTTGCAACTTTCCCTAAATTTCCACTGGGCAGTCTATCAACCTCTTCCTACAGAAAGATACACTCCTAGATGGCGTAGTAACAGATAACACCTCATTCATGTCTTGGGTCTCAACCCCACATCGTCCCACAAAATTCACAGACGCAAAGGAATGGGTTGCACCCGAATCAAACAACACAAAAGTTTTATTTGAAAGCAACAATAAGGTACCTGTCACCATGTTACCTACATGCTCAGCGTCCGCTGGAGTAAGAGAGTATACTCTGGCCGGAGTGTTATTCGTCTGAACGATCCCCCGAGGTATTTGATTGCTCCCTCGATCCCCACTAACTACAGGCATGTCTCACCTCGGTGCACGACAATCACGAGCCATGTGACCAGGTCGACCACAGTTATAGCAATTACCATCAAAAGACCAACACTCTCCCTCATGTCGTCTAAAGCATCTGGTACAATGACAACCGGTCTGGCTCATTTGAGAATCCTGGCACTCGGTATTCTAACGATAACCCGAGCCCTTGCTCCTCTTATTCCACGATCCTTGACGAGATCCTAACTGAGAACCAGAAGGTACTGTCCTCTTCCTCGATTCCTAATCGACTTCATCCTCTCGAATACCAGTCTCGATCACCGTGGCCTTATCCACCAACACCGAGAACTCGCGGATCTTAAGCATACCCACCAGTCTACGGATATCCTTCGTCAAACCCTTCTCGACCCTCTGAGTCTTTTCATACTTGCTAGAGATCATACATGGTGCAAAGCAAGACAACTCTATGTATTAAGCCGTATACCCCTGCACCATCAAATTCCCCTAAACTAGCACAGAAAACTCATTTGCCTTCGCATCACGTACTGAAGCTAGGAAGTATCTGTCAAAGAACACCTCCTTGAATCGACTCCATATCATCTCCTCTGAATCGACTCTCTCTCACCGCAGTCCACCATCGACCCGCCTCCCCAGATAGCTAGAAGGTGGCATAAAGGACTCGCTGCCTATCCGTGCAGTGCAAAACTTCTAGAATCCTCTCAGTCTTCTCCATCCAGTCCTCCGCTGTTGTCGGATCAGGTCCTCCAGAGAACGTCGGAGGATGCATGTGCGTGAACCTCTCAATGGTGCACCCCGCAGCAGTAGGAGAGTGTTTGCGTCTCCTCACACTCCGCCCAATCTCTCGTAATACCTGCCTCATCAAATCTCAAGGCACAGAAGGAGACTCATCACTCGAAGTCTCCTCAAAGTCACTTCCTAGGTTATTATCCTTGGGCTCCATTTTGCAACACAATAGGAATCTATCAGTATCCCTACAACACGTACAGTTAACACAATAATCTATACTAATTGTGTTAACTACTCCCTGCCAAGTCTAGGTCTGTCCTATCACACTGACACGAAAGTCATCAATGATCTGCCTTGCTTTTACTGGAATCGTCATCCTAGGGAAAACACGGAATACCATCGACAAATCTCGGTCTAGCAACCGAACAAACCTCAACCAACTCTACCCATATCCACATCCTATATTCTGGTATGTACTCATAACTGAGCCTAACTAAGTCTACAAGATCTAACTTGGTTAGCTCTGATACCAAGCTGTCACGCCCCAGAACTGAAATGGGACCCAAGGGTGAAATGTAATCTAACCTATCCTTGTATCTGATAAAACATCCAAAGATATAGTATAATGGATGAGGGTCTGACCTCGTAAGGTTCCTAGACACCCTAAACACATCAAATCACAATCATATATGTAGCGGAAAAAGGTCATCTATATACACATATGCAGTACCATACCAGAGTCTATACAAGAGTAGAACATGACTCTATCAAAACGTACAACTGAGTGCCCAAATACATATCAAAATGGCTACCCAGCAAAAACACAGTCTTAGCACTTACCCAAGCTGTAACGTCCCTCAATTTCTTAACATAAAATATTACATAATAAATAAAATGGTCAACCCGAACCCGTGGGTAGCGGGGACACCTGTCAAACACAGCAGAAAACCTAGTAACAGTAAATATAAAATCTCAAACATCCAATCATAAAACATAATACCAGAGCTTTCTATAACATCAAAATACTATTATGATATATAACCTCCAAAAGTCAAAATAACACTAGGATTAAATAACAAAAACTCCCGATCCTAGTTCAATGCTTACCCTTCTAGTAGGGAAGCTCCAATCACTCAATGGCGGCTCTAGCCCGCCAGTCTCACTGGATTTTCTGAAAATCATTTAATGTTCGTGGGTGAGACACTTCTTAGTAAGGGAAAATAAACTAAATACAGCTGTGTGGCAATATGAATATTTAATGCATTTATACATATACAGTACATTTCACAATTCTATAAACATCATCATATCGTACTGGGTAAACATATATTTTCACATATGTTAATAAATCATAACATACATAAAATCATCTGTTATAACTGTAGTATTGAAAACAAACCCAAGATGAATAGCTAGCTGGTGTCATGTATTACTGCCCATGACGAGTTGTGCAGCCTGAAGGCGGGACCCAACAATGGTTGGCCGACCACTGTCGAATCAAATATGTCTATAAGTATGATAAGCTCGCCACACCCTGGTCCAGACTGCTAGGTGGACGTCCACACTCTACTGAAAGCCACATCAACTATCCATCTCCCATCCCCTCGTGGGACGATAACACTAATAAGGCCTTGTGCCAAAATTGACCAATAGCTATGGTACCAAGCTCCTGGTCTGAACTAAACTAACATTCTGGTTGTGAAAACATATAATACATGATCATACGTAACATCATTACGACCTCGTTCCGAAAAAATAGATACGGCCTTGTGCCGAAAACATAAATACATGGCCTCGCGCCGAAAAAATAGATACGGCCTGGTGCCGAAAACATAAATACATGGCCTCGCGCCAATAACATAAATATGGTCTCGTGCCGATAACATAAATATATGGCCTTGCGCCAAAATTGTTTCAGGTATATATATTATGAAAATACATCATTTATCATATAATCGTCAAAACCATCACAACATTATTCATCTTTTTATAATACCTGAAAACATGTTTTGTTCGTAAAATCTTTTACATCATAATACGTTCCACATAAAATAATATTCATGCCACACATATGCTTTTAAAAGTCATACTTCATATTCTAAAATCGTGATTTGCTTATATCTCATACATACATATACATTTTAATCATCATAACATATTTTCCCAATCGTACATTTCATTTGTAATACACAATATAACATATGCTTTTCTGAAAATAAATTTACCCATAATCAATAATAATTTGTATGGAAAATTACTGCTTTAGTTATTCCCTTGCTTGACTATTGAGAAATTCCTTAGGACCCAAAATTTCACGCCCTTGGCGCCCGAAATTTAACTCCTGCAATTTACATTTTCCCCAGATTAATTAATCTATTTCTCCAAAATAATACTCATCTAGCCTCCCCCAAGCTCCATATACCTCAAATTAATATTTAAACTATTATTTAATATCCCCACTTAATTTTCTGAATTTTTCTTGCGGGTCCCAAAATTATACCCGCGGCGCTCACCCGGGCCCTAAATTTCAGAAATCCTACTTCAATTCCAAATGCTTAATATTTTAGCATTTCTAAATTAATGCTAATTAATTAAAAATAAACCCCTTAATAATCGCCGCGTCCCAAATTTGGGATTTTGGCCCGACACCCCCACGAGAATTCCGTCCCACTAGACTTGTAGAGAATCATCCCTAGATTCCCATGGTGGTGTCCATTCATTAATTGGGCTTATATTTTGTAAGAAATTAAAGAAAAAGGAGAAAATGACTTATCTCAGGGAATACGCTTACGCCGCTCCTACCACCGATCTGCTCTGGTAGAAATTACGGCTGTGGCGAATGGAGTCCAGTGGTATCTTCGGATTTTCGATCGGGCGAAAATCTGTCACGAAATCGAGGAGAGAAGGAGAGAGAATGTGAAGAGAGAGAGAGAGTGTTAAGAGCTGCAAGAATAAATAAAAGTAAAGAAAAGAAAAGAAAGAAAGAAGAAGACGAAGAAGAAAATGGGGGGGGGGGGGCGTGAAACATTCCTGAAGAAGTCACCAGAAGCTTCAAAAAAGCTTCAGGTGATTATATATATATATAAATATAATAATAATAATAATAATAATAATAATATATTTAATTAATATTAATAATAATATATATTTTATTAATAAAATAAAAATAAAATTTAATTAATTATTTTTTCTTTTTCTTTTAAAATTCGTTTAATTAATTAATTAATTAATATATTTTTTTTAATTAATTTTTTTTTGAATCATTTTATTAATCTTTTATATCTCTTTTTGGGATTTTTACATAAGCGCTAAACACAGTACACCAGCCACTATACTCCCTACACCATGATGCTAGTTCCGGTTACTCGAAGGACTTGTAAAAATATACGTATAGCAGGGGTGAGACACCTCTCAGTAAGGAAGAACACAATTTATATCGGTGTGTGATATTTGAGTGTTATCATGATACAACATACACGCAGTTAAATGCATTCCAATACTAATTTTCCACAGTGCATACACGCACACATACACATACACATGATCAGTAATCCTTGGTGTTGTCACACCCTTCGCCCCGAAGTCGGTTCGTGACAATCCGGCGTTGGCTCGGCCAACCCGCGAAGCACGGTGCCACCGGCACATGGCTAGTCCTCGATTCCCATGGCATCGTACTGGCGCATAACTGGTGGATCCACATCCTTCGGACTGATCTATCGGTATAGGCTCACGCTCTCAGATATAGAGCCGGACACTCTCAGTACCTGAAACAATTTCGGAACCCAGTTCCTACTAGCATTTCAACATATCACACACGCATGCATGCTCATATAACCAAATAAACTACACCTATTTGGTAATCTAAATCATGTTTTTTCAAACAAATACAGTTTAAACAAGTCAAGGCACGACCATCCCAATATCACAGTATAAATCAATATATACCCACAGTTTTCAACAAAACTAGGGATGCAACCCGTCGCCCCCTTTTTCCCAAAACTGTAATAATGAAAAACCTATAGTTTTCCCCATTAGATTCTCCCAAATGAGTAGCCAAAACACACACAGGACTGTGGATCACAGTTCCACTGAGTCCGATTTCAAAAATAACCAATATAAACGTAGTTCCCCTTACCTTTTCCCCGAATAGCCGATCCCGAACTCCAACGTCCCTAAACAGTGAACTGAGTTTCAAAACCTGCAAATCACAATATAGAATATGCTCATGACACTGTTACCTACAAAACTATCGGATCAGAAATGAAAATCGAGCCTTACCTTGATTTTTCGTCAAAACCCGAAAATCTCCGAAACGAGATTCCGATCCATATAAACTGCAGAGAATCCTTTCACGATCCTCGTAGTAACTTCAGATTTCCGATTTTGTCAACGATCGGCGAAGAAATCTAGAGAGAGAGAGAAAGAGAGAGAGAGAGAGAGAGAGAGAGAGAGAGAGAGAGAGAGAGAGAGAGAGAGAGAGAGAGAGATATTTGAAGTTACTTAGTGAGGAAGTAATGAAAAATCCTAGTTATAGCCCTTTGACCCGACCCAATTCGTCGAAGAAATGGTACCTTCGTTGATGAATCTTCCACTTCCCTCGTTAACGAATCGGTGGCCTCGTCGACGAATCTGAGATCACCGGTTTTTCCGAGACTTCTCGGCTTCTCCTTGTTGACGAGAAGAATAAAGGCTTCATCGACGAAATCTAGCTTCGTCGACGAAATCTGCCAAATTCCCAATTTGCCCCTCTCCTATTTATTTAAATCCATTTATCACAGTTCGGTTTCTTACATTATAACTTTTATTATAGGCTTAAATCTTAAAAAAAGCAAAAAATAATTAAACATAAAAATTGTGAGGTTATTATGTGATATTCTCCATATTTGCTTGATAAATTTCTTTTAATTTTTTTTTGCATTATATATTGCTTATGACTAAAATCCTCAAAGAATTGAACAAAATTAAGTTGACCATATGCAATTGTTGAATCTTGTTTATTTATTTTTATTAGACGAATTAAGGACGTGAATTTATGTCGCGTAAATTTGGAACTTATGCAAATTTAGATAAAATTTAATATAAAATTATATTATATTTTGTTAAATTGATAAAAATTAAAATTTAAGGCTTCCCTGGAGTAAATGTGAAATAATTTCATGCTCTTCTTAGTTTTTTTAAAGTTATGAAGTTAGGAGGTGTTTAATAATATTTAGCACTTAGTGTAGAATAAATGATGAATGTAACCCTGGATCTATGAATCGACTCGATAATTAAAATTAATAAACATTTTAATCAATTAATAATAATAATAATAATAATAATAATAATAATGTGTCTCAAATATAAAATATAAAAACATTAATTGAAAATTTTTCCTAATATAAATATTTTAGAACATAAAATATTATTTATTGTGAAACATACTAAGAAATTTTTTTTTAATCAACACTTTAACTAAATACTTGTTTTTTTTTTTTACATTTTTCTTGCAATAATTTAAGTTTTATAATTCTCATAAATAGATCTAACATTTTGATCTTTTATATGAACAACCTTTGTAAATCCCAAGAAGTGGTAAAATTAAAAATCTATTGCATTTCTGTTGCGGGTTTACATTCATTGCAGAGTATAATTCATTTAATATGCAGACTAATATTTGAGTTCAAAAATTGAAAGCCACATTATTAAAAGATAGTTCAACTAAGAAGAGCCCTTTCAAATCATATTTTTGATATTTTGTATAGTATTAGATGAACCAAAATATAACTAGTAAAAAAAAAAAGAAGACTAGAATATAAAAAAAAAAGAAAGAAAGAAAGAGAGGGAGGAGAGCGGTAAGAACATGCTGATGCCAAAGGGGTAAGAAGAATATCGAAATAAGAGAGATAATACTAAATGTGTTCGTTCAACAATGGAGAGACTGGAGAGGCAGGGTAGAGTTGTTTGGGTGATTGTGGGAGGAGAACCGAGGTTGTGTAATTTTTGTTATTTTTTATGGGTCAAAAAGTAAAAAAAAAAAACTTATAAATTGTGTTTTTACTAAATTAACACTAGAGAGATTGTTGATTTTCTTATAAACAATCCACTTAGATCATTAAAAAACTCAACCTCTATTTAGAGGTTGATAAATGCAATCAAATGTCCCCTTAGTATTGTTTTGTGACATTTTTTTAGTATTTTTGGAAATATAACTTTCATATCAATTTATTTTTCTGTTTGTTGAAATTTAAAATTTGAAGCAGTAAAAAATTAATATGTTTAGAATTTTCACAAAACACATCAATGCCTTAACACAAAAGTATTATTACACATTATTATTATATTTAAAATAAATAGGTTTTTTTTTTTTAAAGGATAGCCCGCTGCACAAAGCTCCCGCACATGCAGAATCCGAGGAAGGGGCGGATCACAATGGGTCTATAGTATGCAGCCTTACATTACATTTTTGCAAGAGACTATTTCCACACCTCAAACTCGTGATCTGGTCACATGGCGACAACCTTACAATTGCGCCTAGGCTCCCATTCCTTTAAAACAAATAATTATTAATAAAAAATAAAAGTAATTATATTATTATATTTTAGTAATATAATATAATGGTTAAAATTAGTAACCGCATTGCCCTAATTATTTCATTTAATTAGGTTACTAAGTGTTGATTTTTTTTAAAGTTATGTTCAATTTAGTAAAACATAAATTTAATTAGGTACATATTCCCTAAATAAGTTCTGTATGAAAATATAATTATTTTTCATTACTAACACACACCTGCTTGCTTGAAATGTATGTGAAATTCTCATACTGAATATATATTGCACACTTTTAAAAATTCTATAGTATGAATTGAATATATAAAATAAATATTGTAATTTTAGAAAAAAAAAATATCGTTCTATAAGAATATTTATGAAGCAAAAAATAGAAAGCAAAATCCTGGGATTCTCTCTTTAGTCTCTCACTTCTCATGGCAGTTCAAGTTCATCTTGCCAATAGCATCCCATTCATTTCAAATCGCGGGTTTTTCTCTTTTCATGTAGAAATAGATGAAGGAAATCCATAATTTCCTGCAGCAACTCTGCATCCCGTTTATGGTCATTGAAATCATTACATTATCAATCGTTATGTTATTCCCATTTTTATTTTAATTTTTATGGCGGCAACAGTTTTCCCCTTCCATTTTAGCTCAACTGAAGAAAAATATTTTTACTCGTAGCAGCCAAAGATCAATGGGCAGATGACCTAGATTTTAATTTCCTTCCGACAAGGTATGTTGTTTTTTGAGATCTATTTGCCTTAATTCGTTTTCACTTTCTATTTCTTACTTAATCGTCTTTATTCTCTGGCCCTCTTGTTCATCAATCTAGATGTTCCATAAGTTGTGCTTGGGAGTATTAATTCAGGCCTTGAATTTGGATTTATGCGAATCTGAACAAAAAAACTTCATATAATTTTCATTATGTTTTGTCTAAATCGGTGAATTCAAATTATAAGTTTCATACTTCAAGTTCTCAAATGTAAGTTAAGTTTAATCTTGTCTTTGCTCGTGCCCCTGGTTTTGATTCGGTTTCTGGGATAGCTTTTTTTTTTTTTTTTAAAAAACATCAATTTAGTATTTGTGCTTGTTTCCGTTTTCGGTTTCTTGTAGATGTACATGAAAAATACAATCCTCAACAAAAGAACACCTCAACCTCATTCAATGAACCAAATGGATGAAATAAGAGTTCTTTAAAAAGATAATGTTTTAACCTATTAGTCCTTTCTGAAGAGCTTACATGTTACTGGTCAAAAATTGAAATGATGTATATGTGAATCTCTTGAGTAGTCTTGCATGCTTTGCCTTTTCCAAGGAAAAAAAATGAGAAGAAATATAAGCCCAGGCAGCAAGGCCCTTTATGGGGCATACATCTTTTGCTGTGAATGCTGTACCTAGGGCTGTAAAATAGAAAAAACTTTCTAGAGAAAATTGATGATTTACAAGTGAATTACTTTTGACAACTAACAAGTTCGTTACTACAAAACCAAAATCTTCAAATGTCTAGTGTGAAGAAATGATGAATGAAGGAACTACTTTTTTTGATGACCTAGAACTCCAACCCAGGTGAGCCCTTTGGACCCCATCCATGCGGCACCAATTTGGGGGAATGAAAACATTGCCGCCTGGACGCATCTTTGGTAATTCACCAGGCAAACCACAAGTGGAGAATTGAACTTGGGACCTTGGGGTCACCAAAACACAATTTCGCCGTTACAACTTGAGCAAACCCAGCTGGGCGAAGGAACTACTTTTGTTCATCACAATATACTGGCTTGATGTTTTGTCATTATACACACACATATAGACAGATATATATCTATATCTATATTTATATCCATTTATGCGTGTGTTGATCAGCGAAATTGAATCTTGGGGCAGTCTGAATCACTGCTATGGCCTACCAATGTGTCTTGAATTTGATCATAGTTGTAGTTGTGTGGCCATGTTACCAACTCTAATGGTTATATCTTATTTTGAATTAATTTTTGTCATCTGTTTGATGATAGTATTTTAGCCTGTCAAGAAGGAGGTAGCTTGGAAGCAAGAATTTCTGCTTTCATATGCTTATACGATCCTTCTTTATTTTATTGTCATTGTATTCATACTTCAGAGAATCTTACAGGTGTTAATTCTATGTCATTCTGATCCATGTAATAAACAGTAAGCTTATGAACATAATGCTGTCCAAGTCTCATCGAACTCAATTAGTTTTGGTGTTTTGGGTTTGGACTTTGAACTTGAACTTTGGTTTGTCTTGCCATCACTTATTCAAAACAATTTCACAGAATGGAAAGTTTGCTGACAAGTTTGGGGACTTGAATGGATTTGGATGGTATATCAAGCTTTGACTGTGTATTATTTTTGGGATGGCAGCTTCAGTTTTTGACTTGAAATCCATGGAATTGGGGAGATTCTTCAAAGATGTTGATTGAACCAGTAAGCACATAGTCTGTTTATGATAGTACCATAAGAGTTTCCAATTTTAAGAGTCAATAATAAAAATGGTATCTCAAGTTCAGTGGCTGGGTTTCCAGAATACCTTTGAAATATGGAAATTTATAATATGCTGCCCATTTCCAAACATTTTAACTACTCATATATCACTGAAATAGAGAAGTGCAATTGAGGCAAAATTATCAATAAGTGTTTCGCCAAAGAGATTGAATTACAGTGCTTAATGTTATTTTTGTTTCTTTATTTTTAATCTCTGTGTAGATTTTCATTTGATGCTCTTCTCTTTAGTGATCTATGATATTTGCTGAACTAGCTAGAGATGGAAGGCTAAATGGATTAATTCTTTCTTTTATCAGGTCTCTGATATTTCAATTAGAAATACTCAGATTTTGTCCTCCTTTACTGCAACAACTTTTATAGTTTTCTACTACGGTCTGAATTTGGAATTATGCGAATACTAGAAGTTCCTGCCTGTTGTGTTTCACTAGAAAGTCAAAGATAGGAAAAGGCTGCCATGTGCTGGCATGCTGCATATTTTTTACCATTAAATATCCATGTCATACGATCATCTTTCAGGAGAGTAAGGAAGATTGATGTAGCTTCCCCCTTGATTTAACAGTAGGATGGGGCTCGAAGGAACCCAAAACTGGAGTTAGGTTACATTTGATTCATGGAATCGCAAATTTTAGGAATAGAATCACAGTATAGGGATTTGATAGATTGCAATTTTTTTTTATCATAACACAAATGATAACTTTTCTTAATTAATTAAAAACATGGAATAGACAAGGAATTATGCCCAAATGTCACCAGAATGTTATTCCTATCCCATTTCATGTTGGAAGGAATAACACAAAATTTTTTATAAATCATTATGTCTTTGTATGACTTCTATTCCATTCCCACCTTATTCCATTATGTGAACCAAACATAGGGTTAGCGACTTGCTCTATTAATTCTCGTCTTTTCTTGGATTACTTTTACGGCTTGTTTGGTTTAAGTAATAGTTATTCCTTAGAATAAGATGGAATATAGTGAAAAATTTTAAAATGTAGGTAATAGGCTAATAGCTATTCCTTGTATCTTCCTTATTTTTTTATTCAAAATGTAATAAGAAAGAAACATTCCCATCGTAAAATTTAGGAATAGTTATTATGTATTCCTTGTTATGGACACATAAAAAGTTTCAAATTGTTATTTGCTTTATGGTATCAACATAATTTTTGGTATAACTAATTGTAACTAACCTATTATAACTAATATATTCCTACAAACAGGCACTTGACAACCAAATATAGGGTTAGTTTTGTGTTTGCTTCATGAATGTTACAAAACTACATGTTTTCTCTGTAAACAAGATATAAATAGATGCCAGTGTCCAGCGCATATGCAAATTGTATTATATGGGAACCTTTAGAAAACTGAATACAGTATGGGTATGATAGAAAGGAGGATCATGGCCATCTGACACAGCCCAAAATAAAATCATTATGTGGAATTTTCTTTTTTATGTCCTTGTAAAATCAATGACCATTTACATCTTTGTTTAATTGTTTTCTTCCATTCCTACCTTTTACTGAATATTTGAGAACATAAAGGATGCTTCAATGTATTCCCTTTTAATTTTTGTTATTATAATTTTTTTAAGGATTTCGACCATTGAGATGTTGAGAGTAACATGGTCAACCTTCAGAATGAGTTTATTTGTTATTTCTTTTCCTATCTGATAAGGTGATGAAATGTTCATTGATTTCCACAGCTCTAGTTTTTAGATGGTCACTCAATTTCATTTATAGCACAAATAAATAGGAGGGTGATTCATAATAGCGGGTTTAAGTTATAGCATACAGATGAAAAAATTGGAGTCTAAACTAGTAATGCTTTTCTGCTGAGCTATATGTAACTGCATCTGCATTTGACTTGCATAAAAAAATTTGATGAAGAGACAGTTATTCTAGTTTTGGCAGCATCAGAACCTAATAGGCAGTATCAGATTCTACTGGATAATTATTAGTGGTTTCCTGCTCTATTTCCTCTTCTTTCTAATCGTCTAACTTTTCTGATAAAATATGTCAAGCAATGGAAGCAGCTCAAGTCAATCCTTCGCAGACTCATTCAAAACGCTCTGAAAAATGGATACCAGTTCATGCCTGGTTAGAATCATTGGACAAGAAGGGGGTTGTTAGATCCAGAGAAATTTCTAATTGGCTGTCTCAGAATCCTTTGGTAAAAGAACAGCTGTATTCAAGGTATTCTCACTATCACTTGATGCACTACGTCCAGAAATGTCATTCAAGAATCTTAAAGCGGCGAGACAAGGGAAAGGTAATGATTTCTTTATTTTGTTTTTTTTGTTTTGTTTTGTTTTGTTTTGTTTTTTTTCTTTTTAATTTTAAATAAGATATCATTATTGCAAGCAATGAGTTTGCTAGGTTGTTTTGTCTTGTTAGCGATTGCAAAGTGTAAAAAAGTTTTTCCTCTTTTTCATCGGCACTGGCATAATCTTTTCTATCAGCACATAGCAGATGGCCTCTATTAGCTTCTTCACTCCGCTTTTAGCTTTGCCATTGTGCATTATTCTATTGTTTTGTTCATTGCCATGTAGGCAAAGAGTCTCAATGACTAGCCTTGTGAGCATGTCTTTGGCAACAAAAAATATACAATTTTTTCCTTGATTGAAGTCTACAAATTTACAGAATGATTATGCATGTAAAAAATGAAGTAAACAGAATAATGTATTTTTTTTTTTTTTGTTCCATTCATTTTTCATATGAAAAGGAAAATCTGAAAAACAAACTTGATGCCATATGCTATATACAGGCACAAAAGAAAAAAGAAGGCTCCATTGCTTTATCTTTTATGTTAGTTCTCATATGATGCAAATCTGAAAGTGAGAAATAGTTATTGCTTTTACTTGCCATAGGATAAAACACCAATGAACCATAGTTCAAATGAAGTTATGAATTCATATTTAGTTTTATTTTGTACAGTATGATTACTGATATATTGAAACACTTTATTGAACTCAAACTAAAATGGTCAACACAATGAAAAGTTGAGTTGATCACATTGGACTTTCTTGTAGGTCATATGCTTGTGATAGGATAAAACACCATGAACCATCCTTTAGATAAATTTATGTTTCATGCTTAATATCTTGCACAATGTTGAAGTATTGAAATAATTTATTGAACTCAAATCAAAATGGTCTACATAATGAAAAGTTGTGTTGACCATATTGGACCTTCTTGCTTTCTGTGACATCATACATGAACTTCCTACACCTTCCAAATTGCATTTTTTTTCTTTACTTGAACAATTTGCACAATGCCTTGTTAAGTTCTATCCGTTCTAGGAGCCAAGTGTCCCACATTCATAAATATTGGAGATGCCTTAAAACATGGTCCTAGGTCAAATATTGCGAAGGAACATATTTAGCCAATGTGTGGGCGAAGTTTCTTCGGGGCATTGCCATCCAGGCTAAATTTTTGTTTGCAACTGTTGCAGACCACAATTGTTTTATGACTTTGCGTATGCTGTTGATATTCGCCCTTTGATTTTTTTGTTGTACATGGTTACTGGCGAGATCATTTGTGTCCAATCCCAGCCTCCTATAAATATTTTTCTATTTTTTTACATAGAAAATATGGATGATCACAATTTTTTTTATTTTTAATAAAAAATGTTAATTTTTACATCTTCAGCTCCAATTTCCATTGGGTTCAGAAAACTAGTGAACGCTTCTCAGCCGTTCTGCATGAAATAGTGTAATATTCTTTAAAAGTTGGAGTAATAGGACCTTATATGTGATGATGCAGGGCAACATCAAAGAACTACAGCCAAGAGAGTATTTTGGAGAGAAAGAGGAGAGAAGGGTAATGAACAGAAATTCTGTTACTGAACAGCAGTAATGTACTGCCCAAGGGAGAATAGGGAGAGGAGAGGGAAAGAAGAAAGAAGAAGGAAGAGAGGAGGAAGAAGGAGATACAGGTGGGAACAAAAACTCATACATGTTCACTTCAATTTCAAATTCAACAATAACCAACTGTAACATGGCTTTCACACCCTATTTATAAGAAAGCCCAGATTACATGAATTACACACAAACCCCTAAAGGCACATGAGATTACATATGAAACCCTAAAACATTAGGGTTTTGGACCCAATAATCCCTTGACCCTATTTATTGTAATGGGTCTCGAAATTGGGTTAAGATGGCATCCAGGCATCTGCTGTCCATCCTACATCAATTATCAATTGATTTTTTTTCTGAATGGTTTTAGTGTGTGTATTTGCTTTCTTCTTCAATTTTAACTGATTTTATGTTCTATTAAAGGACCCATTGGCTAACCATATATGATTAATTAATTTTATAGTCTAATACCTGTGCTTATCGTAGCTTCACTGCATAGGTGACTTCAGGGTCTTGCCAAGTATCTGCTGTGTTTTTTTCTGAAAGTAGGCAGGTGGTGTTCAAACATGGCAAAGGGGATGATAAAGTCATGCCTGAGTTATTTCTGAGGCCATCCCCTTGGCAGCACTTGTTAATTTGTTTTCTACATCTGTTTCTGCAGGCAAAGTTGATGCCTGCAGTTCTTATTTTCTTGTTATACATATTTGTTTGTTTTGTGGAATTATTTATTTTTGGCAAAAAAGAAATATATTATGAGAGACTTCTGAACTATTTTATATTTTCTTTCCAAATGTAAAGTACCCAAAAATAAACTTTTTATGAAAGAGGTCGTTAATGTTGTCCCTCTAGAGTACATGCGTATAGCTTAAATTTAGTTCCTTTTTTGCAATATGTCCAATGTTACATTGTTTTTGAATTAAGATTTGCTATTTAGGCTTGATGTTTTGTTCTTATTCCCTTTTCATTAATGGTGCGGTACCCAAGCACAGCTGTATTCACCAAACCTTTAGGTTTAGCCTTTAGGTACCTTTTGCTTTTCAGTTGGTGGTCCCCACCCCCAAAACAATGCTGTTCGGATTCCCTGATGGCTACTTTTTAAAAATCAGTTCCACCCCTACAAAAATCTAATTCAATTTTTCAATGCTACTTGCATTTGAGATATATATGTTTCTAAAAAATGCATGTCCATTTTAATTATACACTGTCTGGAAAACTAATTTGGACTGGAATTTATGTTTGTTTGACTATTGTAGAAAGTTAAACACAAAACATAATAAAGGCTGGGTTGAGACATTTTGCTGACAGACACTAAATCATGTTGATTTTCAATCACATGGATGATGGATGAGTTGATTTACCAAATTAGTTCCATATTGAGTTTTATTGTGATGTATTGAGTTGAAAACTATGTTGCAATATCAATGTATAATGCTTTCCATGCTTGGGCTGATCTTTTCATCAGTGCAATTGGAGGGTAGCATACTGATGGAGGACTGCCTATATTTTTTAGGCAGCCCATTCTGCAAACTTATTTATGGTGTAGATTTAGGAGAGAGGACTGAGATGGTTTGGGCACTTGCAACATAGGCACATAGTGCGCCAGTGAGGAAGAGTGATTTAATTAATGTGAGGGGCAGTAGAAGGGGTAGGGGTAGGGGTAGACCAACTATAATAACTTGGAATGAGATAGTGTGTAAATATTTAATAGCCCTGAATTTGTTGAAGGAAATTGTCCATGATCACATATCGAAGGAAATTGTCCATGATCGCATAAATTGGCGGAAAAGGATTAATGTAGCTGACCCTATCTAGTGGGACTTAAGGCTTGGTTTGTTGTTGTATTTAGGAAGTTGTGTTTATATTAAACGTTTCTTTTTACTATGTAATAACTTGTTTTATAGGAGTTTTTATGTAAAATATGTGTTTTAGTTAGTAGTGGGTCCAAATACTGGGCTTTTAAGTTATTTGGACAGTTATCATTTGAATCAGATTACAATTTCAGTTTCTCTCTCTCTCTCTCTCTCTCTCGCTCTCGTGCTGCCTTCCTGTCTTCTTCTTCCTTCTTCCTCCTCCTCCTCCCCTTCTCTTCTGTTCTGACCCTTAGTCTCTGCTGCCTTCTATTTCTATTCTGTAATCCTGCTTTGCTGTTTCTCTCTCTCCCTCTGTGCTTCTGTAATCCTCTTCCTATCCTAAATCTCTCTTGCTGTCCTACGTCACATACTCCTGATGTTAATACTTTTCAATTAAAGGATCTGTGCCTATAATTTTTTTTTTCTTTTCTTTGGGTAGTGTTTTATATAGCTAACACCTATTTGATTGGAAGTGTGCAGTTCAATGCAAGTGTTCCTGTAATGGTTAAAGACAATGGGGTGAAGATGGTTCGAGTTCTGCTTTCAGGTATGTTCATTCTTTTATAAATTGCAAATTTGTTTTAACATGATTATTCTTTGATCTGTTGGTTGCAACATTGCACTGCAGCCTTAATTTGGTTTCCTTCACATTACGCACTAGTGACATAACATCTCACGGATGCTGATATGAGTCACTGTTCAGTTTGGCTACGCGACATTTGGTACGCACAATCTCTGATACTGAAATGCTAACTATGGTCCTGATGGTACTTTCTAGCACAAATTAGTGTTTAAATAGCCATAGAAAGCAAAACTCTTTTCTGAGCCTTTAAGTTGATTTGTGAAGGCATTGTATTGTGCAACTCTTTACTCAAGCTCAGTTGTATCTGATAATTGATTATGATCTTCTCTAATTTCCAATGTGGGCAGTAGATTAAATTACTGTAACTTCTGTGATACCCGTTGTTGCAAATTCAGTGAAGAGGCTGCCCTCTTTGGTTTTTGCATGCGTACAGACTACGGCTTGCTTCAAGACCTAAAAATAGAAGAAAAGATGTTATTGCCTTCAACATTCACTAGCACGTGACCGTGATGTATATTGATGTTCACTCTGGTTCAACTGTTTTGCTCTATTGGACCCAAGTTTGAAGATCTGTCTCTATTTCAGGAAATTCTTCAAGCAAAGTTTTGAAGGAAAATGGCTTGTCCAAACAGAATGAAGCTCGTGACAAATATGCACTGTGAGTTAGTATATGCCAAAGCATTTGTAACTGAATTATATTTTGATGTCATGGCTGCATGCTAATTCTACATTAATGAATTTCAGTTTAATGGAGCTGGAGGACCGCCTGTCCATTGTCCTCTCAAAATCTAAGCATGTTAAAGATCGAAAAGAATTTGTTTTGCCAGCCTTATCAAAGGATGAAGATGCAAATGCTGAATATAATTCTTTAGCCAGAGATGAGGGAGTAAGAACCAAGTTTATCTCTAGTGGTGCGTCATGTGATGAAGGTGCTCTTGCTGTTAGGGGCAGAGAATTGGACAATATTTACATTGATGAAGTGCAAGTGGAAAGAGGAGATGATTGAATAGGATAACCCCAGCGCCATATGACCACTACATGGTCCTCTTCTCCATCATCATATGGTAGGCAGCCTTCCCTGCCTGGCAGAATTTGTCACCTCCTTGCCTGGGCACATCTGTTGCTTTCCTAGTTGACAGAGGACCATGTTATATTTGGAGCATTTTCATATTGACAACTGTCTTGGCTTTAGAGCATCTTTGCTTCTTTTTATTTTATTTTCCCTATTTGACCTGAACCATGCCTTGGACATAAATTTGTTTCTTTCCTTCTTCCTAATTTTGTTCCTACAGAAACAAAGAGCCTTAGTTTTGTTTAGAATTGCATAATTGGGCTATGTTTGGATCAGGGATTTTGTGAGGAAAGGGAAGGAATGTAAAATAAAATGGAAATCCATTTTCCATTTTATTTTCTTTACTATATCAAATATTATTAAAAATGAAAATTTGTTCCAATATGATTGAAATGTAAGAAAAACCAAATGTTAATGATGTTTAAAATCAAAATGTTGTTCCTTGATACTCGAACATGAAAAGTGAATTCTTTCATACTTTCCCTAATACTTTCCAGGTGCCAAACAAGTGCATTAGGCTTTCCATTTGGAAAAGGATTACATGGTTTGCATTATTTAGAATTTTTTTTTAATTGCTGTTTGTTTTCCCTCACTGGATGAGTCTGACGCTCTTATATTCTCTTGGAATTCATACATAACTGTGTTGAAAATAATTGAAGCTGATACATTAGATTGAAATAGCAAAGTTCACTTTTTGGATATATTTGTTATTTCTCTTCCTGTTGATTTGATGAATAGAACAGCATGCCTAAACAATCAAATAACAGAACTTTATTCAACTACTATGAGGTTGAATATTTCATGAGCTTGCTGTGTTTTTAAGGGGCCGGTGGGAAGCATTAGACAGTTCCTGACTTGCTCTTCAAGACCTGATGGGAGTATGAGGTCAGGCTAGATCATGGTTGTTAAAGCTGAGCCTCTGAAGGTTTGAAACTGATGTTTTTAAAACAGCTTAGAAAGGTAATTCGCACAAAGCTGAGAAAGTATGAGGCATGGAGAGTTTGCAGGCGATAATGTTATCTGGATTTATTTAATATCTCAGTAAAAACTGATCTTATTGGATGGTACCTGGATAAAAAATTAATTCCTTTTCATAGAGAAATATTAATTCCTCTCTTGACTAGTACCTTAGATTTGTCTAACCCTCTAGGCTTGGATACATTCATTATGGCATTTTCCTATTCACCTTTATAGCTGTGTGTTACATGCTGCACATATTTTTTTAACTGCCCAAAAAAGTGGAGTAATTACCGTAACAATTGGGTCTGTATATTAAGTAAGTTGCCAAAATATTAACTTGCAGGAATGTGATTTATTTCTTGCCATATATTATGTAAGCTAGCTTCTATATTTTATCAATATTAGAACATAATTTTAATTAATTGACAGTATTGCACTCTAAATGTTACTTGCATGGCACTTTGCATTCTGCTAGTTCTATGGTTCACTTTTCAAAATTGCATCTACTGCTCGCAGTAAAGTCGCTGCCATTACAGGTAACTGGTTAACTGCAAAAGTGGACATTTTCAGCAGTAAGAAATTGTGAACCCTAGAAATATGTTTTGCTGGCAACCCTATATATAGTTTTGATCTGCACTGAAAAATAATTCAATATATTTTTAAGAAGAATCAAGCTCTTTGATTGGAAACATGTATTATTATACATTTTTTACATTGATAGAATGCTTCACAGAATGCATCTGTATTAATTAGTAAGAAAATAAAAAATCTTTGAAATATATATTTATTTTGCACTAGCAAATCAAAACCCTCTTAGAAGATGGAGCCATTGGAAAAACGACAAGACATAATTACACAAGTATTTTCATCAAGTTACATAACAAGCTGAATTTATTTTTTCTCGACAATCTATTATATTAACATAGATGGGAAGCTTTCTCTAATATCATCTATTGATGATGTTGCATCACGGTTGAAAATTGATGTCTGACTTAAAATTCATGGAGATAAAGGACCTGAAAATGTTGAGACCACTGAAGCTGTTTCATCCCTAAGATGAGAAGCAAGGCCAGGCCGAGCAAGCAATTTTTGTCCACGTGTCTTCTTTCCTTCCTTCATGAAAGACATGCCTAGAGTTGCTGAGTTGATGCTGTTTGACCCTAGCTGCTGGATGCTCAGAGAAAGCCTTCTATTTAAGGGGCTTGCAGTGCTAATGCCTCCATTTATGCTCTGGTTTGAAAGTCGCCGAGTGCTGGTGCTTGGCCTGGACCCGAACAAATTTTCTTGCTCAGCTACTTGACCTTGCACCTTCTTCTTTTCCTGGGGGAATGGCTACTTCATCATAAATAGGTAATTAAATTGCATTCTGGAATGTATGCCTATTTTTCTGTATTGATTACATGCTTATAAGAAATAGAGATAGAAGCAATACTGACCCTTTGCCTTTGCTTCTCCTCTTCTCTTTCTTGCCTGCACAATATATACTCCTCCAGCATTGCCAAGAGAGGTACCTAGATTACAGGAGCAATGAATTTCCATATAAGAGTGAATTTGGTTTAATGATGAGCAGATATGAGTAACTGCATTGTTATGTTGGAGAAATGCATGATGAAAAATTACAGTTTATAGATGAATATTTTATATTTGGATTTCAGAGATGTCAGAGATGAGCAGAATGGAATTTAGAATTTAGAAGCTAGAGTTCTACAACTTCACATGCTCTTTAAATAATGCAAATATAATTTCTCTGTGAGTACGGTTTTATCATCTTCTCTATTTGACATCTTATTCTGTAGTTTGTTGAACTTGAACGTAAAGGGTCATTTTTTATTTTTCATTTTGAAATTTCAACAAGAGGGAAAGAAAAAAACATAGAAAAGGGTACTGGTCTGTTAGTACTTCTTCCTTTGAACCTGAGATATCATATGTGCAAGAAGCTTTGTCCTGGACTCAAATACCCTCCTAGGCTTGGGCACCATCTTCACTCTATGCTGTTAACTACAAAATCTTTCCAACAATTCCCCTAAAGAAACTGGACCATAATATTAATGTTTTGTGGATGTTTAGGCCCTCTTTAGAGCAAGCTGAGAAATTTTCAATTTCAGCAAGTTCTGTAATAGGGAAGTTTCTGTGGTGGGTTTTAGGAAAAAAAAAAGGTGTATGTAGTAGGTATACTGATGTCATTATAGATATGTATGATGGAGTATGACTAGTGTTGGGACTATAGATGGAGAAATTAGTGAATTTCCAATCACAATAGGTGTACATTAAGGATCTGCGTTAAGCCCTTATCTCCTTTTGCTTTAGTGATGGATGAATTGATTAGAAGTGTCCAAAATGAGTTTTCATGGTGTATGTTGTTTGTAGATGATATTGTATTGATTGATGAAACTAGGGATAGAGCAAAATCTAAACTAGAATTATGGAGAGAAACTTTAGAATCTAGAGTCTTTAGGATAAGTAAAAATAAGATAGAGTATATGAAATGTAATTTCAGTAATAGTAGTAGGAATATTGGAGATAAAGTTAAACTTGATGATGAAGAAATCATAGTAGATTTTGATACCTTGGATTAGTTATGCAAGATGAAGGAGAAGTTGAACAAGATGTAATACATAAAGTTAAAACAAGCTGGGTAAAATAGAGAAGTGCTTCAAGTGTGCTTTGTGATCATAGAATATCCTTAAAATTAAAAGGGAAATTTTATAGAATTGCTATAAGACTAGCTATGCTATGCGTATTAGAATATGCTATATGGATCAAATGGTTGGACGGCTAAGAAAAAACATGTCCAAAAAGTAAAAGTTACTGAGATGAAAATGCTTAGATCGATGAGTGGTATATCGGTAGAAGATAAATTAAGAAATGTACATATTTGTGGCATGTTAGGTGTAGCTCCTGTAGAAGATAAGATAAGTGAGGGACGACTCAAATGGTTTGGGCACTTGCAACGTAGGCCACATAGTGTGCCAGTGAGGAAGAGTGATTTAGTTAATGTGAGGGGTAGTAGAAGGGGTAGGGGTAGACCTAAAATAACTTGGAATGAGATAGTGAGTAAGGATTTAATAGCCCTGTATTTGGCGAAGGAAATTGTTCATGATTGCATAATTGGCGGAAAAGGATTCATGTAATCGACTCCACCTTATGGGACCTAAGGCTTGGTTTGTTGTTGTTGTAGCAAGTTCTATAATAGATATACCAAAGCTCATATTAAAACAGTTTGATGCTTGATTTACACGATGTTCAAACCTTGTTTTCCATTTTTAACTCTTTCCATCAGTAGTTGTAATCAAGTTAAATGTGATGCATGTCTCAAATTTTCAGTTGGTAGTACAACCATCAAATGAAGTAATATTTTCTTGACAAGAATGACTATCTTACCTCATCGTACAAGAAAACTTTATTTCGTTCTTCTTCCCAGCTCTTTGTCTTTGTTATCAGCAAATCCACCAAAGCTGCATATCAACCATTGTGTGAAGGCGTATGTATAGTCGTTTATAACAATCAGTTGGTCCTAATCGGTCAAGCTCTGGTAATTAATAACTAAGATAGATAAAAAGAAATTATTAATTAATAGAATTTGAATATTAAATTATTTTATAGAAGTCACTTTGATAGCCTAGGGGCTTAGCGTGATAATGTGTTTTGCTCACATCTCGAATAAATTCAAGGGCATTTTTGAAGAAATTCTGATTGTTAACTTCCATTGTTCCTTAACCCCCCCAAAAGAAAAACCCTTAATGTATACCATAATAACACAAAAGGAAGCCTTGAAATACCATTTCATAATGAAATATGTAATAATTTCAAATTTGAGGGAAAATGTCTTATTTTTAATTAATATTGTTACACTTGTTAATTGTTACCCTTCTTACCTTAAATTCGTCTGAAATTTCTCTAAGTTTGTAAGTACAACATCCATCATGGCTAGCAAATCATTTTATTGTTGCATATATTTGATCCTCTTCTCCTGTAGTGTAATTTTGTAAGCTATCATATTTGATATTATTTGTCTTAGTATAATTTCTATTTAGTGCATGTGCTTTTATTGTGTATCTGTTCTAATATTTAACAACATAAAGGATTTATGAAAAAAAAAAGATTAATTGTAAAATTCTAGAATTATTTATCCCATGGGACTAAGTTGGTTCCTCATTTATTAATGATCGGTGATTATTAATTTGTTAACTAGTGGAAATGTACTTGAAATTTTTGGAGTTGGCTTTCATCTTAGATTTGGGACCTGATTCTTGGAGCTTTGTGGCCTGTGACTATATACTTGGTTGGCTTTGTGTATGATGTTTTTTTTTTAAATAATTAAAAGAAACACATCTCGTGTCTTTAATCGTGTGGAATAGCAGAGGAATTGCAGCTAACCCCACCTAGAACTTAATGCCTGCTGGTGGTGGTGGTGGTGGTGTATCTAATGTGTCTTCTCTTAAAATTCCCTTGTTTCCATTGATAAAACTTTGTTCACCTCACCTGGGATTTTGTTTACTGTTATTCGGGCACGTTCTGCACGTCTCAAATTCCTGTGAGCTCCTCTGCTGACTGAATATCTATTGTCATCCTGAAAAAACACATGGAAGAAAACTTGAAATGTTAGTTGCATGCAGGAAAGGACAGAACAAACTTTTCCCGTGGACCAAAGGTAGGAAATATGAATAAACTAACCATGCTATATTCTTCCAGCCATCGCTCTTCGTCACGTGCTAACATCCATTTGTCTACCTTCTCCATGATAGCCTTTCTACTATAAGCTTCTTCTTTTGCCCTTGATATCTGTTCGTCCATGCTTGTGAGGAGATCGGCATGGTCAATCTCCCCTTTTGTTCATTTTAAGTCAGTTTGTGGGCTAGTGTATATTTATATATAAAAAAATGTTAATCCACTCACCAGAATTTATAAGGTTTATTATATTATCCATCTCTGATCGTGAAGGGATCTCCATGTGTGATCTGTTGCATATCTCTTCAAGCTCTATCTGTTTCTTTAGGAAAAGCTCTTTCATCTTGCTTGCTTTTAACTGATCCATTCTCTTGACTTCAGTATCAACCTTGAGACAATGAAAAAGAACTGTTTAATTCTATTCCTGATTCTGATGATTTGATGGTCATCAATCATAAAACACTGACCTGTTGTATAATGCTGAGGGTAAGACTTCCAGGAGTAGATACCTCTGCTGATGAAGCTGATAATAGATCAGTAATATGCGAAAACAATTGACGGTCCTCGTAGGGGGTATCCATGAGGTTCCACAAGTTTGTCAGTGCTTTTCCAAGATGGTGAAGCTACAAACATGACGAAAGGAAAAATTATGCTGGTGCTTTATTTGATCTATAACATGTATCAATTAAGTTAAATGTGGAAGCAGAAATGACTCGAGCCCCTACCAATGTTTGATTAGATTTGCTTACATTTCATCAGTTAGTTTTGCTTATACTTATGTTTCAAGTTACATTTAGTTGTACATCAGCTTGATATCATATGTATGCCTTACCTTCTCAAGACGCTTTTGCTTTTCTTCTTCAAGAGACTCCACAGTGCTGTTGAGTTTAGCCAAAATACTGTCGCTTATGTTTTTCGATATCCCACACAACTCATTCAAGCTTGGGTGAACCTTTGTAATGATCATGGAGGAATCCATCCCGAGTGTCGCAGATAGATTGTGGACTGCAGTTATATACTTTTCTACTCTCTGGAGTCTGTCACTCTTTCAAGTGAAGACAAGATGAACCACAAAAATAATAATAATAATAAACCAAAAAGAAAAAAAAAAAAAACAAAAGAAAAAGTATTAATTGGATGCAATGATCCATTCATGATCCACAGCAGGATTCCTGTTAACTCTTATAGTACCTTCTCATTATGGAGTCTTTGTAGCTCAATTTGGTACTCCTCGAGTTTCTTAAGTGAGAGATCATTCTCATTCACTATGACATTTGATGATGAATCATTGTACTCTGATTGACCTACTATTTCTGCAGAAATCTTCTGAATCTGCCCTTGCACAGCTCGAAACTGGTTCATTCTCTCTTCTTTCCTCAGCCGCATCTCCCGTAGAGCTGGGGTGATTGAATCTAACTGTTCCTTAAGTGTTCCGGCCATTTTTCCTGGCTGTTTTGGGCAAAATATTTAGACTCAATTAGCACAAACACATGCTTTGTTGTTGTAAGATGAGTAAACTCAATGCAAATCAATAAATGGCATTTGCTAGTCCCTGTTTGACAGATCCTTCAGAATATCTTCAAGATTGAAATTTAACCATTCCAAATGATAATATCCATATAATTTGTTTTTTCCTTGAAAATGGAACTCTACAGAAATTCTGAAATTTTATTGCTAATAATTTCCTAAATTAGAAAGGGAATGACTATTGCCAAGTTGTTTTGGCCCTGTCATCAATCAATGCTGCTGCTTATTTGACATTATTAACTAAAGCATGAAGAATCAACCGAATAGCTCGCCCAATAGTCCTTCTATTATCCATGTAATGCATAAAATGAATATTTAATATAAGCATTTAACTTATGAATAATTGTTTCATCGTGTATAATAGTTGACAATAGTTTTTTTATATCTTGCCTTTGCCTGTATCATTTTTTTCCCTGAAATTCTTCAAATTGTAACCAACCCCACTTCCCCCCAACACACACACACACACACATGTGCTTCAAAATTCTGTTACCAATGAGCCTCTTACTTTTTCAACTCAATTAAATAATGCTGAATAATCCGGAATCTAAAATTTCCTGTGCTACTATCTATCTTTTTAGACATATTAGCAGGTCTACTGTTCTGGATCGTCTCAAACCTAAATGCTAGCCTGGTAGATTGATTGAGAGCAAAAAATTGTAATTACCCGTCCAGGGAGGGATCGTTCACCGAGGGACAACAGAAGATGGGTGAATTCAGCTTCAGAATCAGCCAACTCTTGATGGAGGCGAGCTCTTGAAGTATTTGCAGTGTCAACTTTTCTTCTATAAACTTCGAGGCACTCTTGTTCAAGATCTAGTAGGACCTTTTCCCTTTCAAATTGATCTTCTCCAACTTCATCCCAGATCATCTGTTTCAGGAAACAAAGTTTGCAGAAGAAAAGCATAATAAGAATCCTGGAGGACTTGTTATCAACTTAAACATTCAAATTCGATATCCGAGCATATCATGTAGAGAACAAAACTCGCCTGCAGTTCTTGAAGCAAATATCCACACGAAGTTTCCAGCAATGCTGAGCTTCTCATTGCCATGGGTTTCTGGAATGAGCCCATTTGATAGTTCCTTCAAAATTGAAGGAGCTTAGAGAAGAACCGAAACTCCCGAGATAGAAGTTCCTGGTAAGCAACTGAAGATGGAGGGAAAATGGAAAGAGATTAAGCAGAAACAGGGAGGGAGAGAGAGAGAATGATGGGGTGGGAGCTGTGGATGAGGTTTTGCTTAAAAGACAAGGCTACAGAGGTGGTTGATGTTGAAGCTTTGTGTACAAGGATTGGCTGTTCCTTTTGATCCTCCTGGTTCTCTTTCCCTCTCATTGTTTGAATTCAATAAAAAAAAAAGTAATGAATTTCCATTTCTATCCACTGATCCAATTCATAAATACTCTCATCTCCTATTCAGAAATAATATTTGTTCAATTCCCATCATTGTAAAGTCACAAATAAGCCTTGCAATAGTACTGCCTTGCTTTCTAAGCAATGTATGCCTAAAGGGAAATTGTGGGTTCAGTTGTAGTGTTAGAATCTGTAAAAGCAATGGCTGTCATGTTGATCTTTCGATAGTGTGACAGCCTTCAGGGTGGGAGCAGGCTGTGGTTCAAGTTCAACCTTTATAATTTTTCTGCCTTCATCATCGACTCATTTATCCTTCTGCTCTAAAATTACAGTCCCCATCTGCCCACGCTCACTGACCTGGAAGACTGAAAAAGGAATTTCTTGGTAAAATTTTTTATCATATTATTTGTATTTTCCTGTGGATGATCATATGTTTGGTTTGTAATGGATGGTTATAGGTTTTTTTTTAATTCAATCTTTGTAAAGATAGCTTTGAGGTTGGATTTCAGTAGACATCATGATCACATGATTTTGAAAGTAGCATTGTATCATCTTCAACTGAACTTGCCACCTTAGTTCACCTTTATAATATGTACAATTTTATTACAATTGAGAAGTCTCTTTCCTGTGATTAGTCACTTGAAATTTAATAAAGGCTCCAGTTTAGGCTGTAAAGCTGAAGAAGATAAGATGCCAAGAGTGTCAAGGACCCAATCATGATGTCACAAAATGAGAACCCACAAACAAAAAACAAGTTCCTTTTTTTTTTTTACAACTTCCTTCTAGCATTGTGCTTTTAAGAAAAAGAAAGGAAAAGGTGAAATGAAGGATGAAAGTGCAAACTATAAAGTAATGTTTGGTGAACTTAAATGCATCGTGTGTTGGTTGCTTGTTACTTGAGAATTGGGACCAGGGATCTGCATAAAAGATAAAGTAAGTCAAGGATTTTTAGTCATTGGATTCATTTATGCTATGTAAGATTAAGATTTTGTTTGAGAAAAAAAAAATAAAAAATATTTTTCATTGTATTTTCTCTCCATATCAAAGGCTATTAAAAATATAGATTTATTCTAATATAATTTAATATAAAGAAAAGTTGAATGCTGATCATGTCTAAAATTAAAGTTTTATACATTCACTCTATATATTATATTTTCTTTTTAATTTTCCTTGATCATTAAATATGAATATTTTATTTCATTTTCTTACATTTTTCTTTCTTTTTCTTTATTTAAAGTTTTATACATTCACTCTATATATTTTGTTGAGAAAAAAGAAGAGGAATAAAATAGAAATTAGTGTCTATATACTATATATTTTAAGGAAAAAATAAAGTGAAAACAAATAGAGAAAATAAAAGTCGGTTATTAATTATAAAAACACTCTCCATAAAGCTTATTTTTTAAAAGGGATTATTATTATTATTATTATTTACTTTTTTTTTCTCTCACGAACCAAACAAAAGAAGCAAATAGAAAAAACCCATTTCCCACTCCTCTCTTCGCTTCTCTTCAGGCAAATGGCATGTGCACTCTCATATTTCGTAGTGAGCTCATCATCAAAATGGTAAGACTTTGAAATCAATTGCTTTCTCTGAACACAAGCATCCAGCTCGGTGGAGGGATGCTGATGAACAGGGGGGTCTCCTCCGATTAACAAAAATATTCAAAATCTAAAACGACATTATGTTACTTTTTATTTATTTAACTTTACATAAACTCAAATTCAAAATTCGAATTTCATGTTCCCAAATGATCATTTTTATATTTCCTTGTTTACGAGAAAATCGCAAGGAGATGTAACCTAAATCCCAAGTTTGATGGGCTGCATTTTCCATTATCCCAACCCTGCAGGTAATAAATCTGTGTAAAGATCTCGGATTTGATCAAGTGGAGATTGCATGTGACTCTGGTTTGTTGGTTCAGTGCATAAATTCTGGGAAGTGCTCGGTTTGAAACTTATGAGAATTGTGTGAAGAACTTATGCTAGCATTAAGAGGCATACATTTTAAAGTGGAACATGTTTACAGAAAGGAGAATAAAAGTGCATATTTCTTTGTCAAACAGGGTGAATCTGGTATTTCTCGATCATATAGTTGCCAAAATGATCTTTCTCAGCAAGTCAGTGAAAGAAATTGGAATGAACTGCTCTGTAAGAAGAGAAATTCAGAACAGAGCAGAGAGAGATAAAGATGGGAAAGAAGAATTTTGTCTTCCTCGCATTCTTTCTCACATTGAACTGTACACTCAGGGGAAGATAAATAGGGAGAAGGAAATGATAATAGAAAAGGAATCTCCAGCAGAGCTGGGAAAATAACTGCCCAAAAACAGAAAATAAAATAGAATAAAATAAAACAACTATCTGTTGGAGCCATTCACGTGGGTGCTCTTTCTTCAGATTTCTGGTGGGAGCTAGGGAGCTGAGCTGGAGTTGCATGTCTGGCATCTTTAATTTGTAACAGCCCCCCGCAAGATGGAGAGTAGATGTTTTCTACTCCCATCTTGGACAAGTGAGAATAAAAGAGAGAAGAGGCTATAGGTTTGGCGAACATATCTGCCATTTGCGAGTGGCTGTTGACATGGTGAGTAATGAGACTACTGTTTTGAATTTTTTCACGAATGAGATGGCAATCTAGCTCAATGTGCTTTGTGCGTTCATGGAAAACTGGGTTTGCAGCAATGTGTAAGGCAGCTTGGTTGTTGCAGAAGAGTGTGGCAGGTTGGGGATGAGTCACTTGGAGATCATTCAAGAGGTAACGGATCCAAGTCAATTCGCAGCAAACCATTGCCATGGCTCTTTACTTTGCCTCTGCAGAAGACCTGGAGACGGTGTTTTGTTTTTTGGATCGCCAAGAGATCAAAGAAGAACCAAGGAAAACACAGTAGCCGTTTATGGATTTTCAGCTATCAGGACATGAACCCCAATCACTGTCATTATATGCCTTTAACTGTAAGTTGGAATCTGAAGGATAAAAAAGTCCTTGACCTGGCACCATCTTGATATATCTAAGAACCTTGTGTGCTGCATTTAAATGAGGGACTCGTGGAGTTCCCATGAACTGGCTGAGGAGTTGAACAGAATAAGAGAGGTCTGGTCGAGTGATGGTCAGGTACATCAAGCGGCCAATGAGTCTTCTGTAAATGGTGGGATCTCCAATGGGTTCTCCTTCATCTCTCAACAAGTTGAGATTTTGATCCAAAGGAATTTTAGCAAGTGTAGACCCAATGGTTCTTGTATTTGATAGGATGTCCAATGCATACTTTCGTTGACAAAGATGGATTCCCTTTGCTGATCATGCAACTTCGATGCCAAGAAAGTATTTGAGTTGCCCAAGATCTTTGATTTTAAACTTTTCATCCAAAGCTCCCTTAAGTTTTTCAATGGATCTCATGTCATTGCTGGCCATAATTATGTCATCAACATAAACTAGGATGGCTGTGAAGGAACCATTATGCATTCGGGTAAACAAGCTGTAATCTCCTTTAGATTGGGTGTAGCCATGCTGGATGATGAAGGAGGAGAGTTTAGCATACCATTGCCTCGAGGCTTGCTTAAGGCCATACAAACTTTTAAGCAGCCTGCAAACCTTTGGTTCATCTGCTCTGCGATAGCCAGGTGGCAGCTTTATGTACACTTCTTCATCAAGATCCCTATGAAGGAAGGCATTGTTGACATCGAATTGATGTAGATGCAGGCCTTTGACTGCTGCCAATGCTAGTAAAGCTCTGACAGATACCATCTTAGCCACAGGGGAGAAAGTTTCATGATAGTCTATGCCCTCTTCCTGTGTGTATCCTTTGCAGACCAATCTAGCCTTGTATCGTTCAATGGTACCATTGGCATTGTATTTTATCTTGTAAACCCATTTGCATTCGATGGCTTTCTTACCAGGAGGAAGCTCTGTGATAGTCCAGGTTTTATTTTGTTCAAGAGCTGCAATTTCAGTCACCATAGCTTTCTCCCAATTAGGATCCTTAACAGCATCATGATATAAATAGGGTTCAGTGTTTTTAGTGATTGTGGTGACAAAGGCCTTGTGTTTAGGTGTAATGTTATGATAGGATAAAGAGGCACAAAGTGGAAAAGGACTACCTGGAGCTGCAGGACCTCGTTTCTTGTTGGACTCCTGTGAATGGGTGAGAAGGCCAGCAGAGCTAGCTTGCTGACAGATGAAGTGTTCAAGGTGAGGTGGTGGCTTCTTGGTTCTAGTAGATCTCCTTGGGAGATGGGGACTGTTTATAGTGTGGTCTAAGGTTTCATCAGGAGGTTGAGGTGATGTTGAAGGCTGACTTGGTGTGTTTTGTGGGCTGTCATGTTCAATGGCATTAGCTGGTGTATGAGAGTCTCCATAGGAAAAATCCATGATGGTAGGCTGAGGAAAAGGAAGCTGAGTAGTTGGGACAGTGGTGGCTTCTTCAGATTGCAAGGGGAAAATATCTTCATGAAAAACGACATTCCTTGAGATGAATATTTTTTTAGTTTGCAAGTCCATTAGTTTGTATCCTTTCACCCCAAAGGGGTATCCCAAGAAAATACACTTTCTTGCTCTTGCATCAAATTTGCGCCTGTTATTTGAGAGAGTTGAGGCAAAAGCTAAGCAACCGAAGACCCTGATGTGGGCATATGCAGGCTTGGCTTTAAAAAGGAGTTCAAAGGGACTTTTGGATTTTAAGATGGCAGATGGAGTTCGGTTAATGAGGTAGACTGCTGTCAGCACACAGTCACTCCAATATTTGATAGCAAGCCCACTTTGGAATCTCAAGGCTCTTGCAACATTCAAGATGTGCTGGTGTTTTCTTTCAACTCTAGCGTTTTGTTCAGGGGTCTCTACACAAGTTCTTTGGTGAATGATGCCCTTCTCATGATAAAATTGTTTCAGATCAAATTCCCCTCCATTGTCACTCCGAATGGTTTTGATTTTGGTTGCAAATTGAGTTCCTATCAGGGCATAAAATCCTTTTAAGGTAGAACTTGCATCAGATTTAAATTTCAAAAGATACACAGAAGTGCACCTGCTAAAGTCATCGACAATGGTAAGAAAATATCGGAAACCATCATAAGAGGTTTCATTACATGGCTCCCAGAGATCACAATGAATGAGTTCAAAGCAATCTTCAGATTTGTGTTGACTACAAGGAAAAGGAAGCTTGTGAAGCTTGGCTAAGGGACAAACAAAACAAGGCTTAGTAGTTAGTGAAGTTTTGCATACAGGTTCAAGATGGAGAAAATCTAATTTTACTGATGAAGGGTGTCCTAGGCGGTAGTGCCAAAGGTCCATGTTCTGGCTGTTGGTAATTGCAGCTATTTGTGGTGATATGTTGCTGGCTTTGGACAGGGCTTGAGTCAAGGATGCTGGAGGAACTTCATTCTGCAGCAAATGGTATAATCCATTCTTCACCTCACCCATTCCAGTCATGCGCCAAGTCAAAAGGTCCTGAATAAAACAATTTTTAGATAAGAAAATAAGACAACACTTCAAGGTGTGAGCCAATTTTCTGGCAAAGATGAGATTGAAAGAAAAGGATGGAACACACAGGACATTGTGAAGAATAAGGTCTTTTGTTGGTCTCACTGTGCCAATGTGGGTCACAGCGACAGCTTCTCCATTAGGCAAGGTTACAGAGTAGGAGACTTCAGCTATTATGGAAGTGAAGAAACAGGTTGCACAGACCATATGATCTGTTGCACCCGTGTCAATTATCCAGGGAATAGCTGAAATGTCTTTGGGTTTGCTTGTGTAAGCTGAGAGACAGAGAGGTATATCAGAGAACTGAGGAATGTGTTCATCAGGAGGAGAAGCTATGGCAGTTTGAACAGAATGCACCGAGGCCAGATTGGTCTGTCTGAGTATGGCCATTAGTTCCTGATATTGCTCTTGAGTTATAGTACTTTGACCTCCATGAGTTCCTTGTTCTGGTACAGGTAGAGGAGATGCTGAAACCTGATGGGCATATGAGCCAATAGGTGGAGTTCTACCATGAAGTCTGTGCCCTGGAGGATAGCCATGAAGTTTGTAACATTTTTCTGTAGTATGTCCAGGAATATGGCAGTGATTGCACACTGGTTTGCTAGAATTGGCCTTGAAACACCTCTCCAGAGAGTGACCATGAATTTTGCAATGAGAACAATAGTATTTGTCACGTCTCTGAGAGCTTTTTTGAGGTGTGAGCTGTCTGGTGTTATCCTTGACCAGGAGAGCAAGAGGTTCTATGAGAGAAGGGTCAGAAGATATCTCTCTACGCTTCTCTTCCTGTTGGATGATTGAATAAACCTCATTCAAATTGGGGAAAGGTTTAATGAGCAATATCTGTGCCTTCAAACCTTTGTAGGAGTCATTGAGTCCCATTAGGAATTTCATTACCCAGTCCCTTTGTTGATTTTCGATCACTATTTTCAAGCCACCACAACTACAGCTAGGGATGGATTCATAGTTCATCAGTTCATCGAGAAGTGTTTTCAGCTTGGAGAAGTAACAACTCACCGAATCTTGTTGCTGCATCAGGGCAGCAATTCCTTGTTTGATTTCGTAAATCCTTGGGGCATTTTGCTGTGCAAGACGATGCTCGAGTTCAACCCACAGCTGGTGTGCCGTTTCTGCATACAGGGTGCTGCATTTGATGTCAACCGACATGGAGTTTTGCAGCCAAGTAATAACAATGTCATTGCAACGAAGCCAATGATCCATCAAGGAACTGTCAGGATCAATTGGTTCACGAATGCTGCCATCGATGAAACCCAGCTTGTTCTTAATACGCAAGGCACGCTTCATTGATCTTGCTCAGGGATGATAATTGCTGGAGTCCAATACTTGCGTGACGAGTAAAGTTCCAGAGTGGTCGTTGGTGCTGATGAAGTATGGGCTGTTGGGCTGTGATGGATCAAGATGGATTGAGTGATGGTTTGAGGCTGTTGAATTGGTGTTTTGGTTTTGGTTTTGATTGGTGTCTTGATCGGAATTGGTGGAGTCAGTTCGAGCCATTGAGACTAACTTAGCTCTGATACCATGAAAGAAATTGAAATGAATTGCTCTGTAAGAAGAGAAATTCAGAACAGAGCAGATAGAGATGAAGATGGGAAAGAAGAATTTTGTCTTCCTTGCATTCTTTCTCACATTGAACTGTACACTCAGGGGAAGATAAATAGGGAGAAGGAAATGATAACAGAAAAGGAATCTCCAGTAGAGCTGGGAAAATAACTGCCCAAAAACAGAAAATAAAATAGAATAAAATAAAACAACTATCTGTTGGAGCCATTCACGTGGGTGCTCTTTCTTCAGATTTCTGGTGGGAGCTAGGAAGCTGAGCTGGAGTTGCATGTCTGGCATCTTTAATTTGTAACAGTCAGGGGAATGATTCGATTGGATTTGTTGAGTTTTCCTTCTTTGCGCTCATGATGTTTTGTGTTATTACACTTTTAGTGGTTTAGTTTCTTAATTTTTTGGTTGTTGGTGTTTGGTTTTTTGGTTTGGTTTATGTTGGTTAAGTTAATTTTAGGGTCTTAGAATTTGCTTTTGTTGTCCCAAAATCTCAAAATTATAACCACGGTTTTCCTTTGCAATAAGTGAGGGGTTTTCTAGTAAAGTTTAGGAGGTGCCGCCCTTTTTTACAAAAAAAAAAAAAAAAAAAGCAGAAGAAGAAGAAGAAGAAGAAGAAGGTAATAAACATGAATTTTTCTATATTTCACCATTTGGGTAGGTAAAGATTCAGAATCATGTCTTTCTTTTTTTTCATGTCATCAGCTAGCACTCATGTTTTTCTTGAAAACATGAAAGCAAACTACAGTGATGTTTTGATTTCGTTTCTCCAATCCAATTTACATCTGATCTCTGTTCATGGAGGGTAATACTGCATTCCAAAAACTGGAAAAGATAGAAATTAGACATTACTGTCATCGTAGAAATTACACATTGCTGTGATCATAATTCATCCATTTCCAACTTCTGCCCACCAGGTCCAATCTTAAATCAGAAAAATACATTACAGAAGAGTCATGGGGCTTGATTAGAGCGATTAAGATCATACAAAGGGAAGCTGCTGGGGTATCAAGATAATTAGAGTCGCCGGGAAGGATTAAACAATGCTTGTCTAGATCTTGAATGGATCAGACCAGTATCACAATTCCTGCAGCACATTCAGGTCAAATATCATTAGCAGAGAAGGCAATAAGAAGGCATGTCTTCAATTCTTAGAACATCATCCATTAGCAGCTCCTTTTCCAGCTGCGCTCGAGTGGATTTTAAGACGTCCTGTAACCCAAAAAAAAAGAAGACATAATTAAGAAAAATGTAATTAGCAGAAGCATGGGATGGGGCTTTTGTTGGACGGTTAATGGCTTAATGGTTCTAAGTTTTATATGACTTTCATAAATATGAGCTAATTAAGAATGTCATGAGGTCCTCACATTGAATTCCATGTATGTTGCATTTTTCTCTAGCCATTGTTTGTCCATAACCACAAAAGCCACACAATAAAGCAGGTCGAATGCCCACTCGTTCTCTGAAAAAACATCAATAATCCTACTCAATCTTTATCCATGAAGGAAACCACAAAAATCTACTCCAGTGATCTCTGTGTTCTCAGATTTAGCATTGAAACAAGAAATCAAAATAGACATGACGACCAACTCGATCTTACCTGACAACATCTGCAAGAACACTGCCCTGACAAAAGTCCGAGGCTTAGCTGCAATTATGCGAGGTGCTCAGCATTAGCCTTTAGCAGTTTCTTTAAAAATATCAATGCAAGACATGAAAACACGAACAGTGGAGTTGGGTGGAGCATTTTCTCCCACTTACAGGCATCTAGATCAAGCATTTGCATGATCATGAATGTGATATTTACACCAGCAACAGCAAAGGGGTATTCCCAGGCAGCCCGCTTCCCTCCCTGCTTCGTTAGCAGGCGCTGAAAAGATGTCTTTAACAATAGATAGAAGAAAAAAACAATTACAAAAATATATGGAATCCTCAACTCTATCCTATGGTTGCAAAATTTTGGCCAGGTCAACCATTGCTATTTCAACAAGGAGGAATTGTTCATGATATGGAGTTATGAATATTGACTTTAGGATAAAAAAAACTTTTGCTGCTGCCTTGGTTAAGTGCAGAATTTCATGTATTTAATTGAATACGGAGAGGATCTTACAGAAAATGTCTTTGCGAAGAACAACAGATTCTCCAAAGAAATGAATCCAGCTCCTCTGTTGACAAGGTAAAATTTTTCACATCAAATGCATGGAAACTGTTTGAAGAAAAAAAGAAGGAAAAACAATAGAACAGTTCAAGAACATGGGAAAATGCCACCTAAAATCGGTTGATGGATCTTTTCCTTGCCATCCCATATCTTTCCATTGATCAGATACCAAACCATGGAGCTCCTTTTCAGGGTATGTAGCTGACCATAAAGCTCTTAGAGCATCCTGTCCTCTAGAAAATTTCTTACTAAGTACTTAAAATAAAACATCTAACCCAGAAAAAAAAAATAAAAATAAACTTGCTTTAGTTGGAAATAAAATCGAGCCATAATTGAGTTTAACCTTCATGTTTATGTTCCACTGTCCTTTAGTGAGTCGGTGTAAGAATTAAATTTGAGAACAAAAAATTCACCTGGTGATCTGGCCTAGCAGCATCGAAATAGACCTTCATTCGATGTTTCAACCTTTTCAGTCTCTCTTCCTTCAAGTTTATGAACATAAATTTATTCAAGAAAGCAACATAAGATTAACATCTTGGTAGCTTATATTGTCATTGGAATTACAAGCAAGGAGTTTGGATTATGAACAAACAAGATAAAAAGAAAGAGAAGTACCAAAATTTCTTGATCCGTTTAGATTTTAATAAGGATTTGTGAAAGTAAATTGAGTACATGCCTGTAGGGGTGTGAGGTTGACACAGATTCTTTCATAAGTTCCCTTTCGCTTGAAGCAGACACAAGTTAGACCTTTACCAATCCATGCAGGGGTTCCACAAGTTGCATCATCTGCATAATGCATTATCAGCCAGTTTCTTGCCAATCAGTTCAAGACCCAACAGCTTACCACCAAAATGCAATATGTGTATTCGAATGCCCATTTGAACGAACATTATTCTTTTTTTCTATTTTTTTTAAAAAAAGAATTTGAACTATCATTCAATAGTTCTGGCTGAAACACAGCATGTTGTAAGCAGAACAAGCAATCCTCAGCAACCTCACCTAAGAATTGACTTTGGTTTTGTTAATTAGTCATGAACTTGAAGCATACTACCCACTAGTGTGGAGAAATTAAAGGATGAGGATGGCCCAAAGATAGCAGCCTCCCTCAATACCTTGTTTAGTTGCCCAAGATAAATAAATAAATAAATCTCAATATAATTTCATTTGAAACCATTAAAATTCCCGTTTACAAAATACTAAGTAATTATTTTTTTTTTCTCACATCATATTTAGAAGTTTGAATTATAATTTTTATATTTAAATTTGTATAAATTTAGACAAAATATTTAAATTTTTTTCTAAATTCATACAAGTCTATATTGGAAGCTTAAAATCAATACTCACAAGCACAATTTTAATTTGATCCCTTATTTATAGATTAAAAATATGACCAACTCCCCTATTTTCATTTTTGATTTATACTTTGGTAGAAATTTTTGACATAATCTGTATATATATTATCCCTCTGCAAGATAAAAATACTTGAAAATGAATGAGAAGAATTGAAAGGACGGGAGAGGATCTTTTCTTGAGGGTTAGAAATTAGACGCCATGAACAAATTTAGAGGGAAGAAGTGCAACGCTCAAGGGTCTCCGGAGAGAGAGACTACAAACACAAAAAATAAAATAAAATAAAAAAATTTTAAAGGCAGGCGGGGAGGAGGGTTGTGAGCTGGCAGCCGAGGACCACATTCCGACCAGACAGGGACACATGTGCTCTCCGATGCTAACACTTGATCCAATGTGGTCGGTTTGCGTCTATTTCACGCGCCTTCTGGTGTGCGTCGGACTAGACGGTGCCCGGGCGGCTGCGCCGCCGACAAATGGACTACGACCACGGAAGAGTTCATGGCCCCGCTACAGCCGTCGGAACTAACTTTAAAAAATATATTATATGTAGGATTCAACAATTATAAAATATTATATTAGTACTTAAATCTATCAAAATAATATGAAGCTTATATTATTAAATTGGCATTAAATTATTTCTTTCATTTATAATTGATATAAGAATAGTTATAACAAAAATTATTAGGTTTGATTTCTCATTTGAACGATTCCTAGTGCCTAGTTCATTTCAAATTTGAAAAAGAAAAAACATAAAATGTAAAAAAGACTCAACCATCCAAAGTTTCTAATTATAAAAAATTATTTAATTTTAACTACAACAAAATTCATTATTAGTGAAAATAATCTTTACTAATATAACATTTGTGATTATTGGATTTTAATTTTATATATCTTTTAGGGGTATTTTCCAATATCAATACACAAAAATAGAAATTTACTTTGTAATTGAAATTTTATCATTTTTAATGAAAATAATTAATTTTAATTAAAAAATTATATCTTTTTCTGTTGCACTAAAGAATGATATTTTATACTAAAATAATTCAAATATATAAGAAAACTAACTATTTGAATAAAAATGATTATTCATCGTCTGAATGTAAAATAAGACCTAAAAATTGATGTCCAAATGGGTTGTATCAGGTGGTAGGAGCGATTTGTGATTTTGGTTATTTCAAGGTTAAATGTTTGATTCTCTATTGAGAGTTTACTCTTGATGAATTACAAATGGTGCGTCAATGGGTGAGCAGTTTTATCCCCCGAATTTGGTGTCACACCATAGTACCCAAAGTGGTGCGATGGTGGCTGGAATTCTCGAATTATAAAAAAAAAACTAAAAATTGATCAGATGAATAAACTTGTAAAACTTTACTAATTAAATTAAAAACTTTTGATACCTCATTATTATTTATTATTTAAGAAGACATAATAGTAGTTACAAGCTTCTCAAAATTTTTAAGATATAAAGTATCAAAAGTTTTATTTTGAATTGAAAAATATGTATATGTAGTATGTTACTATGATTGTACCCATAGTGGTCCAGCCCAAATGCAAGTAGGACAATGTTTGAGGTCGCTTTAATGTAAAATAAATTTCCCAAAATAATAATGTGCAAGGAAAATGCGTGTATGCTGACAAAGTGATTCAAGTGAACCAAAACAGAACGGAATCGTAGAGTCCTAGAGGAACAAGACACGCACTAGCCTACATATGATAAGGAATATAAAGGACATAGTAGATTTTTATTGTCACAAGGGCCAAACAGGTCATGGACTACCTCACGGGTAAATGGGTAATCCATTTCCCGTTCATAACCCTTTCACCAAAATGGACAGTCCATTTCTTATGGGCTCAATAGTTCTAAATACAATCCAAGTTTAAATTTATATTTGTATAAATTTTAAATAAAATTGATATAGCCAAAAATAGTACGCCCAAATTTAACAAATACGTCCATGGAAGCGGGTAGCTACAAGGTCGGCTTTGGGTGATACCAAACTCTCACTTAACAATGAATAATCCCTAATGTAATTATGAGAGCCGTAATTGATAGCTTATCTAAATGTCCATGAGTTATTTGCAACTCATGAGTTACTTGTAACCCCCCCTCTATACATAATAATACTCATGAATGCTAAGCTGGGAAAAGGTTTATCCTCGTTACTATAAAAAGAGGATATTAAGGGAAGGTAAGCATCTCATTCTCACTCATTCACATTTATTGTTGCAATCTAAGTCTCCCCTTCTTTAACTTAGGCATCGAAATGATCCCCCAAAGTACACCCTTGGTTCTCGAAACCATCTTATTTATTTCTTCTCAAGTGGCCATAGTGGCAACAAAAATATTATACAAGATTGCGTCTGCTTTTTGAGCTATATATATATATATATATATATATATATATATATATATATATATATATACACACACACACACACACACACACTTATATCTTACAAATTTAAATTCTTAATTAAAATTATATTTTTTGAGATTTAAAAATAAATAAATTTAATTGTATTAAACTATATATAATCTATGAGATATGGGGAATAATGGACAGTTAAGAATATTTATTGAAACTTTAAATGTATGACTAGATTTTGGAATTTTTTATTTTTATTTTTGGGGAATAATAGGAAAATTGAAGAGATACAAGTTAAAAAGAATTTTTTTAAATTTTAAAATTAATAATTTATTTAAACTACTTATATGTCTATAATTTGTTAAATATTGAAATTATAAAATAACTTAAAAATTGAGAGTATGTTTTAAAAGATAATTAAAAATGAATTCCCTTGATTAATAGTAGAGATTGTATCTAATCTAATTGTACCCCATTTGTAGTGCAACCAAATGTAGTACAAGTGAACTTTTGACTATACTCTAAATTTTCTTTAATTGAGTTTTTCAAAATATAAAATTGAGATGATGAATTGAAAATTATATTAGTTACAAAAAAATTTAGTAAAAATTGTTTGAAATTTTATTCAAATTTATACAATTCAATTTTGAGTAAAGCATAATAATGAACATTTTAGTCCCTATAAAATTTTGTGTAGTAGTAGTGCTGAATTTTAAAAAAAATTCTTCTTTCCTCATTTTTGTCCCCTTATATCATCGCTATACATATTAAGTAATTACAATTTTAGTTACAATGGTTTTTAAATTATATAATTTTGGTTAAATAATTACACTAAATTACAGTGAATTGAAATTTAATATATATTTATGATCAAAATAATTTACCAAAAATATATTTAACCCAGTCTGAATAAAGCAGTCTCCAGACCCATAAACTGAAAAATCCAATTTTGACAAACATGATAAGAACAAGCTGTCGCACCTTATCAGTTTCAATTCGCAAAATGACATTTCACTAATGGTGGCAGTGGTAAGCATGCATTGTGTCCACCGAACGCGGCAGATTTGCTGGGATAATATCTTGGACTATGGACTCAACTGTGAAGACTATATCAATGCATCGTTTTTGTTGCCTCTTATATCATGCGCGCATCAATTCCTTTTTTTTTTTTGTCCTTTGTTCGTTGTGAAAAAAAAAAGGGTAAAGATACAGAGAAAAATGGACGATGCAATTTGCTGAAATTATTATTTTTTCTTCTAAAAATTAGAGAATGTTGAACAGTTGAAGATGGATGATCGTCTCCGTAGAACTCATGAAAACAGAATGTATTTTGGTTTTGGAAGAGAGAAATCGATCCAAATCGGGATGCAATTTTGATTGGAAACGAGATTAATTCGGAAGCAGAGTCGAAGAAGATTTCAAGCGCACAAAACGAAAAAAACAAATGCGAATATAATAGAAGATCGGAATACCGCATTGAATCCAAAATCAAACAGAAGAAGAAGTGATTGCAACCAACATTACTCGAACTGTTCAATCACAGAACCACCGATGAAAATTAAGCGCGGATGTGTGCGTTCGCGATTCACCAAAACTACAAAAACCGCAGATTCGTATCTTCTTCGAACAGTTCTGTAGCTAGAGAGAGAGAGAGACAGTACCTGAAGAAGCAGAGGCGTGAGATGAGCATCCGGAGATGGAGGAAGATGATGACAGAGCGCGGATTGCGATGCAGCTTCCCTGCATTCTCTCCAAACTCATAGCAAGCTTCCGGAGCTGAATCCCCAATTCTCAACCGAAGGAATTCCGAAATCGTTTGTGTTTGCTTAACGAAATTGCAGCTAGAGACTTGCAGTGGCGGAGTAGGAAATGTGCTTTAGAAGGACGAGATAAGAGCTTCGTAAAAATATAACTAAAGTAAGTCATTAAGATTAAATAAAATTATACCACTAATAAGGGGGAAAGTTCTCAAATCCACTAATTATTTAATATCATTTTATTGTGGATTTGGTACTATTTAATAAATGTAGACATTAATAGATCGCAAGTTTTATATTCAAAAATTATTTTTAATAAAAATAAATATTTTTATTATTATAATTTATTAGTATCATGACATTTTCTGTAGCCAATTAAGAAAATTTTAGAGTAGGATATAATTATATCATTACTAATTATGAAAGTTGACGAAACAAATAAAGCTGAATATAAAAGAAAATGTCTAAACTAGGAATAATACTTTTTAATGTCTCTCAAATTGAAAATTCACTTATTTACAAGTACAAAGACTTCAACAACTTAAATATTAGCATTGAATTTGAAGTAAATTGAATATTACTATTAAGTTGAAAGTTTCATTTTACTAATTATTACTTTTTAAAAATATAATTTTTAAAGTTTTTCGCATAAAAGTAAATATATTTTTCAATACATTTTTTTTCCTTTAGAATATCTTAATAAAGTTGGTCTTTCGACATTTTATGGTATGTTTGCTTCGCACTATAAAATTTTGGACAAAATTATCATAATCTTTATTTGGAATGGTCAAAATAAAAACATTCACATTATGAACTAAAGCTAATTCACCTCTTGATTGCAAATACAAAGATTTATTATGGGTATAGAAAATGAAAAGAAAATGTGGCATACTTGTATAATTTAGTTTAATCTTATTTTTATATATAATTTTATATTCTTTATAGGACATCCCAACAATTAGAGTTTGAAATTAGGGATGTATTCGAGTCAAGTTGATTTAGTACAACGGGATGCTTCAACTTAACTCAATTAAATATTATGAGCTCAAAATTTTTCTCAAACTTGATTGATTTTTAAATTATTAAACTTGAACTTGCATTAACTACAAGTTCTTAAAATTTAAATTTGGATCAATTAAACTCAATTTGATTATAAAATAATATTTAGGAGAGACATAAAACATATAAAATATCTTCAATAACTTAAGTGTTCAAAATTTTATAACCTCTTAATTCATATAACACATTCTTATTAAAAATTAAAACAAAATGTACCTAAAAAAAACTTAGCCAAATCCGAATATACACTCAATAATATTTCAATGCATAAATTAAGTAATAATTTTAATAACCAAAAATAAATAAGAATTACTATTTGGAAATAATCACTGTCCACGTGACAAATATATATGTATCATAACAAATCCAATTATTTTACCAAATCATTATTTTTTAAGTCCGGATTCCCGGACACCTGCACCCGGACGAAAACAGGGGCACAAGAATACAGCGGACCGACGCGTGGCCATGGAGTGGAGTCCACGCGCGGGAAGACTGCTCATGTGAAAATCCATCATAAAGGTTTTTTTTATATATATAATTTTTCGGGAAAAACAACGGAAATAGGGAGAAAAAGGTAAATTAGATGAGAAGCTTTTGTGTGTGTTGGAGGGGAGTGGCTGCTTCACTTTAGTGCAACGTCTTCATGCATTGTTTCTAATTTAGGAATTTAAAAATTCCAGACAAGCGCCACGTGGCCGTCTTGGCACAAAAAGGTCTCAGACTGGAGGGGCTGTTTGGACCTAAAAAGTAGGACACCACCCAAACATGGCTACACCCATTCATAAGTGCCACTCCACAGAATCATCATTCCTCTATCTCCCTACGTGTAGTTAATCTAATCCCACCTTAAAAAAAAAAAAAAAAAAATTATAATCAAAATTTGAAAATAAACTAGCCCTTCGCACCCTTCCTGTTAGAGTTTTAGTTTTACAGAGTTTTATAAAGCAATCTGTTGTGGCTGTTATAAGTAGTTAATTAGTTCCTTATCTTAGTGGTCCAAATGTAAAGATATAATTAGTCATTTTTCCTATATAAGTGAATCAATTATACTACACTAAATTGATTCAATCAATCAAGAAAAGAAATTTATTTTTCATTCTTGTTTTTCTTTTACTGTTCTTTCTGAAGTTGGTTAATACACAGCTTCTCACATTTTACATGGTATCAGAGCATATTGCTCACACGCAGAGCTTGTTATCTTCATCATTTCTCTCGCCGAAAATCAGGGAAGAGGAAAGTAATCACAATTCGTCAATTCTCTTATAGGAAACCAGGGAAGAGAAAAATAATCACAAAACAGAGCAGATGTGTTTGGTCAAAGTTTTTTTTTTTCGAATCTCAGAAACTGGTTAATTCAATTTCTGTTGCCTTCTTCAAAATTTTCTGCATTTTTTTTTTCTATGGTGGAAACTGAATCTTCTTTACATTCTGCTTCTATGGCAAATGCTGATGATTCTTCAAGAAATCCATCGGATGATTCTTCAATTGTTTATTACTTGCATCCTTCGAATAATCTTGGAGCTCTTCTAGTTTCAAAAATTTTAACTGGTGAAAATTATGTTGCATGGAGTAGATCAATCTCTATTGCTCTTACAGTCAAAAACAAAATTGCATTCATAGATGGTACTTTGCCTCATCCTAATCTTAGTGATTCTCGGACTCAAATTGCTTGGCTGTGAGCCAATAATCTTGTTCTATCTTGGTTAATGAATTCTACAGCAAAAGAAATTTGTGGGAGTCTGCTATACTTGACAAGTGCATATGATATTTGGGAAGAACTTAAGACAAGATATCTTCGAAGTGATGGTCCAAGAGTTTTTATTTTAGAAAAGTCCCTTAGTTCAATTTCTCAAGGATCAAGATCAGTTACTGACTATTTTAATGAGTTCAAGACTCTCTGGGATGAATATATCAGTTACAGGCCAATTCCCAGCTGCAGATGTGGAATTCTCAACCAGTGTTCTTGCAATCTTTTAAAGAATTTTTTAGACAGACAGCAATCAGATTTTGTGATGAAGTTTCTTATTGGTTTGCATGATTCCTATTCTATGATGCGAAGTAAGTTACTTCTTCAATCACCTTTGCCTTCTATGAGCAAAGTGTTTTCCTTATTACTGTAAGAAGAAAGCCAAAGGTCTCTATCTAATGCTATTGGTATTTCCATAGACTCTCATGCAATGAATGCTGCACAAACACAGAGATTTGTTGCCACGAGTGGCATTCTTTTCACAAAACCAAAGATCAAAGGAAATGTTACTTGTTCCCATTGTGGATGTAATGGTCATCTTGCAGACAAGTGTTTCCACTTAATTGGATACCCACCTGGATGGAAAGGATCACGAGGAAAGAAAAATTTTCCTATTCAACAAGGAAATACAAACACCAATTTACCCAATGCAAATATTGTTTCTTCTTTGGAGTCAAATTCAAGTATCCCAAACATATTTTCTCAAGAGCAAATTCAAAATCTGCTATCACTTGCAAATAGTTTGTCCCATACACCCATAGGTTCCAATTCCACAGCAAATGTTGCTTCTACATCAGGTATTATATCTTGTCATATTGTCTCTACTGATAAAAATAATTCCCCATGGATCATTGATACAGGAGTAACAGATCATATGATTTGTTCTCCCCATTTTTTCAATTCCATTCAGTTACCAAACAAATCATCTATGGTCTATTTACCAAATGGCCATTCTGCTTCTGTTGTTTTTACTGGAAATGTAATTCTTTCAACTGATGTTATCTTACATAATGCCCTTTACATTCCTTCATTCAATGTTAATCTCATATCTGCTTCAAAACTTACTAAAGATAACTCCATTGGTTTGTTTTTCCTTCAATCCAAATGTATTTTGCAGAATCTAATCAGCTGGAAGATGATTGGTCTCACTGAAGTGAAATATGGCCTATATTACCTACAACAACCTTCTATTCCAGCAAGGAGCAAAACTGATTTCAATTGTGCACCTTCGGTTCCTTTAGCAAATACTTGTAACACCAATGCTGATATATGGCATCTTCGACTAGGACATATTCCTCCTACCAGATTAAAAATCATTAGTGAAATAGATTCCAATGTATCAGCACCTCAGAATCATATCTGTGAAGTCTGTCCTTTAGCAAAACAAAAGAAGATTCCATTTCCTGTATCAAATAGTTATTCAAATAAAGCATTTCAGTTAGTACATTGTGATATTTGGGGTCCTTTTTCAACTGTTTCCTATTCTGGTTTTCATTATTTCTTAACAACTGTAGATGATTATTCAAGATTTACTTGGCTTTATCTCATGAAAACCAAAGCAGAAACTCGTATTATTCTCACAAAATTTATTTCTTATGTTCATACTCAATTCCATACAACTGTTAATATTCTAAGGACTGATAATGGCCAAGAGTTTAACATGCCTGATTTCTATACTGACCATGGCATAATACATCAATTGTCTTGTGTTGAAACACCCCAACAGAATGGTAGAGTCGAAAGAAAACATCAACACCTTCTTAATGTTGCTAGATCCTTGCTTTTTCAGTCAAAACTGCCACTTTCTTATTGGACAGATTGTATGCTGACAGCAACACATCTTATAAATCAAACCCCTTCTTCCATTCTCAATAATCAAACACCATATTTCCTTTTATTTCAGAAACACCCTAATTACAATTATCTTAAAGTTTTTAGGTGTTTATGTTTTGCTAGCACTCTTACAGCTCATAGAGGAAAGTTTCAACCAAGAGCTTCAAAATGTATTTTCTTAGGATATCCACCACATATAAAAGGATATAAAATTTTAGACCTTGTTACTTTTAAAACATTTATTTCCAGAAATGTAGTTTTTCATGAAACTATATTTCCTTCTATACCAAATAATATTCATACACCTTTTGTCTTTCCCAATTTCCCTTAGTTTTTTGAATCTTCAACACCCAATAAATCTTTACTTCCTCTTACATCAACTCATCAACAGGAAAATACTGAAAATACAACCACTCAATCTGAAAATCTCAGAAGGTCTCAGAGGATCAGAAACCCTCCTGCATACTTACTGAATTTCTATTGTCGTAATATGGCCCAAACAACTTCACTTTATCAATCATCTCCCACTTCTACTCAAAGTAAACCTCATTCCATTTTTCATTATCTTTCCACTTCTCAATTATCCCCTAAATATAAAACTTTTGTTGCTGCTGTTACTTCAATGTTTGAACCCAAAACTTTCAAATAAGCCATCTCTCATCCTCAATGGCAAAATGCTATGGCAGAGGAAATAAAGGCTCTTGAATCAAACAAAACTTGGGATCTTACTATTTTACCTCCAAACAAGAATGCAATTGGTTGTAAATGGGTTTATCGTGTCAAGTTTAATGCTGATGGCACAATTGCAAGGTATAAAGCAAGACTAGTGACAAAGGGCTATACTCAACAAGAGGGTTTAAATTTTTTTGATACTTATTCTCCTGTTGCTAGGATGACAACTATGAGAGTTTTACTTGTTGTTGCTGCTATCAAACAGTGGCATTTACATCAATTAGATGTTAATAATGCTTTTTTACATGGAGATCTTAATGAAGAAGTTTATATGCAATTGCCACCTAGTTATTCTTCAGCTACTAACCCTTGTGTTTGCAAGCTCAAAAAGAGTTTATATGGACTGAAACAAGCATAAAGACAATGGTTTTCTAAACTTTCTCATTCTTTGCTGCAGCTTGGTTTCACTCGAGGAAAATCAGATTCTTCTTTATTCATAAAAAAAAACCCCTCAGCTTTTATTGATTTACTCATTTATGTTGATGATGTAATTCTTGCTTCTGACAGCCTTGATCAAATTAATTCAGTCAAGCAATTTCTTCATGATTCTTTTACCATCAAGGATCTTGGTGAACTCAAATATATTATGGGTTTGGAAATTGCTAGATCATCTAAATTTATTACTCTTTCTCAACAAAAATATGCATTGGATATTTTACAAGATAGTGGTTTTTCTGGATGTAAACCAGCAACCTTTCCTATGGAATCCAATTTGAAACTTAGTGCAACAGATTCTTCACCATCTCTAAATGATCCGGCATCATATCGAAGACTCATAGGTCGCTTGTTATACTTGACTATCACTCGGCCAGACATAGCATATTCTGTTCAAGTACTAAGCCAGTTTATGGCTCATCCAAGCCTGATACATTTTCGGGCTGCTGAAAGAATACTTAGATATATGAAGGCTACACCAGGACAGGGGATTTTATTGTCTGCAAGTTCGTGCCTTCATCTGAAAGCTTATTCAAATAGTGATTGGGGTGGCTGCTTGGATACTAGAAGAAGTGTAACGGTTTTTATTGGAGATTCTCTTATTTCATGGAAATTAAAGAAACAGGCTACTGTTAGCAGATCATCTACTGAATCTGAATACAGAGCTTTAGCTACAACAACCTGTGAAATTCAATGGCTTATCTATCTTCTAGCTGATTTACATGTTCAACATTCTCAAGCTGCTTTGTTATACACTGACAGTAAACCAGCATCTGAAATTGCTTCTAATCCTGTGCATCATGAGAGGACTAAGCATATTCAACTGGATTGTCATTTGGTTCGCGAAAAGTTACAAGAGGGCTTAATTAAAATCATCCATATTCCTTCAAAGCATCAATTAGCTAACATATTAACCAAACCTCTTGGTTCACTACCTTTTCATCATCTTATTCACAAGATGGGAATGATTAATATCCATTCTCATCTTGAGGGGGGATGTTAGAGTTTTAGTCTTACAGAGTTTTACAAAGCAATTTGTTGTGGCTGTTATAAGTAGTTAATTAGTTCCTTATCTTAGTGGTCCAAATGTAAAGATATAATTGGTCATTTTTCCTGTATAAGTGAACTAATTATATTGCACTAAATTGATTCAATCAATCAAGAAAAGAAATTTGTTTTTCATTCTTGTTTTTCTTTTACTGTTCTTTCTGAAGCTGGTTAATACACAGCTTCCCACATTTTACATTTCCCGTGACACCAAATAAAGGGATGGAAACAAGTCTAAAATTATTCCATTTGAAATTTTGATATCATTCACATAAGTCTAATGACCAATGCATTTAGTGCATTTCCTATAAATATAAATATAAATATACATATACATATATATATATATATATATATATATTAATTTTTTAAAATATTTAAGATACTTACAATTTTATTATCAATTAAAATTAATTTTTTCTTTCTAATTATTATTTTTTATTGGAGAGGAAAAATTCTTGTAATAATATCTATTAATCCTTTTTTTTTTTTATAATTTTTTTTTAAAAATTGTCTTCGCAAAGCTGTTTGGGATCAAACTAAACCTTAATTAGTTTGGATGGAAAAAATATTTCTTGAGTGCATCTAATACACCAATGTGAATTTATTAATTTTAAGTGGCACAAAAATCCAAGTTTATATATATATATATATGTGTGTGTGTGTGTGTGTGTGTTTGTGTGTGATAGTGAGTAGTTGGAATGACACATAGTGTTCGAATTTTCTCATTCGTTTATCCAATCGACATCTATCATATTTAAATTTATTAATTAATTTTTAACAACATTTCCAAGTTCAAGCCTAGCTTAAGTCCTACTTGAGTATATTTGTTCTACCTTTTTATTAAAATATTACTTGAACTTCAACTTGAGTTGAGCTGAGTCAAGTTTTGCATCGAGCTTAAATTGAATTTTATCATAGTTATTCAAACTTGCTTATTAAAATCCGAAGCATTAACTGATTTTGAGTTGCTACCCAACTTTAAGTAATTTTAATTTAAAAGTAAGTTCATTTTATATATAAATTTATAAAATGAACGTGCTTAAACACAAGGCTAATATGTTAATACAACTATGTCGATGCCTCCTCTCCCATTGATAATAGCAATTTTCGGAGATGAACTCCTTTGCCATTGTTAATTTTTAATTCTTCATACTACAAAATTTAGGTTATATGTTTTAAATTGGGAATTTGAGAAATAAAGGTCGTAAGTAAGATGAAGTGAGTCGTTCTTGTTTTTTGTTTTTTTCTAATCTCCATTCTAAGTTGAGCCTTTAAGTGAGCTCATCGACGACCGTGTGAATGACTCTAATATGAATCTATAAACAAATCCAAACCAAAGACTATTCATGAGCCTAAATGAGTTGAACTCATACTCGCTCAAGTTCACCTCATTTATTTAACAAGTCTTAAAAATAAGTACAGTAGAAATTGCTAGCAAATGAACTTGAACAAATTATTACCACATCAAACTATTGAGTTATGCACAAACAACTTGATTTCTTTATCATCCCAGTGATGCCTTAATAGCTTTTTATGCTTTTTTATTCTCTATCTACAACAAATTAATTCCATATTTTGCGGTTTCCATGTGAAGAGAAAAATTTTGTTCCTAAAATAATTTAGTTTCTGTACGAGTATTAGAAACTTAGAAAAAGAGTAGTGTATTTGAGGATTATATGCATATGTATATTGTTTAATTTATTCATTCTTAACTTTTATTTATCATTTATTAGTTAAATATTTTTATCATCTAAAGATTAATTTTCTGTAAAGTTTTCAAACAAAAAGATTATGGATATGACTACATAAATATTTGATAACGTATGTACATATTGTGTGTGTGTGTGTGTGTGTGTGTGAAAGAATGTGAAATTTAAATATTGGATTAGAATTCACAAAACATAATACAAATCTAAATTGTATTGAGTTTCCTAAAAATTACCAAAATCTAAAATTAAAGTCTTACAAGGGGCATTCCAAATGTTAGATCATAAAAACGGTTGAAAATTTTACTAGTGAATTTGTCCCACATTAAATAATATGAATGGATGATAAGTGAGAAGGATCAATGAATGAGTACGATCGATGAGTTCACAAGTTGAGAATGAATGGCAACTGCTATAAGCCCAATGCTAATGAAAAGGTTAAAATCTCAACCATGTTACAAATGAACACGACTAAAGGTTAAGTCAAAGGAGTGCCTCTCATGAGGTCAGGTGTTCAAACCCTCTTGGACTCATTTCCGCCCCTGAACTCCTGAATTTACCCTCCCTTTGGAGTTGTGGGGTCAATTTCAAGGGGCGCAGGATTAGTCACGTGGACCGTCAAACGAATACGTGGATACCCAGTGCGTAATCCAAAAGAAAAAAAAAAAGAGCTTCCTCTTTATGAGTGACGAAAAATGAAATGCTGTTTAGAACATTGTTTGAGATGCATAAATAATGCTCCCATACAATGTTATAATATTTGGAAACCATGGACACCTATAAAATATAATAACATTTTAAAAATTAATTTTTATCTTCTAAAAGCTTTGAATTTATAAGCTCTCAACAAAACAAAACAAAACAAAAAAAGCAGATTTTTATTTTCAGAAACTTAGAAATTGAGTAAATTTAAACAAATTTCAATACAATTTTACATTGCATCTCATCCAAATTCAATATAAATTCAAATCTAATGTCTCTCCAAATATAGGAAAAAGTTGTTTATCGTCTGCCCCCAAGTTCTCCTTGGGAGAGAAAATAAGTAGTAGAAAAGTTCTAACACACAAAGCTTCTCAAAGGTCAATTTCAATCATCCTGCAGAAGAAGAGAATCATTATCAACAAATTACAACAGGCGGTGACACCAAGGAGGATGTCATGGGACTAAAAAAAAAAAAAATCAAATCAACAAATTAACACCAGGACAACAAAAGAATTGAATTGAATGGAATTGGCTACTCTATTCTACATTCCCACTCCATTTTCAAGATTACATTTTAAGAACTCACTTGCATAGTCAAAATATCAGAAGCACCAGATGTTGGCCCTAGACCAAAAACTGACCAAAGCAAAACTTCATCAAACAGGAAATGCAATAAAGGTTGCCAAACAACAAGCTGAGGATTAAAAAAAAATTTAAAGGTCTATCTATAAAGATTGCCGATACCCTTTGTAAACTACCTCTGGCCATTCCCCTAAGGCGTTGGTTGTTAATATGAATGATGATAACCTTGACTATGATTTGTACAGAGTTGCAAAAAGAGGATGCAGGAATCATCTCCTTCTTCTCCACCAGTCAGGAACCTTCAATCTCTGGTTTCTATGTACAGCAAGATTGGCCCCTGGAAGCTTGTGCTTTACCTGTCTCCAGAGCATATTAACAGCATCGTCCTGCTTTGGGGGGTATTGGAACTCATAATGATGGGAAACATTCTTAAGCCGTCTCCACATTTCAATCCATCTCTGCTTCGGAACTTCCCTGAGCTGTTTAACCATGTAATCTGGCTTCAATGCCTCTTTGACAGAGAAGAAAATTGAGAACTGCGAATAGTCAATCTCATCCTCATAGGGCAGTTCAATTCGGTCGCTCACAATGACAGGAACACAGTGACTGACAATGGCATCAAACAGGCGGCAAGATGAGGGTGTGTCTCCTGCAGGATGCAGGCAGAACTTTGATAAACGCATCTCTCGTGTTGACTGGCATAAAAAAATTAACCAAAAAAAAGAAAAGGGGCAAAAGGGATCAGATTGAGGGCTAACTAAGACTGTCCGCAAAGAAGGAAAAGAATAATAATTGGAAAGAACTCTTCCACCCACAATCCCCTCCTGCATGGAAAGTTCCCCACTTCAAAGAGATTCCCATATATCTAAGAGAGAATGACTCAAGCATTTTAAAGCCCCCATCTAGAAGATGGGACCCACGCTTCCAAAGCAGGGGGGCACATTTCAACAAAAGCGACCAATAAAAACCCATTCACCATTATATATGTATATATATACATATATTCCCCACAATTATCAATCTTTTAGACAACCAAATTCCCATAACTGAAATTTTCTTCACAATAGTGACAAAAAAAGTTTATGTAGTTGTAATTTACAACCGCAATGTTAAATTTATTGCAATGGAAAATGTCATGGATAGTTTCAACCAGACTGCTAAAAATGTTGGCATTCCGGAGAATGCCTTGAGTTAATGCAATCTACTAATGTTTATGGATAACTATTTGCAAATTCAAGTGTGTCAATATGAAAATAACAATATCAAATATCAATCCACAGACTCCACTACATACCGCTTTTATGCTATCTGTTGTTGCATAGCTCTGTTCATAGTGAACATCATTATAACCAACCAATGTCTTTTCTAGTTTAGCCCTCACAATTCCTTCCTGCAAAATTGAAGCACTCACAGTGCTCATTTCTGGCTCCAAATGAAAAAAGATAATTAAAAAAATATGTTCACAGGAGAAGCTAACATACAGCTTTCCTCAATGTCCTTCCCCGGAAAAATAGAAGCGTGGTGCGAGACTCAAAGGGGTCTGGAGGGTCATCTTCTGTAAAGGAATCCACAACATGCACGTATGGGGCAACGACATCTTTGTTCAGATTAGACATTGTTTTAGGGTAGCGGCCAAAATCTGCTACTATGAGAATGGATGCATTCACCTGTTCTCTAAGAAATCTGAAAGCATTGGGATGATGCATGGGGATTACATGGTCACGGCCTTTGGACCTCTGCCAGTACTTGGAACGTCCCAAAAGATTCAGTACGTCAATCTGGCAGTATTGACCCATATTTAACAATCAACAAGATGTGCAGAATCTATTTTTTAATTTCAAAAATAAAAACTAAATCCAGAATGACATGATATTAGATTTTCTTATACAAGATTTATCAATATCAATAAAAAAAGAAAAAAATTGGGCAAGTGTACTTCCAGAAACCCCAGATTTACAAGATAATGCACCGGCACGGATTTTATGCCTGAGGAAGAATTATAGTTAAAACCAATGCCTAATGACGGACTAAAAGGTCTCTGGGATGCACATAAAAGTGTGTCAACAAGACACATTCAATCAGTATCCTCATCATGTGTCTAAAAGCACAGCTAAACTATCTGGCTATCAGCCCAATAATCGATTTCAAACATTGAATCTGTGTCCACATCATGTGTCTAAAAGCACAGCTAACTATCTGGCTAACAGCCCAATAATCGATTTCAAACATTGAATCTGTGTCCACATCATGTATCTAAAAGCACAGCTAACTATCTGGCTATCAGCCCAATAATCGATTTCAAATCCGATTTCGAGCTCGGTGCTCCAAAAGCAACTGCTACAATGCGTCAGTTGCAGTAGGAAAAGTCATTTCTGACTTTCTGAGTGATCATTTGTCAAGTGATATCCAATTGCGTAAATTAAACAACGAACACAGATGCTCTCTACATTAATATCCAATTTCACACCTATTAAAATCTAAAGCAATATGAAGGGGGACAAATTCAGGAGTATCCCACGGTTTATTGTTAGTCTTCAATTAATCGGCAAGGCAACTTAATTTAGTCACATAATGCCACATTACTTAGATGAGTTGATTAATCTGTTTTCATGAAAAAACTGAAAGCAGCAGCATAGCTTCCTCAATTTCCCTTATTTTTTCATTTCTTATTCTTAGCAACCAAATGGGCAAAGAGAAAGTTTTGTAATTGCTACAAGAAAATTGGAAAAGTTCTAAAGAAAAAAAAAATCACAATGTAATTTAAAAATATTTTGAAAAAGTCGTTGCTTGAACTCGAGATAAGCATAAGCATTAATCAAAGAAAACTTGAAGCACAATCAATCCTTTCAAATACCTGCAATTGCCGGTCAATTTCCGTTTCCGGATCCGTCATAGTGTGCCCGTGAGTATTGAAGCTCAACGAAGAGAAAAAGGGAACGAAGAACACATCGGCCGACTCTGGATCCAAAACCCTAACCGCCTCTTTCCGACCGCCGCCGCCGCCTTCATACAGAAGCGAAGCCATCATCCAATACTCCACGCTGTGCTGCCTCTTCAGCCCGGTGTTTCCCGGCCACCGCGGCAGATTTCGGGCGCTCACCGGCGCGTCGTCTGAGCTCCGGCGCTCCAGCATGCCAACGTGGAACCGCCGGGGAAGATCGTACATGTAGACCCTCAGAGGGCGGTCAGCGCCGTCGCCCGACCCGGCGCAGGTGGAGCTCACAGCCGGCGATTGCAGCATGGGAAAGAACTGCGATCTGAAATCGACGGTCCCGATGAAGATGTAGTAGGAGAGGATGAGGAGAACGACGATGACGAGGGAAACCGCAGCTTTTCCGATCATTTTGGCGATCTGTCTGTGACTGTTACTCTATTTCTCTCCTCTCTCTCCCGCTTCCATCCTCTTCGCTATATAACCGTTCTGGTTCAGAACAGAGTGCAGCGATTGAGTACTAAGGAACGGAATCTTCACCGTCCGATTCAATTGCTTGGGGCAATGTAAAAGACAGATCAGGATTCTAAATAAAACCCAAACAGCAAGTTAAAAAACGAATAATTATGCTTTAAAAAGGTTTAAAACTTATATATAAATAAAGGTAAAGAATAAATAATTATTTTTAGTACTTTTAACACAAAATCCTGTTTGGAAATTGTGACGTTCGACACGGCAATTTTTCTTTTCTTATTGTTGAGGTCATCAAGTAAAGTCGGGCCTAAGGAAAGAAAAATTATTTATTAGGAGTGAATATTACATATGATTATATCACTTCATAAATTTAATTTTTTTTTATAGTATTTATATCTTACATTGGCTCATAAAATTATTGGTAATTGTATTTTCATATTTAAGAAATAAAAATAAATTTTTAAGTAAAAAATATTGATCTCCTCTTAAATTTGATAAAAAAATAAAATAAGGATCGCTCTTAAGGTTTTAAAATTTTCACACACATCTCTCCTAAGATTTTAATAATACTACATGCATTCTCGATTTTATTTTGTGACAATTATATTCCTAAAAAATTATTTTTTTTACCATATATGAGATGGGGTATATGAAAATTTTAATTTCTTAGAAGATGTTTTTGAAAATTTTGAAATTTCAGTGAATGTTTTTCTCAAGAGAAGTTAATATTTTTATACGAACATTTTTTTATAAGTTCTTAATTACTTCAATCAATAATTTTAATAATATTTTAAAATTATTTAAATAAATATTTTCTACAAATTTTTTAATAATCACATTGTCGTATCATAGTTTGGTAGCTCTATAAAATTTTTTTACCCTATAGCTGCAATATATTTTCGAGGTTTAGATTTGAATTTTGTGAATTTAAAGAAAACATAATATAAATTTGCATTTATTTTAAATCTAAACAAATATATATATCTAAACTAGTAGTGATCTCATGTCATATACAATGTATGATTTTAATAATAGCTCTTAAATAAATTCATTAAATTATAACATTTTAAAATAATATAAAATTATAATTTCATGTGTTAGATACAGGTCTTGTAATTTTGACAAATATTTTTTCATATATTTTAAACATTTTTCTTAAACCCAATTTGGTAAAAACATTGAGCATGGGATTTTTTTTCAAATTTTTAATATTTTGAAACTGATCAATAAATATATTATTTAATTAGCTATTAATATTCTAAAAATAACTAATAAATAAAACTATTACTATTTTGGAACTGTAAAATATATTAGTAATTTACCTTTTGTAACAAGAAAATAAATGATATTTGAATCCACATTTTCATATTTGCTAATCAAAATTGAATATAAATAATTTTTGACCATCAAAATAAGTTCATATTTAAGTTTTAGTAATGGAGACATAACTCTATTTATAATTATTATTTCAAAATAACCTCATAAATATGCATTTTAATTTATCTAATATTTAATCATAATTATATTAATTTATGTAACCACTAATGCATATTGATATATACCCTCATCATTAAAACTTTATTTTATTAAAGAGAGTATACTTTTATTCATAATAATTTATTTATGTTATGAATGAAAAGATATATATGATCTGCTAATGGCACTAATAAATTAGAGTTTGAAGTATATTTACTGTTAACAGTTCATAATTAAATTCAAAATGAATGAGATAAAATTTATATTGTTGCATAAAATACAAATTTTGAACAAGAGTTATGATGTATTGGGATTTGGGGGATGATTAATTATATATGTGAGTGTAGCGACCCGAAAATTTTAACCTGCTATAAATATAGAAATGCTCTCTCATACCACATATTTATATATATATTTCAACCCGTCCTAATCAGGGAATCCCGAGTGCACTTGTCATTATTGGAATTAAAACCATACAACGGAAAATGCAAAAACATCAAAACACTTTATTAGAGTTCTAACTATTCCCAACACATACATAAAACTACCTGCCTACTCGATTTTTCCACCATATAATTTTTTTTTCTTCTTAAAATTTAAATAAACAACAATAATTATCATCATTTGTCATATCAAAACTCTGATAACATATATCATCAAGACCCGACCATTTAGTGGGATATCGGGTGATCAGTTCATCATATAAGAACATACCTAACAACGGAAGTCCATATTTACATACCATCCCGAATACAAATAACTAGAGTTCTATACATCCATACACATCCCAAAAATCCATAACATACTTCAGGGGATTTGTAGTGACCTGAAGAATAATACTATTTTAATAATAAAGAGGAAGAAAAATGGAAACAGGATCAAAAGGAGGCAATAGATTTCGTCAACGAATAATTATAATAATTTCAAGGAATTGTTAGGAATTTCGTCGACGAATACAGGGTCTCATCGACGAGTGCATAAGGAAATTCGTCAACGAATACAAGGGTTCGTTGACGAGAAAATACTGAGAGGCGGATGGACTGCTCTGAATTTTGTCAACAAATTTAATGAAGGACTCGTTGACGAGGTGACGTGTCTCGTCGACGAATTTGCCCCTATAAATAGCTAAAAACTGGATTTTTATCCATTTTCGACGCCACTCTCTCTCTCTCTCTCTCTCTTTACTTCCCTCTCTCACTTCTCTCTTCGTTTCCGGGCCTATTCTTCGCCGGATCAAAGATCTAAAGCCACCACGACGTTTCTGACGGAGTTCTCTTCAAGTTTGCTAGGATGGATTATCGGTGGGATTGAGTTGGATTTCATCCCAAATTCAGGGTAAGACATTTTAGCTCATTTTTGAACTTCTGACAGTTATAAGAAATGATGTAGGCAAAGAGATACTGATATTCTGTTCTGAAAAATGTTGTTTTCAGGGTGTTATGTAGAAGACCCTGCGAGTGTTAGGCTAGTGTACCATAGGGGCTTTCCAGTAGTCAGGTAAGGGAAATATGCTATGCTAGGTCATTTTAAAATATTATACAGTTTACTTAATTATGAAAATTATGTATTAAAGTATGGTGTGACTTAAGAATATGAATATAGTACGGAGTTATGTTTACGAATTTCAGAATAATGATTTTACGAATATCAGTACCATGATTATATGAATTCTAATACCATGATTATACGAACTTCAGTATTATGATTATGTAATCTTCAGTATTATGATTATGCAGTTCTCAGTATTATGATATATGAATTACAGTACAGTTTATGCAATATCAAGGTTATTACGATTATTTCAGAATCATGGTAAATCAGATAGTTGTATATAAATATATATTATATAGTATCAGACTTTGTTAGACTATGCAGTTATAGAGCACGGTATCGTTGCTACAGATATTACGTTATGTTATGAGTGCAACCACCTATTTAGATAATACGTGGTAGTAGGTCGATCATGTAAAGACCCGTAAATTTAAAAGGATTAAAATAATTAGAAAATAAAATAACAAATAAATAAATAAAAGGAATGGCGTGGAAAAAAGAAGAAAAAAAATTAAAAATAAAGAAATTAAATTAAATTAAGATAAATTAAATAATTAGTTATTAAATTAAATATTTTTACATTGGATTTAAAAAAAATTAATTAAAATGATATATATATATATATATATATATATATATATAATGTAAAGTTAAAGAAAGAAGAAAGAAGAAGGAGAAGAAGAAGCAGCAGTTAGACACGGCCCCCCCTCTGAACTTCATTCCTGCAGCGCACTCCACGACCAACTCCGTCTCTTTCTCTCTTAAATTCTTGATGAGTTTGCGACGGATCGGGAAACGGAAGGTGTTGGATTCTTGGTTTCACTGCTGACATTTCTACTAGAGCAAATTTTTCATGGGAAAGACTTAGGCACTGCTCTGGGGAAAGGTAAATTTTCTCCATTTTCTCAATTTCGCTGTTAATATGCGGTTAAATCGACGATCAGACACCACCACGTGATCCTAGTCGTCGTCATTGTCATTTTGACGTAGGTAATTTTTTAATTGAGATTTTTTAGGCTTTACTCCAAAGCGAGAGTGGGATTTGGGAATTGGCTAAATTTAAGAGTATTATTATTTATTTAGGAATTATGGCCCTAGGAAGTATTTAAATAATATTTTATTCAGAAATAATTTATTAGAACTAAGAATTTAATTTCAGGGTCCGAGTAAGCGTCGTAGGTATTTTTCGGAGTCTCTATTGGCGTAATTCAAGAAACCAGGTAAGGGGGAAATTTATATATTAAATCAGGTTTTTCATGAATAAAAAAATGACTATGTGTTATTTATGTATATATGTTTTTTTTTATGTGAGTTTAAAATGTCAGTCATGAAATTTATGTTTTTTGAGCTTTGGATTGTCGATATAGTTATGTATATGTGAAAGTGAACGAATGAAAGTGAAAAGAATTTTCTGATGAATTAAATAAGAAATGAAATGTATTTTGAGCACATAAATGTTAAATATGGGTTGACTTATTTTATGAGAAATATGTATGAATTTTACTACTAAATTGTGTGGCATGAGAATCTGTGCAAATTATATGTTAAATGTATGAGATGCAGACTAAGTAAGTAAAGCAATGGGAATAAAATATGATAGGAACAATGTTGCATGTATATGTTAAATGCAACCATGTAAAGGTACAACAGCTGAAAGCAGGGTTAGCAGATTCTAGCGCATTTCTATGTGGACTAACTGTAGTAGATTCTAGTGCATTTCTATGTGGACTAACAAATGATGGCTAAAGAGTAGCCGTAGTACAAAGGAATGGAATGAAAATGTTATGAAATGAAATGATAAGGAATGACAATGCAATGAAATGAAATGTGAAATGTAAATGATTCAAATGGGAAAGAGTCACTTAAAGTGAAACACAAGGAAATGTTAAGTTATGAACATGAAAGAATGTGAATGATTGAATAATGATGGAAAGAATGATGTATTATGATATTAGAAGTATTTATGTATGTAGAACATGTTACGTTTGGGTGGGGTGCACTCTTCGCCTGAGGGCTTACTGAGTAAGGCAAGTGCACTAGTAGCTTCAGATGTGGCAGTAGCTGCATAACGCACTAGGGCAGAGGGAACCTACTTGTATGAGCGGGTAGAATTCCCTATCCTTAGGGCCTTTGCCGGTAAACTATTGTTGAACTATGTGAGTACGAGATTAATCTAGCACTCGAGGGCTTACTGAGTAAGGTGAGTGGTCTGATATGTTTTAATTGTGACTTTAGGGTTACCTAAGTATCAAAGCAGAGGGGTGCTACTTGTATGGGCGGGTAATCACCCTTATAATTGGGTAATCTCATGGGTTAAATATTTGCATGTGATTGTTTAGGTTCAGAAAACGATTTCAATGTTATATGATGATTTGCAAATGAGATAAAAATGATATCTATTTATCTCATGTTGGCCACACACTGTTTTAATATGTATGTTTCTTCCCTTACCGAGATGTGTCTTACCCGAATATGAATTTTTTTTTTCCAGGATTTCCTCGAGATCGAGCTTTGAGAACTCGAGGTTTTTATAACATTATTGGGAAATAGAAAAAGAAAATGGTATATTTCTATGTTAATTTTGGGGAATGTAAATATTTATATTTTATGTCTTTATGTTTTAAGGCTATTGAGTAAGGAATGTTTGAGAACATACTGAATTGTTTTGGAAGTTATGTAGATTTATGGAAATGCAGGTGATGGGTGATTTAATATGGATTATAGTTAGAATTAGTAAACTCTGATATTATGTTATATGAAGATTATAATTATGTTTTCTGCTGCGTATGTTATGGATTATGATTTATCAGGATATGATCAGGTATAACGCACCAGACTCAGGTTTAAGGGTTCGGGGCATTACAGATCACCTAGGCCCTTGACGTGGACAGGCTTCCCATCAAATATGGGTTGAGGCGAGCAGATCAGACCGATGGAATATAGTGATTTATTCCTGGTTGTCCAGTTAGGGTAAATCCCGCCTACAGGCCGCACAACCCTGTCATGAGGGGTTAAATCATGACACACAGTTATCCACAGGGAAGGTTTTCAGTTACTATTACGTACATATAGATTTATAGAACAGGGAACATACTTATGTACTTTAGAAGTATTTTGAATAGTAACCTGCAATACTGATTTGTTAAGCAACATGGAAAGGGTGGTGTTTTTTTATCACTTGTACTGTATTTACGAATTCAGTTATACATGATTATATGAAACACATTTTCATGATATCGTAGCTCATTTGCCACACATTAGTAATAGCATATTTCGTCTTACTGAGCGTTGGCTCATCCTAGTGTTGAATCATTTTTCAGGTGATCTAGTTAGGCGAGCAGACCAGGCTCGCAGATAGAGGGGCTTCAGTAGTGCCCTGTTAGTGAAGTGAGTATTGTGGGAGTATTTTTGTATAGCCCTAGCTAGCTGAGGGTATTTTGGGGATACAGTTATATTTGTATATTTTGGAAAACATTTCAGAACTCTGGTATTGTATGTAATGATTTATGGTTATGTTTATATGATTTTCGCTTCTCGCTACTTAGGTTAATGATTGGGTTTACCCTAGTATGGTATCAGATCATGTAGATTATCATAGTATAAAAAAAAAAAAAAACCAATTAATTAAGCAGGTCGTGACAGTTTGGTAACAGAGCCTAGGTTGCTAGGTTTTATAGACTTTAAAATGCAGCATAAATAATACTAGAGTATAGGAAAAGGATTTGAGGTTTGTTCTGTGTCTGGGTACAGGATTACCGTGGTGGTTTCTATGTTTTTCCTAGGGTGATGATTTCAGGAAAACCATAGTAAACTATTGTTAGGTCGTGTGTCTAGATGACAGAATTGGATATTGGGTAAGATCAGGGAAGGTAATTAATTTTGAATTGGTATAGGATAGGTCTGTATAGGAGATAAAGTGCTTAAGTGTGTTTTTTGTTTTCAGGATGGATCCAGGAAGCAGTGGCACGAATGCTGGGGAGGATAGGCTAGGACCTTCCAGCATAGGTGGAGGAGATATAGATGCTATACTGCGTAGCGTCACTTAGCAGGTGATAGCTAAGATAGCCAGGAGCTCTGGGGAGCATGGCTGTTTGATTGAGAAGTTTACGCGCATGAATCCCCCATCCTTTGCTGGAGGTGACGACCCGATTATAGCTGAGAATTGGGTTCAGGATATTGAAGAAACATTGGCGGTGCTCCCATGTATGGACAAGCAGAAGGTAGCATTTGCCACATTTAAGCTGACAGGGGAGGCGAAGCGCTGGTGGAGAGCAGTGCGTCTGATAGAGGAGCAGAGGCCGGTTCTAGTTCTAGTGACGTGGAACCGATTCAAGGATTTTTTCTTCGAGTGGTATTTTCCTGTTATCATTTGGAGTGCGAAGGCAGCAGAGTTTCTGCATTTGGTATAGGGGCAGATGACTGTTTCCCACTACGCGGCTCAGTTTGTCGAGTTGTCACGTTTTGCTCCACATCTAGCACCTGATGAAGAGAAAAATGCAAGAAAGTTTGAAGAGGGACTGAGGCAGAATCTGTCTGAGTAGGTAATTGGTTTCAGGGTTCAGACATTCATAGAGGTTGTAGACAGAGCTGCGATTATTGAGAGTGGCATTCAGAGGGGTGTAGCAGCTCAGAGTCAGAGGAAGAGGCCTGCACCTCAGGGTTTTCAGGCTGGTACCAGTAGGGGTCCATGGAGAGGAGGTCGCGATAGGGGAGACCAAAGGCAGATGGTAGGACCTTGTGGGAATCAGGGTGCACCATCTTACCTGGTACGTCAGACATGCGGGAAACATCATTTGGGGGAGTGCCAAGCAGGCAGAGAAGTATGTTATCATTGTGGGAAACCCGACCATGTGGTGCACGAATGCCCAATTCAGCCAGACTAGGTCCTAGCTCCCAAGCCCTATCAGGGAGGATACCAGGCGCCTCGTGGTGGCCAGTAGAGGAATGTGGCCCTAGTGCGAGTATACGCTCTGACGCCAAGAGATGCAGAGGCTGCTACGGATGTGGTGATAGGTACATTTACTGTTTCATCATATCCAGTTATTATTCTTTTTGACTCAAGTGCTACTCATTCTTTCATTTCTGCATCTTATGTTAAATTATCTGAGAGTGAGACCCAGTCATTAGATATAGCGCTATTGGTAGCTACACCATCAGGATCAGTGATCAGATGTCAGAGAGTACTCAGGGGTTATCTGATAGAAATTCAGGGGAATGTACTACCAGCAAATTTGGTTGTATTTGATATGTGTGAGTTTGATATAATATTGGGTATGGACTAGTTGGCTGCCAATCACGCTAGCATTGATTGTTTCCAAAAAGAAGTAATTTTCAGACCTCCTGGAGAATAGGAATTCAGATTCATTGGTTCATGGGTACATGCTCCAAAGCAGTTAATATCCACCGTGCAGGCGAGCAGATTACTCATGGACGGAGGTTAGGGGTTTATAGCGTTTGTGAAGGAAGTATCTGAAAATGAATTGAAGATTGATAGCACTCCAGTAGTACGAGAATTTCTGAACATTTTTCCAGAGGAGCTACCAGGGTTGCCTCATGTGCGCGAGGTAGATTTTCCTATAGATTTACCTTCAGGGACTGCGCCAATTTCTAAAGTTCCCTATCGTATGGCTCTAGTTGAATTGGGAGAATTAAAGAAGTAGTTGCAGGATTTGTTGAATAAGGGGTTTATACGACCCAGTGTATCACCATGGGGACCTCCAGTGTTGTTCATAAAGAAGAAAGATGGGTCCATGAGGATGTGCAGCAGGCATCTGAGAAGGTAGGTTTGATCTGAGAGAGGATTAGATCGGCTCAGAGTCCGTAGAAAAGTTATGCGAATGTTCGCCGCCGTGAGTTGGAGTTCTAGGTAGGGGGTAAAGTATTCCTTAGAATCGCTCTGATGAAGGGAGTGATGAGATTCGGAAGGAAGGGCAAGTTGAGTCTGAGGTATATTAGACCATTCAAGGTCATTGAGCGAGTGGGTTAGGTAGCCTATAGAGTTGCACTACCCCTAGCACTCTCGAGGGTCCGCGATGTGTTTCACTTATCCATACTGAGAAGGTACGTGTTGGATCCATCTCATGTGATCAGTTATGATGAGTTGGAAATCAAGGATACTTTAGCGTATGAGGAAATACCTATTCAGGTTCTCGACTGTAAAGTTCAGAAGTTTCGTACCAAAGAAATACCGTTGGTGAAGGTATTGTGGCGAAACCACGAGGTTGAGGAAGCTTCTTGGGAACTGGAAACGGAAATATGCCGGAAGTATCCGCAATTGTTTTGAGTAGTACTGGGATAGTAGGGTGGTATGAGTGTGTATGTATGTAAACCTCTATTATCATATTGTATTTAGTGGTTAGTCTCTGGGAGAGTCATGTGGTATTGTAAGCTCCTTAGACCGTGTATGTATGTGACCATGGCATTCTTCCGTCATAAGTGAGGGAACGTATGTATGTATCGTGATGGGGCTGCGTATAAATGGCCGCTGTTTTCTATAGAGCACGTATGTATTGTAGAGGGGCTGCGTATGAATGGCCGCCGTTTCACCTCAGAGTATGTATGTATGTAGTAGTATGAATGTGTTTGTAACAAGAGATTGCAAATTTCGAGGATAAAATTTTGGCTAGGAGGGGAGGTTGTAAGAACTCGAACCATGATATAGGGGTTAATTATAAAAAAGAGGGGTAAAAATGGAATTTGCACATAATTCGTCGATGAGGCCATAATTCGTCGACGAAGGCTGAAGGCATGTCGTCGACGAAATTCAGAAGCTCATCGATGAGTGAATGCCGAGAGGTTCAGGAAAAAATGGAAATATCTGGTTCGTCGACGAGGCCACCAATTCGTTGACGAAGCTAATGAAGAATTCGTCGACGAGGATACCAATTCGTCGATGAATCCCCTTGGGTCAAAGGCCTATAAAAGATATTTTTGGGTTGCTTTGGGGTTAAGTTTTCCCCAAACTCTCTCTCTCTCTCTCTCTCTCTCTCTCTCTCCTCGATTTCTTTGCCGTTTGTCGCCTAAATCGTAAATCCAAAGTTACTGCGAGGATCAGTGAAGGTTTCTCTACGTTTCTAGCGGATTGGAATCTCGTTTCGAGCGATTTTGGGTTTCGAGCCAAAATTGAGGTAAGGTTCGGTTTTTGTTTCCGATTTAGTATATGTGTAGTAGTACAGATTGTAAGCCTATATTGTACTGTGGTTTGTAGGTTTCGGAGTCTCGGTTCATAGTTTTGGGGACCGTAGAGTTCATAGTTGGAATTCGGGTTAAGGTAAGGGGATTCAGTTTATATCAGTTCATTTTCGAAATCAGGATCGGTAAGCCTATAGGCTACGATCGTATGTATGTTTTGATAACTTATTTGGGAAAATCTATCTTGTAAAAATGCAGAATTTTCGGGTTACAGTTTTTCAGGAAAATTGGGGATTTCGGGTATCCTCTCTACTTTATTTTGGAAACTGTTGGTTGTGTTAAAATTGTACTATTGAGGTGACCGAAATCCATATTTGCATAAACTGTATACTTGAAATCGTAATTGATATAATTTTCCCTAAACCAAATAAGTGTGGTATGTATGGGTATATGTATTTGTTCCAAGTATTTGTAAAACAGGTATGAGGCGGCTAATTACCGTAAGCTGAAATGTATACGAACGTGAGTTCCAAAATGATTCCAGGGATTTGTAAAACAGCCATGTATCGGTTAACTACCGTGGGCGAGAGTGGCCGGCTCTATATTCGGGGTGTGAAATATCACCAGTATGATCCGGCTGGTCACCAAAGGGTGTGTTCTACATCGTATGTAGCAATGTAATCACTGTGGGCCTACATCGACGCAGCGTAGTTGTGCATGTGGCAATGTAATCGTTGTGAGACTAGGTGACCTTGCGTAGTTGCATATGTGGCAATGTAATCACTGTGGGCCTGAGTCGTCGCTTCGTAGTTGCGTGTGTAGCAATGTAATCGCTGTGAGACTAGGTGACCTTGTGTAGTTGCGTATGTAGCAATGTAATCACTATGGGCCTGGGTCATTGCATTGTAGTTGCGTATGTAGCAATATAATTAATGTGAGACTAGGTGACCTTGTGTCGTTGCATATGGAGTAATGTAATCACTATTAGGCCTCGAGCGTTATAGCGTAGTTGCGTATGTAGCAATGTAATCGCTGTGAGACGAGGTCACCTTGTGTAGTTGCAAACTAGTGTGACGACATTGATCGTATGTTTTGGGTATCGTATGTACTGGAACGGTTTTTGTGAAAATATTGGAACTGTATGGAACTGTAAGTAAATGTATGGAAATGTTTCAAACTGTATCGTATCTTTTATAGTGTTATGAAGTATGTAAAATAACACTGGTATGTCACACACTGATATAACCTGCTTTCTTCCTTACTGAGAGGTGTCTCGCCTCGAATGTACGTACAATGTTTTCCAGGTTCCTCAAGTAGCCGTAAGTAGCATCCTAACATCTAGGAGCAAAAGTGTCGTAGCTACTACTAGTACCTACTAGGTACGAGTTTTGGTATCCAGGTTGTCAGGATAGTTTTGTGGACACCTGGGGTATATGTTGTAATTATGGGAATGTATCTCCTAGCTTGTATAGACTCTGGTATGATACTGGTTATGTATGAAAGACCGTATTTCGCTGTGTATTTTGGATGAGTATGGATGGTTATGCGTATGTATGTGGGCATCCGTTCACCCCACGGGGTCGGACCCTCTTTTTTTGTTGTATCATGTATGTTTTAAATTAATACAGAGACAGGTTAGGTTACTCAAATTCACACCTAGGACACACCTGTGGGTTCAGGTTGTGACAAAAATACGTCATGGATTCTAAACAAAACTGGTGGTAATGCCAACCTGTAGGCAACTGGAATCACTCTTTTAAGAATCTTGAATGGTCCAATATACCTAGGGCTCAGTTTATTCTTCCTCCAAAATCTCATAACTCCTTTCATTGGTGCCACTTTCAGAAATACATAATCTCCTATGTCAAATTCCAACTCTTGCTGGTGAGTATCTGCATAACTCTTCTGCTGACTTTGTGCTGTTCTGATCCTGTCTCTGATGAGTCTGACTTTATCATGAGTTTGGTATATTAGCTCTACCCCTAAAATATGTTTTTCTCCAATCTTATCCCAGTACAACGGGGATTGGCACCTCCTGTCATATAATGCCTCATATGGTGTCATCGCAATGCTGGACTGATAGCTGTTATAATAAGCAAACTCGACCAGCGGCATAAACTGTATCCTGTTGGCCTAGCTAGGCTTACGACTCTTGATTTTGATGATAACAAAGTAAGGCTATCTAATTTGCTTCAAAGTGGTGATATTTCAGTTAATGAAGGCAAAGTGAATTTCAAATGATAAAAAGACATTTCTGAAAGCTCATGTCAAAGATCAAGGATCAAATGAAGTTTGGACCATAAAATGACAGATCTTGAAAGCTCACAAGGATCAAGGAACATGGAAGGCTCATATCAAATTAATGATCCATAATGAAAGCTCAAAGAAGATTGGACGATCAAGGATCAGCGGCAAAGAGATAAAAAGTCAAGAGAGTCAATAAAAGATACATTGTAAGTACTTCAAATATAATTCAAGTTTGAATTTTCATTTTGAAGCTCATTAGGCAAAGAGATCTAGAAACCTTGTTTTTAAGTCTTGGAACATATTTTTCAAAGAAAAACAAATTGACATTCCAAGATTGAGTAAGCAAAGAAGAGAGAGAACAAAAATATTTTAAAATAAGAAAAAATTTCTTGATAGGCGACTGACTGCACGTAGACAGTCAACTTCCATGTCAAAGGGTTTTAAATGAATAGATAGAAACTGTCACCCTTCTGCTCATCTTTAAAACCCAGTTATTTAGTGACAAGCGCCTGACCCCCTGTTGACAGGCGACTGCTACCCTACTGCTTGTGTTTTTTACATGTGTAATGTAATAACCCAAGAAATTAAATTAGGGCCTCGTCGACGAACACAGGGATTCGTCGACGAGGGTACATGACGATCTCATTAACGAAGGCACGTCTCGTCGATGATAAGATACCGAGGGGATGTTTTTCCAAGTTCTGAATTTCGTCAACGAGGAGATAGTATTCATCAACGAACCTCCTTATTGACCTCGTCAAAGAGATGACATGGCTTGTTGACGAAGCCCATAGTATAAATAGTCCTAAACTCGGTTTTTCACGCATAATTATCAGCAAAATCCTCTTTTTTTCTCTCTCCTCTACGATTTCTCCCTCCTCTCTCTCTCTCTCTCTTTGATTTTGGCCCTGTTAGTCACTAGATCAACGATCTGAGGCCACCACGACACTCCTGGGGAAGTTCTCTCCAAGTTTGCCGGAGCGGATCGTTGGTGGGACTGAATTGAATTTCATCCCAAACCCAGGGTAAGGCCTTTTATTTGAAATCAGGTTTTCCAGCAGTTGTAGGAAATGTAGTAGTCGAAAAAATAATGATATTTTGTTCTGGGATATATTATTTTCAGGGTGTGGAGTGGGGAACCCTACTGGGGTTAGACCAGTCACAGAAGGGGACTTTAGCAGGAATCATGTAAAAGAAATATGCTATGCTAGGCAATTTTATTATGATTCAGTACAAATCATATGTTTTTAGCAAATTATTATTTGGACCATATATACAGTCTTCAAAGCTTGGTAATATTGATATATAGTTGTGTGGCATGAGTTTAATATTATATCAGCACAGGGTTTATATAATTTTTAGAATATCATGATTTACAGTATACGTATGGAAACTTGTATTTTACAGTATTTTCAGAATACTATGATATACAAACCTCAGAACCATAACATTTAGTCACTACAGTTAATCAAATATTTCAATTATTCAGTTATGCAGATATCCTAGATATTTAGTTATTATAGTTTATTCATATCAGTTTACATAATGTTATGGTTATTTCAGTTATTATAAATCATGGTAAAAACAGTATTTCAGAAATATCGGTTATTTATATATAGTATTAGATGTTGATGGATCATATTCAGCCAGTAGAGCACGGTATCGTAGCTATATTTAGTTCAAAGTGCAACCACTACTTAGATAGTATGTGGTATTTAGAAGTTGATCGTGCCTATGTTGTGGACAGGCTCCCCATCAGATATGGGTTGAGGGGGCCAATCTGACTGTCGGAGTTTCAATTGACTTACCCTGGTCAGCCAGCCAGGTTAGATCCCGCTTTCAGGCCGCACAACCCTGTCATGAGGGGTTAAATCATGACTTTCAGTTATCCATCTAGGAAATTTTCTCTGTTATTATATATACATATGATTAGCTTTACAGATTACCTATAGATATTAGCAGTATTATGAATAAAATATTCAGAAAAATCAGTTTATGTTAAGCAACATAGGTATGATTTATATTGCAGCAGGTATACATGTTTTATTTAGTTTTGTAATTTATGGTATTTTTTCTAAATCAGAGTTTACAAGCATGTAGCTCACTTGCCACACACTAGCAATAGCATATTTCGTCTAACTGAGTGTCATCTCACCCCATTTAATTGACAAAATTTTCAGGTAAACCTTCTAGGCGAGCATATCAGGCTCGCAGATAGAAGAGGGATATAGTACTGCCCTATCAATAGAGTGAGTATTTTTGGGGAAGGGAGTACTTTTGTGTAGCCCTAGTTCAGGGGTATATGTATATTTTGGGAATATTCTGGCACTCTAGTATTGTGTATATATATGGTTATGGTTATATGATTTCAACTTCTCACTACTTAGGTTGATGGTTTTATATTAATTAGAAGATAACAGAGCAGTGAAATTTCATAGTATTTATTATTATAAAAAAAAAAACTAGTAGGTCGTTACATGTAATACACTAACAGGCAACTGACAGAGACCTCACAGTCAACTGTCACGCGGCAAAATTAAAAATACATAACGGATATATTTTGAAATATTCAATTATTTGAGGCTCAAACTTATTTAAATCTGGGACCCTACTCCAAGTAAACTTGGGGAACAAGCTAGATACTTTTCTATATCTATAAATACACCCAAGTTAAATTGATTTAATTACCAAGAATTCAATTCAACATTCAAATTTCTCTCAATTGTTCTCAAATTCTCAAGGCTCTCTTTTGCTCTCAACTTGCACAAAGATTACTGAGATCTTGCTGATTCTCACTCACTGATATTGTGCTACAAATACTAATTCTTTCATCCATTGAAAGAATCATATGGTGAAATACTTCTAGAGCTTCAATATGAATTTCATATTGTGAATTACATTGAAGTATATAGTTTTGAACTATACTAATCAGCTTTTTTAGGAGCAATTATTGTTCATCTTGTTTCAAATCTCTTTAGCAAATTGATTGACGGTTCGAGTGTTGAATCGTTGGATCGAACGAGGGTATATCGTTTGGAGAGGTGGGCAATAGCCTAATTGAAAGAGTGTTGTAAACGGTGTTATTCTGCCCGGCAAAGGAACTGGACTAGTGAATCATTTGGTGGTTTGCCAAAGGTAAGGACGTAGGCTAGGGATAAGCCAAACCTTGTAAATCTAGGTGTTCTTCTCATCCTTACTCTTTTTATTTTCTGCACCGTATATTCTTGTGTATGCTAAGTGCAGGTTACAGGGCTTAAAATCAAAATTCAAAGAAGACTCTTGATTTTAGAAAGTACGTTTCAATTAACCGTTTGTGGAAACCCACAAGGGAGTATGTTGGTTAATTTGCATAAATCTTAATCAAGAGAAACGCAATAAAATTCCATCCAAAATAGGGTTTGCAAACAACTACAAAGCTGCTGACAAAAAGTATAAAATTCTTGAATGATTGATTGATTTTCATATTTTGGTTGGTTGGCTTGTGTTTTTAATTTTTCAATACTTTGTGGTGTGATTTGGTTGTGATCATAAGTTGATTGATTTACTTTCTTATTGTTGCAATAAAATAAGTAAGAAGTTGAAAAGAAATTAAATTTTTAATTAATCCAATCCACCCCCCTTTTGGGAATGCTATTCTAATTTCATATCCAACTGCCCCTGAAGTCCAGCACACAAGCTCGTAGCATATCCTCCAGTATCTGTATTGTCCTCTCCGTCTGCCCATCTGTTTGATGATGAAATGTTGTGCTAAACATCAACTGAGAACCCATGGCCGCAAACTCCTACAAAACTAAGATGTAAACCGTGGGTCTCGGTTTGATACTATGGACATTGGTACGCCATGTAGTCTAACTATCTCCTGAATATACAAATCCTCTAGTTTGCTCGTGGAGTAGTTTATTCTGATAGGCAGGAAATTTGTAGTCTTTGTCAGTCGATCTACGACTACCCAAATGGTGTCCTGTCAATGTAGTGCTGACGGTAATCCTGTGACAAAATCCATCGCTATATGTTCACACTTCCACTTAGAGATGTGGAGTGGCTGCAATGATCCCGTCGGTCTCTGATGCTCAGCTTTCACCAGCTGGTATGTTAAATACTGCTCTACAAACTCAGCGATCTCTCTTTTCATATTGTTCCACCAAAAAGACTCCCGAGGATCCTTATACATTTTAGTGCTACCAGGGTGTACAGTATACACAGACTGGTGTGCTTCCTCTAGAATAACTTTCTTAATCTTAGGGTTGGCAGGTTTGCATAGCCTGGTACAAAACCTCAAGGCTCCATCATCTGAGATACTGAAATCTAACTCTTGACCATCCTATACTTTATCCGTAATCTTCATTAATTTTGCGTCTTTTAGTTGAGCAACTTTAATTTTTTCATATAGGGTCGGCTGCAGTACTAGATTGGCAATAAATTCCCGGTGATCGCCTTCCATGAATTCCACCCCAAGTCTTTCCAAATTCATCTAAATCGGATGCTGAATCAGCTACTGACACTACTACTCCCACTAATTTTCGGTTCAGAGCAACATGTAACGACCTGCTAAATAAACTATTTTTTTTTTTTTATATACCATAACATTCAACATACTCTGATACCATACTGGGATAACCCAACCATAAACCTAAGCAGCAAGAAGCAGAACTGAATAAACATATCCATATGTAAATATATACAATACAAAAACCAATACCAGAGTACTACATGTTCCCCAAAATATACACATATCACTGCTTTCCCAAAATACCCACAACCATGCTGGGATATACAAAAACACTCCCAAAATATACTCACTCTCTGACAGGGCACTACTGAAGCCCCTCTATCTGCGAGCCTGGTCTGCTCGCCTACCTGAAACACCTGAAAAATGTTTCAACACTGGGATGAGCCAACGCTCAGTAAGAAGAAATATGCTATTACTAGTGTGTGGCAAATGAGCTACTATATATCATGAAATCTATTTTCATATAAACATGAATAACTGAATACAAAAATACAGTACAAATAATAAAATACACCACTCATTTCCATGTTGCTTAACATAGCAGTTTTATAGGTTATAATTCAAAGTACTTCTAGTGTACATAAGTATGATCCCTATTTCTGTAAATCCGTACGTATATAATAGTAACTGAAACTGTTCTTTGTGGCTATCTGTGTGTCATGACTTGCCCTCTCATGATAGGGTTGTGTGGCCCGTAGGCTGGATTTATCCTGACTGGTCAATTAAGAATAAATCACTGTACTCCGTCATTCGATCTACCCACCTCAACCCATATCTGGATGGGGAGTCTGACCTCTTCAAGGGCCTAGGTGATCGACCTTACCACGTATTATCTAAATAGGTGGTTGCACTCATAAAGTAACATAATGTCTGTAGCAACGGTACCGTGCTCTATAGCTGCAAGTCCAACAAGGTCTAATATCATTTAATATATTTCTATATATATATATATATATATATATCTGATTTACCATGATTTTGAAGTACTAAATTAACCATGATGCTGCATAACTGTACTATAATTCATATGTCGTAATACTGAGAACTGTATAATCATAACACTGAAACTGTATAATCATAATACTGATATTCGTGTAATCATGGTACTGAGATTCATAAAATCATGGTACTAAAATCCATAAAATCATGGTACTAAAATATCGTAAAATCGGGATACTAGAATATCGTAAAACTTATATTCGTACAATATTCATATTCAAAAGCCACACGATACTGTAATACATAATTTTCATCATTAAATAAATTTTATAATATTTTAAAAATACCTAACATAGCATATTTCCCTTACCTGACTACTGGAAAGCCCCTAGGGAATAATAGTCTAACACTCGCAGGGCCTCCTACAAAACACCCTGAAAATAATATATGCTAGAATATAACATCAGTATTTCTCCGCCAACATCATTTTCTATAACTATCATAAGGCTAAAAATAGGCTAGAAGACCTTACCCTGAGTTTGGGATGAAATTCAACTCAATCCCACCGACGATTCGTCCTAGCAAACTTGAAGAGAACTTCGCCAGGAACGTTGTGGTGGCTTCGAATCGTCAATCCGACGTCTAGCGGGGCCGGAAACGAAGAGAGAAGTGAGAGGATTCTGTATGAGAGAGAGAGAGAGAGAGAGAGAGAGAGAGGAGAGAGAGAGTTGCGTGAGAAATGAATAAAAATCCAATTTTTAGTTATTTATAGGGCAAAATTTGTCGATGAGATACGTCACCTCGTCGACGAGTCCTTCATTAAATTCATCGACGAGACCCTGTGTTTGTCGATGAAATTCAAAGTAGCCAAAACCGTCTCTCAGTATTTTCTCGTCGACGAAATCCTTCAGACCTTCGTCGACGAAACTCTGTGTTCGTTGACAAAACCCTGTGTTCGGCGTACGGCCTCCTTCTGTTCTTGTGTTTATTTTCTTCCCTCTTATACTATTAAAATGCTATTATTCTTCGGGTCACTACACATCAGCTACCACATTAGCCTTTCTCAGGTGGTAACTGATAATGCAATTGTAATCTTTTATCAGCTCTGATTACGTGCATAAATTGCATAATTAGGTGTTTTAATTCATGCATAATGAATTATATTTTTAATTAAATGCCTAATTAATCTCAATAAATTAACATTGTGTCCTGTTTATAACATTTGGATTTTATTGAGTAAATTATGAATTTTTGGTATTTTTTATCGCAGGGCGATTATTAGAAGCTAAAAACCGACGGTACTTCGTAATCTGTACGTAACTCTCTCATCCGACCTTCGATTTTGATGATTCAAGATGCTATAAAAAGATAAGAAAATGATATACAATTTTAATGTTTTGCATTTTGAGAAATACTAGCTTCATCAAGGTTGAAATCGGACGTGAAGTTACCATACGCTATTTTATTGGACTATTTCGGCATTACTCCGTAATTTGGACGTAACCTTCTCATCCGAGCTCCGATTGAGACGATTCAAAATTCTGAGAAAATATGAGAAATAAATATACAACTTTAGAGTTTTGATCTTTGAGAGATACGGGCTTTAGTATGGTCAAAATTGGACTTGTTCGCTGGGGGGATAGAAACTTAAAATGGAGCACCAACAAGAAATTAAAGAAATAAAAAGATGTGGGCCGGGTTCATCGATGTGACCCGGCCATGCAACTTAAGGGCATGCTAGGAGAGAGTTTTGGCAGCCTATGTGTGTGTGCTATTGAAGGCAAAAAGGAGAGAAAAGCATTAGGGGCATTGGGGGGAAAAGGGGGTAGCTAGGAAGAGAAAAAGGGAGCTAAGGTTTCTTAGCGAAGAGAGGTTGCGTGGGGGAGGTTTGGAGCAGGCAACATTGGGGGCAGCACCTGTGTCCCTTGCAACTGGTCAAAGAGATCATCTATACAAGGTAAAGGATAGTGATTTTTCACAGTTACCTTCTTAATCTCACGGTAATCAATGCACATCCGCATCGACCCATCCTTCTTCTTCACAAACAATACTGGAGCTCCCTAGGGTGAAACACTAGGTCAAATGAATCCCCTGTCTAGTAATTCCTGTAACTGCTCCTTCAACTCCTGAAGTTTTGCTGGAGCCATCCCGTATGGAGCTTTAGAGATCGGTACCTTACCAGGCAGCAACTCTATCGCAAACTCCACCTCACGATCCGGAGGTAAACCGGGTAATTCATCTGGAAACATATCCGAAATTTTGCTAACTACCTGAATGTCCTCGAGTCTCAACTCATCCCGTGGCGATTCCTTCATACAAGCTAGGTACCCCTGACATCCGTCCAAGAGTAGCCTCCTCGCCTGTAGTGTCGACAGAATCTGTGGCGCTGGACGCACACACGATCCCACGAATTCATACTCCTACTCCCCAGGAGGCCTGAAAACTACCACCTTCCTACGACAGTCAATCACAACATAACTGGAGAACAACCAATCCATCCCCAAAATGATATCGAACCCCGACATGTCGTATACCACAAGATTCTCCGGTAGTAGTTTTTCCTGAATTTCCACTGGGCAGTCTACCAACATCTTCCTATAGAAAGATACACTCTTAGATGACATAGTAACAGATAACACCTCATTCATGTCTCGGGTCTCAAACCCACTGTAATGACCTGCTTATTAATTGATTTTTTTCCACTGTAATAATTACCATACTCTGATACCATAACATTATCCTAAGCAGCGAGAAGCATAATCATATAAACATAACCTGAACCATTACATTCAATACCAGAGTTCTGAAATGTTTTGCAATATATATATACAACATAACTGTATCCCCAAAAATGCCCTCAACAAGCTAGGGTAATACAAAAATGCTCCTAAAAATGATACTCACTATCTGTCAGGGCACTACTGAAGCCCTTCTATTTGCGAGCCTAATCTGCTCGCCTACCTGGATCACCTGAAAAATATATCAACACTGGGATGAGCCAACGCTCAATAAGAGAAAATATGCTATTACTAGTGTGTGGCAAATGAGTTACTACATATTATGAAATCTGTTTCATATAAACATGAATAACTGAGTACAAAAGTACAGTACAAATAATAAAACACACCACCCCTTTTCCCTACTGCTTAACATATCAGTATTATAGTTATAATTCAAAATACTTCTAGTGTATATAGTAGGATCCCTGTTTCTGTAAATCAATACGTAAGTAATAGTAACTAAAACTGTTCCCTGTGGCTAGCTGTGTCATGGCATGCCCTTCATGACGAGTTTGTGCGCCCCGTAGGCGGGATTTACCTTGGCTGGCCAACCAGGAATAAATCACTGAACTCCGTCAGTCGACCTGCCCTCCTCAACCCATATCTGGATGGGGAGCTTAACCTCTTCTAGGGCCTAGGTGGTCGACCGTACCATGTATATCTGAATAGGTGGTTGCACTCATAAAGTAACATAGTATCTGTAGCAACAGTACCGTGCTCTGTAGCTGCAAGCCCAATAGGGTCTGATATCGTATAATATATATTTCTATATACATGTCTATTTGATTTACCATGATTCTGAAGTACTGAAATAATCATGATATTGCATAACGTACTGAAATCTGAATAATCATAACATGGAACCACATATTCGTAATATTGGAATTCGTATAATCATGGTACTAAGATTCGTATAATCATGGTATTGAAATATCGTAAAATCATGGTATTGAAATCCATAAAATCATGATATTGAAGTTTGTACAATCATAATACTGAAACTCGTAAAATCATGAAACTAAATTCATAAACATATCCCCGTACCATATACATAATCACATGCCACACCATACTAAAATACATAATTTTCGTAAATACATAAATTGCATAATATTTAGAAATATCCTAGCATAGTATATTTCCCTTACCTTATCTCTGAAAAGCCCCTAGGGAATACAAGTCTAACACCCGCAGAGCCTCCTATAAAACACCTTAAAACCAATATTTTCCAGAACTAACATCAGTAGTTTCCTACCTACATTATTTCCTATAACTGTCATGAGGCCAAAAAGTGGCTAAAAGGGCTTACCCTGAATTTGGGATGATTTCCAACTTTGATTTCCTGACGGTCCGCTCTGGTAGATGCATAGAGAACTCCGCCAAGAGCGTCGTGGTAGCTTCGGATCGTCGATCCGGCCTGGTGGGGCCAAAAATAAAGAGAGAAGGGAGAGAGAGTCGTAGGAGAGAGAGAGCGGCGAGGGAAATGAATAAAAATCCCGTCTTTCCACTATTTATAGGGCTAGGTTTGTCGACGAGACCCTGTGTTCGTTGACGAGCCCTTCACAAAATTCGTTGACGAGGCCCTGTGTTCGTCGACGAAATTCAGAGCAGCCCGAACCACCTCTCGGTATTTTCTCGTCGATGAAGCCCTATGTTCGTCGACGAAATTCTGAAGGCCTTCGTCGATGAGACCCTGTGTTCATCGACGAAGCTGCGCAATTTCCTTGAAATTATTATTATTTAATGTTATCTCCAAAATGCAATGTCGTCAACAAAGTCTACGGTCTCCTTCTGTTTTAGTATCTATTTTCTCTCCCTTTTATTATTATTTTTATTAACATGCTATTGTTCGGGTCACTACACCCACACCGTCCCACAAAATTCACTGACACAAAGGAATGGGTCGCATATGAATCAAACAAAACAGAAGCTTTATTCAAAAGCAATAATAAGGTACTTGTCACCACGTTACCTACATGCTCAGCGTCCGCTGGAGTAAGAGAATATACTCCGGCCGGAGCTGTATTCATCTGAACAGTTCCCCAAGGTATCTGATTGCTTCCTCGGTTCACACTAGATGCAGGCACATCTCGCCTCGGTACCCAACAATCACGAGCCATGTGGCTTGGTTGGCCACATTTGTTGCAGTTACCCTCAAATTTCCGGCACACACCCTCGTGCCGTCTGTGGCATCTGATATAATGACCACTAGTCTGGCTCCCCTGAGAATCCTAGTGCTTGGTATTCTAGCGGTAACCTGAGCCTTTGCTCCTTTTCTTCCACGATCCCTGACGAGATCCTATTTGAGAACTAGAAGGTACTGTCCTCTTCCTCGTTTCCTGATCCACCTCATCCTCTCGGATACCGGTCTCAATCACCGTGGCCTTATCCACCAACACCGAGAACTCGCGGATCTGAAGCATACCCACCAGTATGTGGATATCCTTCCTCAAACCCTTCTCAAACCTCCGAGTCTTCTCATACTCGCTCGAGATCATACATGGTGCAAAGCGGGACAACTCTATTTATCGAGCCGCATACCCCTGCACTGTCATACTCCCCTGAGTCAGTGCAGAAAACTCATCTACCTTTGCATCACGTACGGAAGCTAGGAAGTATTTATCAAAGAACACCTCTTTGAAACGGCTCCACGTCATCTCCTTAGGACTACCCCTCTGCTTCTCCAGCAGATTCGCCGAAGTCCACCATCGACCCGCCTCCCTAGATAGCTAGAAGGTGGCATAAAGCACTCGCTGCCTATCCGTGCAGTGCAGGACCTCCAAGATCCTCTCAGTCTTCTCCATCCAATCCTCTGCTATTATCGAGTCAGATCCTACAGAGAACGTCAGAGGATGCATGCGTGTGAACCTTTCAATGGTGCACCCCGCAGTAGTAGGAGAGCGCTCGCGTCTCCTCACACTCCACCTGATCTCCCACAATACCTGCCTCGTCAAACCTCGAGGTACAGAAGGAGACTCATCACTCGCAGTCTTCTCAGAGCCATTTCCTATGTTATTATCCTTGGGCTCCATTCTATAACACAATAGGAATTTATTAGTATCCCTGCAACACATACAATTAACACAATGATCTACACTAATTATATTAACTACTCCTTGCCAGGTCTAGGTCTGTCCTATCACACCGACATGAAAGTTATCAATGATCTGCCCTGCTTTTACTAGGATCGTCATCCCAGGAAAAACACGGAATACCGTCGACAAATTCTGGTCTAGCAACCGAACAACCCTCAACCAACTCTACCCATATCCACATCCTATACTCTGGTATGTACTCACAACTAAGCCTAACCAAGTCTACAAGATCTAGTAACCTGGTTAGCTCTAATACCAAATTGTCACGCCCCGAACCCCGAAATGGGACCTAAGGGTGAAAATGTAACTAATTTGTCCCTGTATCCGATCAAACATCCAAAGATAAAGTACAATGGATGAGGGTCCAACCTCGTGGGGTTCCCAGGCACGCTAAACACATCCAATCACAAACATATATGCAGCGGAAAAGGTCATTTATATACACATATGCAGTACCATACCAGAGTCTATACAAGTGCAAAACATGGTGTCGCGACGTCCTGGGAGCGCGTGTGCCCCGGGCAGCGAAATTAAAATCAATTAATATTCAAGGAAAAATATTGGAATATCGGAGTCGCCACTAACCTTTAGTGCGGTTAGAACACATGATTACTACCCCGTTAGGGGTAGAATAGGTCTACATTACCAGAGTTGGGGCCGGGAGTTCGGTTACGCGAGGGGAAGGTACGAGCACCCCCTACGCGCCCGTTCTTACGAACGGTACCTAATTAATTTGAAATTATCCCTAAGTTAATCTAATAATTCTTTAAATTATTCCTTTTTATGAATTTATAAATACATGTAAAAAAAATAAATAAATAAATAAATATATACATATATATATATATATATATATATATTCCCTCAGAACTTAGGATACGTGAAGCCCAAAGGCTAATACCCCCCGCAATTAAATCATACGGATTAAAAATCAAAAATACTTTATAAAATACGCTCCCAAATTTTAGAAATTTTATGGGTTTTCCTAAGTATGAAAATACTAGTTTGGGAGGTTTTGTATAATAGGTATAATAATTTAAACTTAATAACAAAGATAAAAAATAGTAATACTAGAATATAAGATACTACAATACGAAGTATAAACATAAGATATAGTTGAAAATTCCAGAAATATGTGATAATAATAGCCCTAATATATTATAATGATAATACTTTACCTATAATAACAATACTACTATAATAATAACACATGTATATCTCACAATATTAATAACACGTAAATACTAATACAATATTATAATACCACTTCAATATTTATATATACCATAACACGTAAATATTAATATTATACCATAATAATACTACTAGACTAATAATACATATACATCATAATTTAAATAACTATACAATATAATAATAACATATCCTAACAAATACAGGCAAAAGCCCTAATTATAAATAATCAAGATTTTGACATGACACTAACAACACTCTAATATTAACAATAAAGGAAATATGGCAATAGGTCAAACCCTAAAAGTTGAATATAAACAAACATGGAAACAAATAACACGAAATTATAGCATTTAGACAAACCTAAAAATAAATATACAATGACATGGAAATAATCAAACCCTAAAAAGTTAAACGTGCAATAAAATGGAAATAAATCAAAAATCCTAAAAAATATGTACTAATAATTTGGAAACGTAACAATTCCTAAAGTTACAATGTGATAATAATATGGAAACACTCATGACCCTAAAATTAATACACAATTTATATAGAGGCGATCAAACCCTAAAAACATCAATAACATGCTAATTATAATAATGATGATAATAATAATAATATTTTAACAATAATAAACAATATGCTTGTATTTATATATAAACAATGTACCTAATACTACCCATAATGTACAAATAATATAACATTTATATTAACACAATTCATCTAATAGTAATACTCAATAAATTAACAATGATATAACCAATAATAGTAACATACTAATTATACAATAATCTTACCAATAATGGTATATAAACAATATAGTAATAATGCTAATTAATATAATAATAATGCTAACGATAATGAACCAACTACATAACAATATGACTAATAATGGTATATAAATCATATAATACTAATAATAACAATACACCTATAATGTGATGACAATATTAGAAATATTATACAAATCATATAATAATATTATTAATGGTAATATACAAACAATACAATAACATTATTAATAATGATATACAAATAATATAATAATATAATATATAAATAATAATAATATTACTATCAATAATATACGAATAATAATACTAATATGGTCAATATAATATATACATACAGATGCCAATATATAAAAAAAATTTAAACTTTAAGTATTAAAACTCCAAACAAAACCAATATATACGTATATATATATTAACACTAATAAATATATAAATACATATGTGTATTGTGTGTGTCAGTGTTCGCATGCAGAGTACTCACCAGGGGATTGCTGCCGGAGTTGATGGGCAGCAAATCAGTAATGACAACGGAGAGCTTGAGATGCTGCCGTAACGGGGTCGTGGTCACTGGAGGGTTGCTGGGAGCAGGGGTGCTGGCTTCCTGGAACTGGTGTGGTGCAGGGGAACGACAGCGATGGCGTATGGCAGGGAGCGAGGGTGACAACACCGTTCAAGGCCGTGCTGGTGTGTTGTTACGGCAACGATGGCATATGGCAGGGAGCGATGGTGACAGCACAGTTCAAGGCCGTGCTGGTGTGGTGTTATGGCGGTGACGGCTAGTGGGGAACTGCAGAGGGTCTCCGGCTAGTAGCAGGTACTGTGCGGTGGGCGTGGAGCAACAACGGCGGTACGAGTGGTCTAAGATTATAGTGGGGAGAGTATGACCTGACCAGAGCAGGGGGTTCGGCAGGGACTGGTGGCTCGGGTCTTAGCTGGCTGGAGCAGAGGAGGCCGAGAGCAGAGGGAGAGAATGAGAGCAGGGGCTGAGATAGGTTTTTTTTTTTTTTTTTTTTCTGTGCGCCCGTGCCCCCTCCTAGAGAAGAAAAGGCCCCTTATATAAAAAAAAATTTTAGCAACCCTAAAAACCTTTCCTTTTTGATTTTCTTTTTATGATATTTTTTTCTTTTGGAAATAATATTATGAGTATAACTACTATTATGGTAATAATAATAATAATAATAATAATAATAATAATAATAATAATAATAATAATAATAATAATAAGGTAATAAAAATAAGTAAAATAATAACAAAATAATAATAATAATAATAATAATAACAGAAATAAATAATAATAATAATAGTACTAATAAAGATAAAAATACTAATAATAATAAAAAAATAATAGTAATAGCAATGAAAATAAATAATAATAATAATAATAAATAATATAAATAGAAGTAAAAAATAAAAATAAAAGTAATAATAATAATACTAATGAAAAATAATAATAATAATAATAATAATAAATAAAATAGTAATAATAGTAATAATAATAAGACTAATGAAAATTAATAATAATAATAGTAAGAATAAATAAACTAATAAAAATACTAATAATAATAATAATAAAAAGGGAACCCCTCGTTCTATTTGCTAGGGCAAAAATAGGGTGTCTACACATGGCTCTATCAAAACGTACAAACTGGGTGCCCAACACATCCCAAAATGGCAACCCACCAAAAATACAGTCCTAGCACTTACCCAAGCGCTAAACACAGTACACCGGCCACTATGCTCCCTAAACCAGGACGCTAGTTTCGGTTACTCGAAGGACTTGTAAAAATGTACGTACAACAGGGGTAAGACACCTCTCAATAAGGAAGAACATAGGTTATATCGGTGTGTGGCATTTGAGTGTTATCATGATGCAACATACACGTAGTTGAATGCAATCCAGTACTAATTTACACAGTGCATATATGCACACACAACACATGATCAGCAATCCCAGTGTCATCACACCCTTCGGCCCGAAGCCAGTCCGCAACAATCCGGCGTTGGCCCGTAGCCAACCTGCGAAGCATGGCGCCACCGACACATAGCTAGTCCCCGACTCCCACGGCATCGTACCAGCGCTAACTGGTGGATCTAACCCTTCAGCCTGATCTGCCGGTATAGGCTCACGCCCTAGAATATAGATCCGGACACTCTTGCCTACGTGGCAGGTGATAAACACACGCCCTCGAATATAGAGCTGGACACTCAGTACCTGGAACAATTCGGAACCCCGTTCCTACTAGCATTTCAACATATCACACACACATGCATGCTCATATAACCAAACAAACCACACCCATTTGGTAATCTAAATCATGGTTTTCCAAAAAAATACAGTTTAAACAAAGTCAAGGTATGACCATCCCAATAACAAAGTATAAATCAACATATACATAGGTTTTCATCAAAACCATGGATGCAGCCCGTCGCCCCCTTTTTCCCAAAACTGTAATAATGAAAAATCCATAGTTTTCCCCATTAGATCCCCCCAAATGAGTAACCAAAATACACACAGGACCGTGAACCACAGTTCCACCGAGTCCGATTTCAAAAATAACCAAAATAAATATAGTTCCCCTTACCTTTTCCCCGAATAACAAATCTTGAACTCCAAGGCTCCTAAATAGCGAACCGAGTTCCAAAACCTACAAATCACAGTACAGAATATACTCATGACATTATTACCTACAAAACTACCAGATCAGAAATGAAAACCGAGTCTTACCTCAATTTTTTGCCAAAACCTGAAAACCTCCGAAACAAGATTCCGATCCGTAGAAGTTTTAGAGAATCCTTCCACGATCCTCATGGTAGCTTCAGATTCTCGATTCCATCAACGATCAGCAAAGAAATCTAGAGAGAGAGAGAGAGAGAGAGATATATATATATATATATATATATATATTTGAGTTTTCTTAGCTTTGAAGTAAAGAGAAGTCTATTTATAGCCCCTTTGACCCGGCCCAACTCTTCAACGAAATGGTGTTCTCGTCGATGAATCTTCCGCAGCCTTCGTCGACGAATCGGTGACCTCGTCGAAGAACCTGAGGTCACTAGTTTTTTTGAGACTCCTCGGCTTCTCCTCGTCGACGAGTCTCTGAATTTTGTCGACAAATTCCGGCTTCGTCTACGAAATATGCCAATTTCTCAATTTGCCCCTCCCTTATATATTTAGACCCAGTTATCACGGTTCGGGTTCTTACAATCTTCTTGAGAAGTAGAAAGCTAGTCCATATGGTATGACGTGGAGCAGCTTCAAGGAGGTATTCTTCGAGAGATACTTCCCGATTTCCACTCGTGACATGAAGGCTAATGAGTTTTCGAGCCTGACTCAGGGAACCCTGACGGTGTAAAGATATACTGCCAGATATACTAAGCTATCTCGTTTCACGCCGTATTTGGTCTCGAACGAGTGTGAGAAGGCCTGAAGGTTTGAGAAGAGTCTGAGGAAGGACATCTGTAGGCTTGTGGGGATGCTACATATTCGAGAGTTTTCTGTTCTGGTGGATAAAGCCACCATAGTCAAGGCTAACCTCCAGGGGGATGAGGTAGTGTGGGAACAGAAGAAGAGGCATGTTTCTTCTGGTTCTCAGACTGATCCCTGACAGGGACAGTGGAAGAAGAAGAAGAAATATAGTTCGGGGTATTGTCAGAATATCGAATGACAGAGTTCTTAGGGGGATCTATCCTCCGCACCACGTGCCAAGTGCCGTAAATGACACGATGGTGCCAGCCATTTTGGGGTAACTGATACAATTGTGGCAAATTGGACCACATATCTCAAAAATGTCAAGCACAGAGGAGCGATATGCCTGCACAAAGCTAGAACTATAGGAGCAATCAAATGCCTCAAGGAAACTATCAGGAAAACATGGCTTTGGTGAGAGTGTACTCTCTTACTCCAGCGGATACGGAACATGCTGGGAACGTGGTGACAGGTACCTGTTATTACTTTCAAATAGATCTGTTGTTTTACTTGATTCGGGAGCAACTCATTCATTTATATATGCTAGTTTTGTGAAACTATGTGGGGTTGAAACTCAAGTGATGGATGAGTGGATGTCTGTGGCTACACCCAGTGGTTATTCAGGGAAGGCTGCTACCAAGGAACCTAGCAATGTACGACATTTGTGGATTTGATGTCATACTGGGGATGGATTGGTTATTCTCTAGTTATGCGGTGATTGATTGTCGTAGGATGGTAGTAGTGTTCATACCTCTTGGGGAGTAGGAGTATGAGTTAGTGGGATTGTGTGTGCTTTTGACGTCATAAATTCTATCAGCTATACAGGCGAAGAGGTTACTCTTAAAGGGTTTTCAGGGGTACCTAGCTTGCGTGAAGGAACCACCTCGGGATGATTTGAAACTTGAAGATATCTGAGTGATTAACAAATTTCCAGATGTATTCCCGAAAGACTTACTTGGTTTACCTCATGATTGGGAGGTATAGTTCGTTGTTGAATTGCTGCCAGGGAAGGCACCGATTTCTAAAGCTCCATACCAGATGGCTCCAGCTGAACTTAGAGAGTTGAAGGAGTAGTTGCAGGAACTACTAGATAAGGGCTTTATCAGATCTAGTGTTTTATCCTAGGGAGCTCCAGTATTGTTTGTGAAGAAGAAGGACCAGTCGAAGTGGATGTGCATTGATTACCGTGAGATCAATAAGGTAACAGTGAAGAACCGATACCCGTTGCCTCATATAGATGATCTATTTGACCAGCTGCAGGGAACACAGGTTTTTTCGAAGATCGATCTACAATCAAGGTATCATCAGGTGAAATTTAGGACGGATAATGTTGCGAAAACTGCTTTCCGAACCAGATATGCTCATTATGAGTATAATGACCTCAAATTCCTTAATATAAAATGTAACATAATATATAGAAAAGTCGACCCGAACCCATGGGTAACGGGGACACCTATCAATCACAACGGAAACCTAAGTAGTAATAAATATAATCACATCCATCCACCAATATACACATAATACCGGAGCCTATTATATTTCCCAAAGATACTGTATTCATATATACAATCTCCTAAAAAGTCAAAATAATGCTAGGATCAAACAACAAAAATCTCCTGATCCTAGTACAATGCTTACCCTACTAGTAGGGAAGCTCCAATCACTCAACAACGGCCTTGACCTGCCGGTCACTCTGAGTTTCTTGAAAATCATTTAATGTTCGGGGTGAGACACTTCTCAGTAAGGGAAAATAAACTAAATACAGTTATGTGATAACATGAATATTTAATACAATTTTACATATACAATACATTTCATATATCTGAACACAATCATCATATCATATTGAATAATCACATGCTTCCATATTTTCTAATAAATCATATCATATATAAAACATCTGTTATAACTAATAATACTGAAAACATACCTAGGATGAATAACTAGCTAATGTCATGTATTACCCCCCATGACGGGTTGTGCAGCCCGAAGGTGGGACCCGACAATGGCTAGCCCACCACTGCCAAGTCAAATATATCTGTAAGTACGATGGGCCCGCCACACCCTAGTCTGGACTGCCAGGTGGACGTCCACACTCTACTGAAAGCCACATCGACTATCCATCTCCCACCCCCTCGTGGGCTGGTTAGCACTAATATGATCTATAAGCTACGGTACCGTGCTCCTGAATTGAACTAAACTAACATCTGGGTTCTGATATCATATAATACATGATAATATAGCATCTTTCATAATTTCATAAATACGGCCTCGCGCTGAAATCATACATAAATATGGCCTCGCGCCAAAATCATTTCATATATGTATATCATTTTGAAAATAACCAGTTTATCATGTATTTTCAACATCATAAGGTCCTGTATTCTTTCATAGTTTTTCAAAACATATTCCATTCGTATCATTGTCATATCATGATATTCTTCCATGTAAAATAATATTCATACCACACATTTGCTGTATAAAACCATACATTGCATTCTAAAGATCATAATTTATGTCATCTCATACATATATATATACATTTCAACATAATAGTAGTATTTTTCCCCAAATGTGCATTCATTCCATAATATTCAAATATCGTAAATATTTTCAGGAAATCAATTTGCTTATAAATAATAGTAATTTGCGTGAAAAATAACTGTTTTAGTTTATTCTCTTACCTGGCTACTGAGAAAGTCCCTAAAATATCCCGGTCTACCCCCCGTAGGATTTCCTGAACAATACCCTGAAAATGAAAAATCCCAGTACTAAACTTCAGTATTTCTACGTGTACATCATTTCCTATAACTACCGTAAGATCAAATTTGGCTTAAAAAGTCTTACCTCAACTCAGGGATGATTTACAACTTGCTTTCACCAACAATCTGCTCCGGCAGATTTGGAGAGAACTTCTCCAGGAGCGTCGTGGTGGCTTCGGATTGTCGAACCGGTGTAAATCCAACCCAAAATCGAAGAGAGAGGGAGGGAGAACCGAAGGGAGGAGAGAGAGGGAGAGAGTTGCTTAATTGTGAAGTTAAAAATCTGGATTTTTTTATATTTATATAACTGGATTCGTCGACGAGCCACATCATTCGTCAACAAAATCCTTTAATATTTTCGTTGATGAAATTCAGTCGGCTCAAAACCTCTCTCAGTATTTCTTTGTCGAAGAATCCTATTATACCTTCATCGACGAATCCCTTGTATTCGTCGATGAAGCCCTGATGATTTCCCTCGGTTATTCCTTCCAAAGTACACTCCTTCTGTTACCGTCTCCATTTCCTTTCCTCTTTATTTTTAAAATTTCATTTTATTCAGGTTGTCACAATGAGTTTCTGGTAGTGACTCAGAGGTTGCTAATCTGTGCTTGATGGCACACGATGATGAGATATCGTATTCTTCCTCTTTATCTTCATATTATTTGTCTGATGATTGTGATTCTGATTGCATGCCTACGTTTAGAGAATTACAATTTGAATATATTCATGTATCTAAACTGTTGAATAAAATGACCAAAGAAAATGATGATTTGAAAAAGAAATGTGAAAATTGGTCAAAATTGTTTGGAATTGTAAAAACCTCTCATGCTTCGATTTTGAAACAAAAAGATGTGACTATAGTTGAGCTTGAGAGTAAATTTGAGGATAGCTCAAAATTTGTTTTTAAATTCACCAAGGGCAAATGCAATTTTGAAAAACTACTTGGTGCCCAAAGAAATTCTCTAAGAGGGTCTAGGTTTTAATGGCATTGAAAATGTTAGACGACCTAATCTTTACTTGAGACATTTCACACGCGAATCAAAATCTTAAGTCCCACCTAAAAATCCTAAGTGTAGAATGAAATGTTTTAAATGCAAACAAATTTGTGTAGGTAAGGTTGGTAAGGATCCTTCCCTGGTTATTGATAATATTCTATTAGTTGATGGGTTGAAGCATAACTTATTGAGCATAAGTCAGTTGTGTGATAAATGATATAAGGTATCATTTGAAAATGATAAATGCATAGTTGAAAGTAAAATAGATCATAAAGTTCTTTTTACTACAGATCGCCATGAAAATGTATACACTACTACTTTTGATAACTTAACTTCACAACAAGTAACTTGTTTTTCTGCAATAAATGAAACTAGTTGGTTATGGCATAGGTGCTTAGGACATGCTAGCATGGACTTATTGTCAAAATTAGTAGGAAAAGATTTAGTAAAAGACTTGCCTAAAACATCATTTGTAAAAGATAAAATCTGTGATGCATGTCAAATAGATAAGCAAACAAAATCAAATTTTAAGAAAAATAAATTTATATCTACCATAAATAAAATACTATTTTAACATTTCCTAGGCTCATAAATTCCCAATAAATAATTATACCCTCAAATATAACCAATTTATTTAATTTCTCAAATCCCACTCTCACTTTGGAGTGGGGCCTAAGAAACTCAAATTAGAAATTTACTCCGGTGAAAATGACAACGATAGCAACTAAGACCCCGTAGTGGTGTCTGATCGTTGATTTAACAGCAGATTTAAGAAAAAATTAAGGATTTAGAGAAAATATACCTTTCCCTAAGAGTGGTGCCTACGCTGCTCCCATGATAAATCCGCTCTAGTAGAAATGTCGGTAGCGGAGTTAGGAACCTAACGGTACCTTTTATGTTCCAATCAGCCGAATATCCACCAAGAAATTGAGAAGAGAGGGAAGGAGGGACGGAGGAGGCGTCGGAAAGTGATAGAGGCCGAGAGAGATGCAAGAATGAAGAATTCAATTTGAAATTTGAATTTAGATGGCTTCCTAAAGAAGCATTAAGTAACTATATATATATTATCTTATTTCAATATGTTTTTTTTTTCCTTATCATACTATTCATTTTACTTGTTAATTTAATTAATTAATTTAATGATAATTAATTAATTAATTAATTAATAATTTTAATTAAAAAAATTTTATAGGTTATTACAGAATTTGTTATATATATTTTAATAACATTATTGTCGCGACGTCCCGAACCCGGCCCAGAGAACCAATCTCTGGTTTAAAAATGGGTTCGGCTTGCGAACTGGGAAAAATGAATGTGTATTTTGAAAATGTGAATTTTCGTGGAAAACGATCCCCAGCGGAGTCGCCAAGCTGTCGCGACGTCCCGGACCCGGCCCAGAGAACCAATCTCTGGTTTAAAAATGGGTTCGGCTTGCGAACTGGGAAAAATGAATGTGTATTTTGAAAATGTGAATTTTTGTGGAAAACGATGTATGGTGGAGTCGCCACTAACCTTTTGAAGTGTGGTTAGAACACTTGATTGCTACCCCGTTAGGGGTAGAATCGGTCTGCATCACCAAAGTCGGGCTCGGGAGTATGGTTACGCAAGGGGAAGGTATTAGCACCCCCTACACGCCCGTTCTTACGAACGGTACCAGATTAATAAAGAGTTTTCCCCGAAATAAATGTAATAAGCCTTTAAAGATTACTCCTTTTCAAAAGTCAAAAAAAAAAAGAAAAAAAGAAAAAAAATGAAAATACTATATAGGTATTCCCTCAGAACCGGGGCAATCTAGTACTCCGAAGAGTCAATGTTCTCGTTTGCAATCATCGGGAAGGAAAATCGAAAATAGGATACAAAATACGCTCCCGGGGATTTTGAAATCTATAGGTTTTTTTTAAGTATCAAAAATACTATTTCGGGAGGTTTTTGAGATTGGTTCGAGATTGGAATGAATTTTCTTGTGCCTAAAAAGATATTTTGTGATTTTTCCTAAGTGTGAAAATGATTTTTGTGATTTTTCCCGAACTTTCAAAATAACACAAATGAAATCAATTGAAACCAAAATGTGAAAATACTTTTGGAATTTTTGAAAATTTCATGATTTTTGTGAATTTTAAGGATACAACAATAATATACAAGCGAAATGGAGAAGACTGGGGTGAACCAGTTTGGGAATGGTGAGCTGGTCAAACGTTGACCAGTTTGGGGGGAAAAACCAGTTTAAGGTCTTGGTCGAGACCAATGATTTTCCGGAATCTTCCAATGTCCTTCCGATACAACAGAATTTTAGACAACAATCACGAAAGTCATGGTTTTAAAGATATGCCTTTAGAATGTATTTTTTGAAAATCTTGAATGTAAGGAAACAAATCTAACCTTTGCCAAACATGTTAGAAACTTTCTTGGATTTTCTTCAAAAATTTTCAAAGGTAAATAAGTTTCAAAGCTTTAAAAATTTTTGAATTTTCTTTGAAAATTTTTCTGAATTTTTGTGTCTTTTATGAAATTTTTTTTTTTGTTTTTTGTTTTTTTATGAGTTAAAAGGAAGCTATTTAAAGTAAAGAAAAGTGAAATAAAGTCAAATAAACCAACAGAGGCCGATTAGGGAAAGGGGGACGGAAATGTAACATAGGAAGAGAAAGTTCATTGGTCTTACCTATCGTCTTTTTCTCCTTCGGTCTTCTTCTCCTGTCTGTGAATCCGCAAGGTTAGTCTACAGCACCTTCCCGAGGGTTGTTCTTGAGTTCCGACTCGAGGCACAAGGGAGTACCTTCTTCAAATGGAGTGACCCGGTACCGGTAGGAAAAGGGATCAATCGATCGCTTGATCTTCTTTCGTTTTCCTCTGCTCCGGTCTTCTTTTCCTGTTGATGAGTCTACTAGGGCCGCTCTACAACGTCTTCCCGAGAGTTGTTCTTGAGCTCTGATTTGAGGCACTACGGGGTGCCTTCTTCAAATGGGGTGACTCAACACCGATAGGAAACGGGATTAGTCGGCCTCTTGATTTTTACTCAAAAAAAAAAGACTAACTTCACAAACTCGTGATAGAAAACTTCAATATTTGAAATCTTCTCCTTACCACCACTAAGAGCTCCCTCCTTGTGCTTGGAATGAGAGGGCTATTTATAGGCTTAGCTTAGGGCAAGCATAGGAAAGAAGACATAGGGGAGTCATGATGGGGGGAACCAAGTATGGGGGGAAGAATGATGAAGGGAAATTAGCATGGGAAGAATGATAAAAGGAAGAAACATGACATGTGGTGAGTGATGATGGAGGGAACAAAGTATGGGATGAAGAATTATGAAGGGAATATATTATGGGAAGAATGATAAAGGGAAGAAACATGACATATGGTGAGTGATGATGGAGGGAACAAAGTATGGGATGAAGAATTATGAAGGGAATATAGTATGGGAAGAATGATAAAGGGAAAAAACATGACATGTGGTGAGTGATGATGGAGGGAACAAAGTATGGGATGAAGAATTATGAAGGGAATATAGTATGGGAAGAATGATAAAGGGAAAAAACATGACATGTGGTGAGTGATGATGGAGGGAACAAAGTATGGGATGAAGAATTATGAATGGAATATAGTATGGGAAGAATGATAAAGGAAAAAAAAAAAAAATGACATGTGGTGAATGATGATGGGGGGACAAAATATGCTTGCATTTGCAAATTAAAATAAATAATAATAATAATAATAATAATAATAATAATAATAATAATAATAATAATAATAATAATAATAATAGGGTTCTAGAAGCTGTGCGGAGCCCATCGGAGATGTGTGGGGCCCACGCACCATGTGGGGTCCACAAGCCGTTTGAGGGTTACAGGAACCCGAGCTAGTAGGCGCAAGCATGCCAAAAGAGGTAACGTGCATCGGATGTAAGAATTCGAGCTAGCGTACCAGAGGGGGTAACGTGCATCGGATGTAAGAATCCGAGCTAGCGTACCAGAGGGTAACGTGCATCGGATGTAGGAATCCGAGCTAGCGTACCAAGAGAGGTGGGGCCCACCAAACATGTGGGGCCCAATGAAGATATGTGGGGCCCACAAGCCACGTGGGGTCCACGAGCCATTTGAGGGTTATAGGAACCCGAGCTAGCAAGGCACCAGATATGTGGATCCGAGTTAGCACACCAGAGGGGGTAACGTGCACCGGATGTAGGAATCCGAGCTAGTGTACCAAGAGAGGTCGGGCCCACCAAACATGTGGGGCCCAATGAAGATATGTGGGGCCCACGAGCCACGTGGGGTCCACGAGCCATTTGAGGGTTATAGGAACCCGAGCTAGCAGGCGCAAGCATGCCAAAAGAGGTAACGTGCATCGGATGTAGGAATCTGAGCTAGCGTACCAGAGGGGGTAACGTGCATCGGATGTAAGAATCCGAGCTAGCGTACCAGAGGGTAACGTGCATCGGATGTAGGAATCCGAGCTAGCGTACCAAGAGAGGTGGGGCCCACCAAACATGTGGGGCCCAATGAAGATATGTGGGGCCCACGAGCCACGTGGGGTCCACGAGCCATTTGAGGGTTATAGGAACCCGAGCTAGCAGGCGCAAGCATGCCAAAAGAGGTAACGTGCATCGGATGTAGGAATCTGAGCTAGCGTACCAGAGGGGGTAACGTGCATCGGATGTAGGAATCCGAGCTAGCGTACCAGAGGGTAACGTGCATCGGATGTAAGAATCCGAGCTAGCGTACCAAGGTGTAACGTGCATCGAATGTAGGAATTCGAGCTAGCGTACCAAGGGGTAACGTGCATCGAATGTAGGAATTCGAGCTAGCGTACCAAGAGAGGTGGGGCCTACCAAACATGTGGGCCCAATGAAGATATGTGGGGCCCACAAGCCACGTAGGGTCCACGAGAATGTGTGGGGTCCACAAGCAGTGTGGGACCTACAAGAATGTGTGGGGTCCACAAGCAGTGTGGGACCTACAAGAATGTGTGGGGTCCACAAGCAGTGTGGGACCTACAAGAATGTGTGGGGTCCACAAGCAGTGTGGGACCTACAAGAATGTGTGGGGTCCACAAGCAGTGTGGGACCTACAAGAATGTGTGGGGTCCACAGCCAGCGTGGGACCTACAAGAATGTGTGGGGTCCACAGCCAACGTGGGACCTACAAGAATGTGTGGGGTCCACAGCCAGTGTGGAAAGGTTTTGACATGAGGTCTCCTCGGAAAGGCTTGGTTAAAATTGGGGTGTCGACAATTATATATATATATATATATATATATATATCTTTATTCCTAATTAGTTTCTTCTTCTTCTTCTTTTATTCATTAGAATACTATAACGACTCCGACCTGCCACGTGGACTCAAAGTGCTAATTTAGTGACATCTGTGTACCTAATACAAATCACACATACACAACGAAAATAAAATACAAAATCCTCAAATTATATTACCAGAGTTCTATCTATTCTTATACACAAATATATCCATTTTCACATAATTACATACCATAAAACTAAAAAAAAATAAAAATTTTATCTATACACTACCTACATAAAATTTACACCACTAGCCCGGCTCCTCTAGCCTACTAGACCCGATCTCTAGGATTCCCTGAAAAGATAGTTTGTAAAGTAGGGGTGAGGCACAACTCAGTAAAGGAAAGACTAAGTTAATGTCAGTGTATGGCTAACATGTATTTAGTGTACAGAAAAATACCAGTTCACTAAGTAAATAAACACATTTATGAAATCATTCTTATTTTACACTCATGTACACAATTAGCCGAGGATAGGAAAGATTACCAGCCTATACAAGTAGCGTCCCTTTGCTCTAATAACATTATTACTATTAGGGCACTCATCTTTCTCAACAAGCCCTCGAAATTATCTTATTAATTATTCGTATTCACATAAGTTAACATATATGCATATAAGACACTCCTTGTGACAAACACGCCATTTAATTCCCCTATGGCACCGGTTGTGCCCGAAGGCTGGACTAAGCCTAAGTGATTAGCCTAAACAAAGTCAAAAACAACATCCTCTGCAAACACGTCTGTAGGCATCCACAGCAAAACTGTAGGTCTGACGCCCTTACTTCAACCTCACACAGGCTATCGACTGGGACCCTCTACACTTTTATCCAGAATAGTGTGGGTGCACATGATCTAACTAGCAACGGTACTGTGCTCACAATACACTGGTCCCCAGGGTTCTTAAAGCATATCACGCAATTTAGATAATAGAAATCACCATTTAAAATATCAATTCACATATATTTCCTGTTATTCCAAAAATCTGGCCCCTAACCACAAATACAATCTGACTCACAGTCATTTAAATAAAACCCCGACCTTCAGCCGTCATATAATAATCCTGGCCCTTGGCCAATCAAATTGTTAAAAATAAATGAAAAAAATATCTTTTTATTCATATATCAAAATACATACACAAAGCTTTACATACACATTACAATAACAGAATTTTACAACTGAAGAATATAATTTATAACTGAAATATGTTGTTGTTATGTATATAAAGCTAACTGAAAAAAACAAAGAATTGAAAACACTGTTGCTGCTGTAACTAATATGCTGCTGCTTCGTGCTGGTAAGCTGCTACTGCTGCGTAACTAACTGAAGACCAAGATTGCTAATACGCCCCCTCAAGATGGTGATGGGGAATAAATATTCAACACACCCATCTTGCACAAAATATGATGAAAAACATCAAAACCTAAAGCCTTTGTGAAAATATCTGCTAATTGGTGATGAGTGGAAACATGAAGAAGATTTAAAAAACCAGCTTGAACCTTCTCCCGAACCAAGTGGCAATGGATGTCAATGTGTTTTGTTCTTTCATGAAAAACAGGATTAGAAGCAATATGTGTAACGTCCCTCAATAAAATACAACATAACAAATAAATAGTCAACTCAAACCCGTGGGTAACGGGGACTTCTGTCATACACAGCGGAAAACCTACGCAGCAGTAAACATAAAAATCCATACATCCATCCATAAAACATAATAATACCAGAGCTTTTACAACATTATAATATTGTACTCTTGTACATATCTATATACATCAAAATATCTCTAGGGTCACACAAAAATAACTTTAACCCTAGTACAAAATTCTTACCCTCCTCACGGGGTAATCTTCCTAACTCAACGGTGGCCCTGACCCGCCAGTCTCTCAGGGGCTCCTGAAAAATTTAATAATGATGGGGGTGAGATACTTCTCAGTAAGGGAAAGTAAACTAAATACAGTTGTGTGGCAACATGAATATTTAAAGTGCTTATACATATACAGTACATTTCAAAACTCTAGAATAATCATAATATCATACTGGATAATCATGTACTTTCATATTCGTTAATAAATCACAACATACATAAACATCTGTTATAACTCGTAACACTAAAAACAAACCCAGGATGAATAGCTAGCTAATGTCATGTATTACCATCTATGACGGGTTGTGCAGCCCGAAGGAGGGACCCGATAATGGCTGGCTGACCACTGCCGAATCAACTATGTCTGTAAGTACAATGGGCCCGCCGCACCTTGGTCTGGACTGCCAGGTGGACGTCTACACTCTATTGAAAGCCTCATCGACTATCCATCTCCCATCCCCTCGTGGGACTGTAGCACTAATAAGGCCTCGTGCCAAAATCACCCATAGCTACGGTACTGAGCTCCTGGTCTGAACTAAACTAACATCCTGGTTGCAATAACATATAATACATGAACATACGTAACATCAACACGGCCTCGTGCCGAAAACATAGATACGGCCTCACGCCGAAATCATACGTGTGGCCTTGTGCCAAAATCATAGTAAATATGGCCTCGCGCCAATAATATCAATATGGCCTCGTGCCGATAGCATAAATACATGGTCTCGTGCCAAAATCATATAAATACGGCCTCGTGCCGATAACATAAATATGGCCTTGCGCCAAATACATTTCAGGTATTTACATTTTAAAATAACTCATTTATCATATATTCGTCAACTCAATATAACATAACCCATCTTTCCAAAATACTTGAAAAATGTATTTTATTCGTAAAAGCATTCATATCATATCTCATTTTACGAAAAATAATATTCATGCCACACATGTTCTACTAAAGTCATACTTCATATTTTAAAATTGTGCTTTTCTATCATCTCATACATACATATACGTTTCATCATAATAACAGTATTTCTCAAACGTACATTTCATCTATAATATACAGATATATCATATGTTTTTATGAAAATAAATTTACTCATAATCAATAATATTTTGCATGGAAAAGAACTGCTTTAGTTTACTCCCTTACCTGACTACTGAGAAAGCCCCTCAAATTTCCTAGCCTGACCCTCGTAGGATTTCCTACTCAATACCCTGAAACTCAAAATCCCCAGTACTAAACATCAGTATTTTCATGCGTACATCAATTCCTATAACTACCATAAAGTCTAATTTGGCTTAAAAAGCCTTACCTCAACCCAAGGATAATTTCCAACTCTGTTTTCCCGATGATCCGCTCCGACAAACTTGCAGGGAACTTCGCCAGGAGCGTCGTGGTAGCCTCAGATCTTCGATCCGGCGTAAAACCAGCCCAAAATAGAAAAGAGAGAGTGAGAGAGCCGAAGAGGAGAGAGAGGAGAGAGAGAGGAGCGTGAAAAATGAAATAAAAATTGGATTTTTCATATTTATAGGCTGCGGAATTCGTCGATGAGCCCGATCTTCATCGATGAGTTCTTCATAAATTTCGTCGACGAAACCCTGTATTCGTCGATGAAATTCAGGCTGCCTCAGAACCCCTCTCGGTATTTTCTCGTCGACGAAGCCCTGTGTTTGTCGACGAATTCTCTTAAGTCTTCATCGACGAATCCCTGTGTTCGTCGACGAAGTCTACGGCCTCCTTCCGTTTCTGTTTCTGTTTCCCTCTCTCTTTATTATTTAAATTCCATTTAAAAATTCGAGTCGTTACAATATGCATAACAGCTTGATTATCACAAAATAATGAAATGGGTAGAGATATTGAAACACCCAAATCATTGAGGAGATTAACAAGCCAAGTAAGTTAACAAGAAGTAGTTGCCATAGCTCGATACTCAGCTTCAGCAGAAGATCTAGAAATGGTAGTTTGTTTCTTAGATCGCCATGAAACAAGAGAGTTACCAAGAAATATGTAAAAGCCAGTAACTGAGCGGCGAGAGTTAGGACAGCTTGCCCAATCAGAATTAGTAAAACCTATAAGTTTTAGAGATGAATGAACACTAAAGAAAAGGCCCTGACTGTAACAACCTAAAAAATAATAATAATTAATTAATTAAAAAATTATTATTAATTAATTTATTATTATTAAGAAATTTAATTAAATTAGGAAATTTGAGGATTATGGGTATATATATAAGTATATATAAAAGTATAAAGGGCTAAAGGAAAGAAAAAAAAATAAGAGGAAGACTTAGTGCTTAAGTCTCTGAACAAAGTAGGAAAGGAAAGAAGTAAAGAAAAAAAAAAAAAAAACTTAGTATTTAACTTCCCCTGGAACCACCTGGAACAAAACAGAAACAGGAAAAGGAAAAAAAAAAAAAGAACCTCTCACGCTGCATAGAACAGAAAGGAAAAAGAAGGGAAAAAAAAATTTCTCTCAGCTCACGCTCTCCACTCCTCTTCTTTTTACGATTCCGCGGCGGATTCTCTTCCAATTGAAAATTCGAAAACATCACTAGACTCCATTCTCTGCCACCAACATATCTACCAATGTGGATTTGTTGTAGGAGCAACGTGGGCATATCTCCTAGGGTAAGGCAAATTTTCATTCTTACCTTAATTTTTCTTAAATTTTAAGCCAAATTGACTATTGAACACCACCACGAAAATCTAGGGATGATTCTCTACAAATCTAGCAAAGCGGATTTCTTGTGGGATCGTTGTAGGAATAGCCCCAAAACTGGAATAAATGGGTTATTTAGAAATTAATTGGTATTTAATTATTGTAATTGGGGAAAGGTTAAAATAATATTTTATTGGGGTTGATTTGATTGAATCAGGGTTCGGGTGAGCGCTGCGGGTATAATCTTGGGAGCCTTGCAGGCGTGGTTCAGGGAATCAGGTAAGGGGGAATAAAATTATATCAGTATTTTATTAAGGTGAACCAGTTATTTACGAGCATATGAAATTTATTATTTATCTATATGATTTTCAAAATAGCCTGATTACTAGAAAAAAAGATGATTTTGGTTGAAGGTTATATTCGGGGATAATTGCTTATGATATTAAAATTGTGTGGCATGAGAGCAATTTCTTTCTAATAAATTGAATATGAATTTTTGTGGTATTTGAGCTTACATGAGTGGCTTTTTAGAATGATTATGACATGATGAATGAATTTTTATGTTTGACTTTTGTGTGGGAATGTATTGATATGTTGGATACTTGTGTGGTAATGTATTAATGTGTCTGTGTGAACTAACTGGTGTGGTTATTCATATGCATCTCAATATAACGTTGGCATGAGGAAGTTGTTATATTGTCTAAATATAAATCATGATATGACGTTGGCAAGTCGAGGAGCTTGTCATATTATCATTTATATGGGGTAGGACATTGGCAGGTCGAGGAGCTTGTTCTACTGATGTACGACGAGTAGGTTATGGGAATTGGATACTGGTGAATAGTGGTGCCTATGTGGGCCACGTGTCGCAAAAGTTGGAGTGGTGTCTGTGTGGGACACGTTATATCCTATGTGGATAATGGCGCATGTGTGGGCCATGTTATGCATCCTGTGTGGATGGTGGCACCTGTGTGGGCCATGTTATGTACCCTGTGTGAGTAGTGGTGCTTGTGTGGGCCATGTGTAGATAAGAAGTACGTGGGTGCTTGTGTGGGCTACGTACTAACATGTACGCAGTTGCTCTATGTGGGCCACGTATTGAGGATATTGGAAGATGAAGTATAAGATGCATGATTCCTGTGCGGATGTGTTGTGCGCATGTAAATTTAATTATAACATAAAAATAATGGTATAAATTTAATTATTGTGAGATACTGGTATATATATACAGATTTATTTGTACTGGGTTATGTTTTAAGTACTGGTTTGGATATGGATATCTGGATGTTGTAGTGTTCGTTTTTGGGTTGTTATATAAAACTCTGGTATTTATTTGAGGTTATTTATTAATGTTCCGCTGCGTGCATGTTAATTATGGTATCAGATACAGGTGATTGGAACACGTGGCACCTGAGCCCCACTTGGCGGGTTTCGGGGTGTCACATTGTTGTATCAGAGTATTAGGTTATAGATTCTGTAGACTTTAGGATTGATTAATACCAGAGTATAGGTACGAATAAAGTTAAGGATAGGAATGGGTAGATTAGGATGTTGATAGGATATTTTGAGTTTTGTTTCGTAGGTTAGAGGCAGAAATCCCTTGATGAACTTCTGTGAGTTTCTGAATCCGGCCAGTTTTAGAAAACCACGGTAAATCCGTTGACGATGATGTTTCTGGGTAGAGAGATTGGAACTCAGAATTAGAACTTGAGAGTTAGGTTGATTTGGGGATAAGCTGGTTGTTTGATGTTTTAATTGAGGATTTAAATGTTAAACTGATTCATTGTTCTATAACTGTATCTAATGTGATATGAAGGTTCTAAATTCACTTTTGTCCTATCTACAGGATGGATTCCAGGGGAAAGGACGTTGATGCTAGAGAGGAGATTGATGTAGGAGCTACTAGTGTGGGAGAGTTCGATACCTCCACTCTACTGCGGGGTTTAGTTCGACAGGTTCGGGAAGAAATTAGGCGAGACTCTAAAGGATAGAACTGCCCACCTGTGAACCAGGGCTGTTCGATTGACCAATTTACTCGCTTGAAACCTTCTGCATTTGCGGGCGGTGTTGACCCACTCCTAGCGGAGAGCACGGTGCAAGAAATGGAGAAAATGTTGGTAGTGTTATCTTGCACTGATGCACAAAAGGTTCTCTTCGCTACCTTTAAGTTAACAGGGGAGGCCGAGCACTGGTGGCAAATAGTAAAGCTACTAGAGGAACAGCGGGCAGTACCCACAAATATGACTTGGAGTCGATTTAAGGGGCTTTTCTACGATCGGTACTTCCCTGCCACCACCAGGGCTGCGAAGGCAGAGGAAATCTTCCACCTGACTCAGGGGCAACTTACTGTGCAGCAGTACGCTGCGAAGTTCATGGAGCTATCCTGTTTTGCACCTTTTATGGTTCTAGATGAGTTCCAGAAGGCGAGGTGGTTTGAGAGGGGATTGAAATCGAGAATTCACGAGCAAGTGGCAGTCCGAAAGGTGCAGAGCTTTTCAGAACTGGTGGATAGAGCCACTGTGGCAGAATTAAGTCTACAGAGGAGTGCAGAGATGGCAGAGCATAGGAAAAGGCCTATGCCTCCTAGTTTTTCTGATGATGCCAGACAGGGCTCGTGGAAGAGGGACAAATATGTTGGGGGACAGAGATCTAATAGAGGTAATCAAGGATGTCAGAGCGATTCGTCACCTCCCTATTATGCTCGTTATAAGTTGATGCATTGGAGAGAATGCCTAGCCAGGAACATTAAGTGCTATCGGTGCGGTAGATACGACCACATGGCCTGATATTGTCAGGGATTGACGAACAACGCACCCGCTCCTGATCAGCACCAGAGGAATGAGCCATGGTGGTCTGACGCGTGTGTATACCATGGTTCCGGCTGATAACGATATTGCTCGTGGTGCAGGAGCAGATATGATTTTATATTAAAGGTTGATTTTATTTTAAATTCATATGCTTACCTAGAATTGTGAAGTGTACTGAATTTGTGGTATAATGATAATTAAGTAATTTTAAAATTTTGTAAAAGGATTGATTAGCGAATTTTGAGGACGAAATTCTTTTAAGGAGGGGAGAATGTAACAACCTAATAATAATAATAATAATAATAATAATAATAATAATAATAATAATAATAATTAATTAAAAAAATTTATTGTTAATTAATTAATTATTATTAAGAAAATTAATTAAATTAGGAAATTTGATGATTGTGTGTATATATATATATATATATATATATATATATATATATATATACACTTTAATACATATAAGGATAAATTGTGTGTATATATATATAAGTATATATAAAAGTATAAAGGGCTAAAGGAAAGAAAAAAAAGAAGAAGGAAGACTTAGTGTTTAAGTCTCTGAACAAAGTAGGAAAGGAAAGAAGTAAAGAAAAAAAAAAGCTTAGTGTTTAGCTTCCCCTGGAACCACCTGGAACAAAACAAAAATAGGAAAGGGGAAAAAAAAAAAGAACCTCTCATGCTGCGTAGAACAGAAAGGAAAAAGAAGGGGAAAAAAAAAATTATCTCTGCTCACACTCTCCACTCTTCTTTTTACGATTTCGCGGTGGATTCTTGCCCAATTGAAAATTCGAAAACACCACTAGACTCCATTCTCCACTACCGACATATCTACTAAAGTGGATTTGTTGTAGGAGTAACGTGAGCATATCTCCTGGGGTAAGGTAAATTCTCATTCTTACCTCAATTTTTCTTAAATTTTAAGTCAAATTGACAATCGAACACCACCACGAGAATTTAGGGATAATTCTCTACAAATCTAGTGGAACGGATTTCTCGTGGGATCGTTGTAGGAATAGCCTCAAAATTGGAATAAATGAGTTATTTAGAAATTAATTGGTATTTAATTATTGTAATTGGGGAAAAGTTAAAATAATATTTTATTGAGATTGATTTGATTGAATCAGAGTTCGGGTGAGCGTTGTGAGTATAATCTTGGGAGCCCTGCAGGCATGGTTCAGGGAATCAGGTAAGGGAGAATAAAATTATATCAGTATTTTATTAAGGTGAACTAGTTATTTACGAGCATATGAAATTTATTATTTATCTATATGATTTTCAGAATAGCCTGATTACTAGAAAAAAGATGATTTTGGTTTAAGGTTATATTTGGGGATAATTGCTTATGATATTAAAACCGTGTGGCATGAGAACAATTTCTTTCTAATAAATTGAATATGAATTTATGACATAATGAATGAATTTTTATGTTTGACTCCTATGTGGGAATGTATTGATATGTTGGATACCTATGTGATAATGTATTGATGCGTCTGTGTGAACTAACTGGTGTGGTTATTCGAATGCATCTCAATATAACGTTGGCATGAGGAGGTTGTTATATTGCCTAGATATAAATCATGATATGACATTGGCAGGTCATGGAGCTTGTTCTACTGATGTATGATAGGTAGGTCATGGGGATTTGATATTGGTGAATAGTGGTGCCTGTGTAGGCCATGTGTCGCGAAAGTTGGAGTGGTGCCTGTATGGGCCACGTTATATCCTATATGGATAATGGCGCCTGTGTGGGCCATGTGTAGATAGGAAGTACATAGGTGCTTGTGTGGGCCACGTACTGACATGTACGCAATTGCTCTGTGTGGGCCACGTACTGAGGACATTGGAAGATAAAGTATGAGATGCATGATTCCTGTGCGCATGTGTTGTGCTTATGTGAATTCAATTATAGCATAAAAATAATGGTATAGCATATTGTGAATGCATGTGTGTGCATGCGGCGAGGTAAACATACCATCGGGGGCTTTTTGAGAAAGGCGAGTGCTCTGTTAGGTAGTTGCTTGGTATCTGCACAAAGGGATGCTACTTGTATGGGTGGGTAGACATCCCAATCCTTGGAAACTTTCGCCTTTAAAATAATAAAGATGTGTGTACTGGCGGCAAGGTAATACTTCACCTGAGGGCTTACTAAGTAAGGTAAGTGCTCTGGTAGGTAGTTTTAGTACCAGAACAGAGGGAAGCTACTTGTATGGGCAGGTAATCTTCCCTATCCTTGGGGACTTTCGCCCGCATAAAAATTATGTACTTGTGCATATTGAATGTGTGTATGATATTAGATGTCGGGGAAGTTATTAATGGTACATTTTTTCAATTGTTATTGATATTATGTGAGAAGCAGTTTATTTTGATATGTAAATATTATAACTCAGCTGTCACACACTGTTATAATTTATTCCACCTTTACTGAGAAGTGTCTCACCCTAGTGGATTAACAATTTTTCAGGTTCTTCTGAAGACCGGGTTTGAAGGCCTAGGTTAGGATTGTATTTGGTGGTTTCTTTTTGGGGTATTGTGAGATACTGGTATATATATACATATGTATTTGTATTGGGTTATGTTTTAAATACTGGTTGTGGATATGGATATCTGGATGTTGTAGTGTTCGTTTTTTGGTTGTTATATAGAACTCTGGTATTTATTTGAGGTTATTTATTTATGTTCCGTTGCGTGTATGTTAATTATGGTATCAGATATAGGTGATTGAAACACGTGGCACCCGAGCCCCACTTGGCGAGTTTTGGGGCATCACACTGACCAGGAGATGATTTCAGATATCAAAGAACACGGTGAGCTACATGAAGATGGGGTAGCCGTGGTGTATCTATGAACTGAGTAAGCACTTAAACAGAGAAAGCAATATCAGGTCCGGTGATGGTGAGATATAATAACCTTGCAACAAGATGACAATATGGTAAAGGATCTGGAAGCAAAACACCTTCAGAACGAGAGAGATTGAGATATTGAGTCATTGGAAATGATATAGATTTAGAGCCAAGAAAACCAATGTCCTGTAAAATTTCCAAAATATATTTTCTTTGACAAAGAAAAAATCCTTTAGAGGAATGAGCTACTTCAAGGCCTAAGAAATATCTTAAGCATCCAAGGTCTTTAATTTTGAAAACTGAATGGAGAAATTGTTTAATGCCATTGATGGATGACATACTAGAATTTGCAAGAATAATATAATCAACGTATACCAAAAGAGCTGTGAAAACTGTAGTAGATTTCTGAGTAAAAATACATGATCAGATTTTGACGATAAAATCCATAATCAATTAAAGTCGTAGCAAGCTTGGAAAACCATTGCCTGGATGCTTGCTTTAAACCGTAAAGACTTTTATGAAGTCTGCAAACCAAATCAGTATCCCTTTGAAGGTGGTAATTTCACGTAAACTTCCTCGGATAAGTCACCATGGAGGAATGCATTGTTCACATCAAGTTGATGAACAAACCAATTTCTAGATGCAACAATAGCTAGCAAGCAACATATGGAAACCATTTTAGAAACTGTAGCAAAGGTTTCAAAATAATCAATGCCCTCTGTTTGATTGTAGCCATGGCAGTAAAATCAAAAATTGGAGTAGAAGCTGCTATAAGCTGATGTTGACCTTCATCTTAAAGAAGAAGAGAAAATGCTTTGTTAATGGTAGGAAGAGGATCCATTATTAATAATTGCCCTCTTATAGCTGAAAATGAATCATTTAATCCCATAAGAAATTGAATTGTGTAGTCAAATTGTTCACGATCAAATATTTGCTGAAGTGCTCAACACGAACATGATGGTGAGCAAGAACAATGAGGAGCTGGACGATAAGTTTGAAGCTCATCCCAAAGTGTTTTCAGATGACTGTAATATTGAGTGATTGATAGTTGGCCTTGAGAAAGATCTGATATTGATTTCTTTAACTAATAGACACGCGGAACACTGCTTCTTGAAAACCTTTGTTGTAGATCTAGCCATATGCTTCTTGCATTGTCAGAGAACAAGACACTAGAGACAATGTCTTTTGATAATGAATTTGTAATCCATGCGACAACCATTGAGTTGCATTGTCCCCAAACAGATCGAAGAGGATCATTAACATCTGGTTGTGGAAGAGAGCCATCAATGAATGAAAATTTTTTTTTAGCATGAAGGGAAGTGATCATGGAACGACTCCAAGTATGATAATTTGTTTCAATGAAAGGTGTAGTAACAAGAGCAATGCCAGGATTATCCCCATGATGCAAGAAATAAGGATTAGTAAAATCATCTACTATGGATGAATTTGTAGAGGTAGACGAAGATGCCATGGAAGCTGCAACAGAGCTTTGAGAGAAAAAAAAATACAAAGAATACAGAAGAAATTTAGAAATGCTCTGATACCATGTAAAAAACGAATGAAAAAAATATCTTTTTATTCATATATCAAAATGCTTACACAAAGCTTTATATACACATTACAATAACAGAATTTTACAACTAAAGAACATTATTTATAACTGAAATATGCTTCTGTTATGTATAAAACTAACTGAAAAAACAACGAATTGAAAACACTATTGCTACTGTAACTGATATACTGTTGCTTCGTGCTGGTACGCTGCTGCTGCTGTGTAACTAACTGAAGACCAAGATTGCTAATAAACAATACCCGGCCACTGGTCTTTATTTCAAAATCCTGCATTTTTCTCAAGCAGTTCCAGTATTTTTCACAACAATTTCAGTATTTCACAAACAGTTTCAATATTTTCAAACAGTCTTAAATTTAGTTAAATAATAAATCCTACCAAATAATCATCAACCACACAATTTCAACATTTAAACATAACCATATAAACAACCAAACTTTTCATTGTTCGTTTTTATTTAAAATACCATACTATATATCCTAAGTTTGTAAAATCCACTTCGAACGGTTAGTTTTCGAAATAACCTTTAAATTCTTAAATACGTAAATAAATAAATATATAACAATTTAATCACTTCATATTTAATAAAATTCGGACTTAACTTAATCCCCATACCTGATTCCTAAAAAGCTCGCTAACACCCCGGTCTACGCCCCATGATGTTCAAAATTCCTGAAACCCTGAAATTCAAATTTCACTACATTATTCATCACAATTTTTAGAGTAATTTTTCCTAAAATTTCCCTAAGTTTTGAATACCCTAAATAGTTTAATAAAGTCTAAATTATTAAACTTACCTCCATTTAAGATTAGTGCCTCGGAGCTCCAATTCGAAAACCCGCTCCGACTAGATTGTAGAGAATCTCCCCACGAATCTCTTGGTAATTTCCATTCTTTAATTGAGCTTAAGATTTAAGAAAAATTGAGGTAAGAGTGAAAATTGACCTTACTCCAAGAGATATGTTTACGCCACTCCTACGATAAATCCGTTCGAGTAGGATTGTCGGTGACGGTGATAGGAACCCAACATTATCTTCAGATTTTCGATCGACTGAATATTTGAGATGAAATTGAGGAGAGTAGGAGAGAAGAGACGAGGAGAGCATGAAAGTCTTGGGTGTAACTTCCGTTATCTTCAGTTTCGTTCTCCGGAAGATAATGTATACCTATCCTAATATAACATAAAATATTATATTAATATATTATATTATATAATTTAATTAATAATAATAATTATTTAATTAACTAATTTAATAATTTTTTTATTTTTTAAAAATATTTAATTTAAATTTAAATTTTTTTTAAGGATCACTACAAATACTATCTATTTTATTTGTTTAATTAATTAATTAATTAATACTTAATAATTAATATATTATTATTGTTATTATCTTTTTTTTTTTCCATACTATCCCTTTTATTTGTATATTATATTAATTAATTTAATAATTTTTAATTAATTAATTAGTATTATTATTATTATTTTTCGGGTTACTACAATATGCATTCACATATAGCAAATACAAAATTAGAGAAAAATCAAATATAGTTGGTATTAGAGCCGGCGGTTCGTAATTCTAGGTCAACGACATCATAAAAGTCGAAATGTGAAGCTAATTCTCTTGACGTGCTAGCAGTTGGAGGACCAAGTGTATGACTGAGGCCAATAAGGATCATCTAGGCTTGGGATGGATCCAAATATGATCAAGACGTTAGAGGTAGGATTGGTTCGGATGCACGTGCAATGCAATCCGAGGCACGTAAGGCTCCAGTGGTAAGGTCCACTTGAGCAACTGTTAGGAAATTGAGCTTACTCCCATAAGAGAGATGATTTTCGTTCAAGGGGGAGTGGTTAAAACTCACAAGTGATGGGGACATTATCAAGAATTTCACTTGTGAGATTTTCCCACATTGAAAAATTTGAATGAATGATGGGTGCTTATATACATGGTTGGGTTCAAAACCCAATAAGCTTAAACTTTTGGGTCAAGTCGGTATTCACACAAATGTATCACGCCTACCGATAGACTCCTCCGATCCTAACAGCAACTAATGTGCATATACTATGATAAAAATTAGTTCAACTTTAGAATCTTCCAAAGGAATTAAAAACATTTAGGTCCATTTTATTTTTATTTAATTTTTTTTAAAATTTTTAAAATTTTAAATTTGAGCAGAAAAAATTGGATTACAACTTTATCATTGTTTTCTTTATTCCTATATAATTATTGAAAATACAGAAAATAAAGGTAACTTTTTTTTTTTGAATAATTCTTTTAAAGTTTAGAAATATAAAATAAAAAATGTTTTACAGCTAAGCTAACCCTTACTTTTTGTTGATGTGTTGGCATTTCCTTCTTTAGCTTATTTTTTATTTATTAATTATATATGTATTTTTTTTAAAATTTATTGAAAATCATATTTATGAGTATAAACATGTTGAGAAAAATTATATTATGTTTAAACTTGTCATATTAAAAAAACGCATGCCGTCATCTTCATAGTATAAACATTTATTAGTTAAATCATAAAAATGACTCAAGAATATGTTATATTAAATACTGTTTTAAAGTAATAAAAGTTATTTGATAATTCATTCCTAATGAAATGTTTTGTTTGTAGAATAGAGTGGTATAGAACTTTAAATACTCTCCCTATAAAAAATAAGTGTATAATATTCAAACTGCACATTTGAGATTAGTTTGGCTTAATTTATATTTTAAAATGAATGGTTCACACTCCTGCACATTTTTCAAATGCCCAATGGGCGGCTTGACCTAAATGAACAAGCTAACAAATTTAGTGCCTTTTCTTTTACTTAAAAAAATTGGACCACCCCCAAAAATGGTAAAAAAATTGGACCACCCCCAAAAATGGTATATATATATGTATATACACTTTATTCTTAAATATTATTTTATTTTGGTTGGATTCATGCCTTAGTTTTAATATATGATTATTTATATAAATACTTATTTATTCATTGTATAAAAATCTTATTTTATAAAATTTATAATTTTAAAATTATTTATTTAATTAATACTTTTTTAAAAAAATATGACAATTAAAGTTCAAAACTGATATGTCCAGACATATTAATCTCAAATCTCGAGACAAGTGAAAAAGATTATGAAATGGAATTGATCACTTTTCATTTCATAACCCATATCTAATGTGAACTTATAATTAATATAAATATTTTTATGTCATTTTTTATTTTTTAATATCTATTTTCAATATCTTTTAAAAATAAGTATATATTTTAAATTATTTTACTAATATAATGTCATAGTACTTTAATATTTGAATTTTGCTTTTAAGATTGTACACAATTTTTAAAATGAAACAAATAAAATAAAACTGCCACGTGTATTTAAAATAAGAATAAAATACTCATAAAAATTTGTGAAAAAAATGATAGAAGTCATAAATATATATATATCTTCACTATATGCTGCAGGCCTGTTCTTCAACTACTGAATCAAATAAGAGTTTAAAATATAATAACAAAATAAAATAAAATAATGATATTTTTAATTTTATTCTATTACTATTTTTAAATATGCAAAACTTTATATATATATATATATGTATATATTTTAATTTTAAGTTTTTCCCATAATAGATAAAAATATATAATAATAATTATGATGCAAATATGGTAATTTTTTAATTAAGAAAAAAAAAAAGAAGAAGTTGGGGTGCCCGGCTAGGAAATAAGGAAGAAATAAAAAGGGTCAAAGCCGGCGAGAGAAATGGCCATCACGTTCACGTCTCGTCACATGGATTTCATATACAGCAGCACGCAGGAGATTCTTACGTAGGTAAGAGTCCAGTCCCGTTCCGTCCGCATCGCACCTTCCCCTCGCACTACTTTTTTCGTTTTCCCCTAAAAAAAATTATACTACTTGTAAGCGTTTCACCCGCAATCGATCTCTGATGCGTGTTTCATTTCAATCCGATAGGTCAGATTGAAGTTTGCGGAATCACAATCGATTCGCCGGGAAATGGCGTTCGGAGACGTCGCCGCCTTCAAGTTTTTCTTTTTCTTGGCGGTGATGTATGGCCTCATGTCGATTCTGGCGTATTCCGTGCTCCACCTGAAGCATGTCGAACCCCTCGGTCTCCGCGCGCCCCTCGACCGCTTCTCCGAGGCCCGAGCCCTCGAACACGTTCGCGTTCTGTCTCAAGAGATCGGCGGCCGTCAAGTGAGCAAATACACTCGTTAGTTCCTTTTGTTTTTCTTTTACTTTTCATTTTTTGTAAGATGTTGATTCCTAAAATGTCCTGTTTGGTAGCTGAGAAAACGTAGGAGAAAAAAAGGAAATGCCTGAGGAACCTGTCATAAGTTTTTCAGGATTTTTTTTTCCTTTTCTTTCTCTTAATTTTTGTCATTTAGTGCGTGGGGATGTATATAAAATTACTCCATTTAAGTTAGCTTAATCGAGTTTTATTTTTTTCTTTTTTTTCCCAAACAAGGAAAATTTTTTACCAGGGGCATAAATTTTTTTTTGGAAATCCTAAATAAGAAGTAAAAATCAGAAATAGAAAATAAAATCTAAAAACTAAAAAAACCTAACTGAATGCATGTTTATTTTGGTCAACAACATTTGTCGACCTACATTTAAATCTCAACTCCTTAACAATTTACCAGCACAACTATATCAACTTAATAAATACCGTATCTAAGAATAATTTTGAAGTCTTAATCAATTAAAATATAATTTAAAAATTTTAAAAATTATAAAATTGAGAAAAATAAAAATTAGGTGAAATTATGATACAACTATAAATTCAGAAGAATACAAATTATTAGAAACTATAATGAAAAAATAAAAATAAATTAAAAATTTCATATATAAAGATTAGAAAATGAAGAAATAGTTTTAATGATTTTTTGCAAAATTATTTAGAAAAGTTGGAGTTGTTTTAAATTATATAATATGATAATGTAATATATATTCACATAGAAATTTATTTAATTTTTTGTGTACATAATGATTTATTTCGATGTTTTAAAAGGTGAAAGCTCAATGCAGGGTGTTTTAACCCTTATAAGGAGAAGCATAAGCCTCATTGTGCACTAAGACATAATCCCTTTGCGGATTTTCTTTTTATAAATAAATAAATAAATTACATATTTATTGAAAAATAAAAAAAACTGGAAATTTGCAAATAAAAATTTGAAAAAAAATTCAAATATGATTTTTAAACTACTTTCTTGTCATTCTAATAAAATCATTGACAGATTAGCACACATTACAAAGTTCAAATTGTGTTCATGACACAAGATGCAACTTATGATTTTTTTTTGGAAAGTTTTAGGTTCAACTTATAATTAAAAAGCGCACAAGCTCAAAATGTGTAAGCCTGAAATAAAAAAGCTCAAAAGGTGCACCTTGTGTGCAGATGCATAAGCCTTTATTATGTTCTAGTGTTTTAAGAAATAGGTATTTAGACTATGCATCAGGCCATCTCAGGCCTGTTGTCTTGAGGCAAGCCTCAATTGCACCTTCTAAATTATTGACTCAATCCATAAAAAGTGAACTTTTCGATGTTATAGTAGCAACAGGTTTTGTCGTCACAATAGTTGAAAGCCTACAATTGAAAACCGACATGCAGATGAACACATTGTAGCCATTTGTTTCCTTATTATATTTCAACAAATACGAAAAGGAAATGGAAAGTATAAATGACTCCAATTAGCCCTTTCTAGTCATTTGGTTCAACTATTCTCTGAGGATTTTATGAATGTGGGTTGAGAATCCTTGGTGCACACGTTTGGTTCATCTCAGGAATCCTTTAAGCCAGGCATTTGGGATCCCTCGAAAATCCATCATGCTTGCAAAATATTCTCATCTATTTCTTTGGTCGTTGAAGTTGACTTAGGAAGGAATAAGATTCTAATTATGTGATTCTCAGAGCCAAATGTCTAGTTAGGTTTTATTAATTTTCTCGGCAACCAAATAAATGATAAGCTTAATCAGCATATGGTGGGAAATTCACACTTCTCTGTTGTGAAAGTTCTTACTCGTATGATTTTTGGCAGGAAGGGCATCCTGGTCTAACAAAAGCTGCTCAATATATTAAAATGCAGCTGGAATTGTTAAAGGAACGAGCTGGGCCCAGTATAAGGTTAGTACTAGTATTTTTGAGAATGGTAGATTATTAAAAATTCAATTGGAGTTCTGAATTTTCATTCAATTTAAGAAATTTAATAGATGTTATGATGAGCTCTCGCCTACTTCCTTCTTTTTTCATAAATTCATTTGACACCACTTTCCTGTAATTGGCTATCTTGCAGAATTGAGGTTGAGAAAAGCCTTGTGAATGGCTCATTCAACATGATGTTTTTAGGTCATAGCATATCTCTTGGATACAGGGATCATATAAATGTCATGATGAGGTACTTCCCACTGCATTGTTTTCTAGATAGGTAGCATGGGCACTTCCCGAAGACTCTCTCGTTGTTCCTTTGATAATGTTATATAAATGACAAAACTTAATCTTTGTCACCTATAGGGTTACAGCTTTATTACCATTGTTGTCTTCTGCTTTTTTAGGATTCTCTATGCCCTACGTCCCTGTGTTCATGCCCCTGCTTCATAAATTGTTTTTAATTTATGAGTAATTATGCACTTAAAATAATGTATGTGAACTTGTAAAGTATGTTCTAGCACTATATTTTTATATAAAAAAAAGGGGCTCAGTTGCATCTTGTTGGTGCATTGTGTGGTTAATCTGAAAGTTCATAGTGAAGAGAGAGAGTGATAACATTCTTTCATCTGTAGTTTCAAGTCTGGCTTAAGCCTGTAATTTAAGAGAGAGAAAGAGAGAGAGAGAGAGAGAGAGAGCATTCTTTCATCTGTAGTTTCAAGTATGGCTTAAGCTTCTACTTTACAAGTTTCTTTCTAATTTGTCATGAGTAAGTTGGTTAAATTTCAGATAGACATATTTCATTTTTCCTCTTGACAAACTTTATGAATTTTTTTATAGTTTTTTTTTTGCCCCAAAAAGTCAAAAATATTGTCATTAGGTAAGCCTGATTTTGATGTCCTTTTCAGTAGCTAATAGGAAGGGGAAAGTACTTTTTTATCCATATTTTAATGATAATGATTGACAATTTGTCACATATGTCCAACAACAAAACAACAAAACCAAGCCTTGAGTCCCACTAGGTGGGGGTTTAACAATTTCTCATATTTTTAATTAATTTAGCATGCGTTGTATTTTAGGAGGCATTTTGAGATTGTTTGTATGTGAGATGAAGCATTACTATCGAGAGCTTATTTTGCCTATGTCTTCGTGAGCTATTTATTATTGAATGACAGGATATCATCAATATATTCACAAGACAATGAGCCATCAGTTTTGCTGAATGGCCATTTTGATAGTCCCCTTGGTTCTCCAGGTGCTGGTGATTGTGGCTCATGTGTTGGTGGGTTCATTGATAAGCTTTAGTGCATTCAAGATACTTATGTTGGTTATATATACATTGGTTGTACAATTTTCTCTTTGTGCAACATTGGCTGTACAATTTTCTCTTTGTGCTTTATTTTTGTAGCATCAATGCTGGAAATGGCCCGACTTATAGTTGATTCCAAATGGGTTCCACCCAGACCTATTATTTTCCTTTTCAATGGTGCTGAAGAACTTTTTATGTTGGTAAGAAATAATTGTTACTTTGTTCTTATTGTGGTTGTTGCTGCTGCAGTGTCGACTGCTAGTGTTGCTATTTTCCCTTTTACATTTTCTGTTTCGTTGTCCAAAGTTTCCTTATATACATCTATAACTTTGTTTTGTATTGTAAAACTGTGTTTGGCATACTAAGTTTTGTCGTGAATCAAAGCAGGGCTCGTGATGTCATGAGGCATTGAAGATGTAATTAATGGTCTTGCTGGTTTCCATTAGATTTTGCCTAGTTGTATAAGCAAATCAGTGCAAGAGGATGAGTGGGCTACTGGACAACTATTTTATCATCTTATTCTGACGATTTTACACTTTTGATATTTTAATAGCAGCACTTATTTTGTTGTTAAATGCTTCATCACTTGTCCTGCGGCCTGGCTCAATTGTTAAAGGATTGGAGTGTGGATAAAGGAAATTTGTCATTTGTTTTTATCTCATCTTAGTTTGAACTATCAGTCATGGAAACATCATCCTTAAAAGATTCGCATTCTCATCTTTGGAAACAATGGTTAAAATCCTCAAGATTTCAATATTATGCATTCATCATCAGTGTTCTCTTGCATCACCATTCATCAACCCAAGTTACATTGAGAGAGGTCTGTGAATTTTTTAATGAATATGATAAATGAATGAATAAAAAGGGAAGGATTGAATTTATTTGAGAATACCCAAAATGCTTGTGCCGTACCTTTGAAGAGTGCACATCCTTAAAATAAGGCCAAGATCCCATTAATAACAACATCTTGCTTTTGCAAGGTCATGATTGCTTGTGCCTAGGGGCATAAGTTAGACCTCATCAGGTGGTCAGGTGACTTTAATTTTTATTAATTTTACTTATATTTGGTTTTGAAGATATTCTCTTACATGCTTTTTAAAATATTTTCTCATCTGTGCACTTGTGAGGTCAGAATACTTGATGAATCATTTAGTAGCCATGTTTTTAAATTTAAATATGTCTTTCTTTATTGTTTGAAGAGTTTGTGTGGAATTTGAAAATTTTCTCAACATTTTGTTGAATTTCCTAAAGGTTTGTTTTAGAGCCAATCTAAACAACATACAAAATGAAGATCTGTACCTTCTCTATGCTCTATTATTTATACCCTTTTCCTACCTATTTGATCTCTTGTCACTTGAAAGTTTCTGTTGAAATGTACCAGCTTTACTTGTGCTGTATTAGAATTCAGTAAAGTCTATTAGTAGCCTAAACATTATATTGGAACTACGAAATTGCGTTTTGAGCATATAGTAGGTCATTTTTGCTTGCAACGTTTTAGGGTTCGCATGGATTTATGAAGACACATAAATGGCGTAATACAATTGGAGCTTTTATAAATGTTGAAGCATCTGGGACAGGAGGCCCTGGTAAGGTTTTATCCTATGCTAATGTTTTAGTTCCTCTGGGATTGTGAATTTAAATATTGTCATGGGACCTGAGTTGACCTACGAGCTCAACTGAACTGTAACTGTCACTCCTCATGGCTGTCCTTTTCAATTCTGCTTGGGGCTTGTGACCTTTCAATGTTTACACTTGACACCTCCAAATAAATCAGCACTCTTCTGTTCTCGTTCCTGGAGGACCTGCATGCCTATTGCTAAGCTTACACCCAAAATTCCGGTGTTCAGATGGTCCAATGTTTATTCAGTGTCAATTGCCATATTTTCCATGAATTAATTTCCTCAATCTGCCAACGTGATTTTTTTAAACTTTTATTGTTATATTAAGAACATATTGTTGTTGTTGTTGGTGTCATTTTGTGGTCGTGTGTTGCCAAGATGTGTGTAGAAGAGAAGTATTGTACCAATTAATGTACATATGGACCATATTATACATCGTTTTTCCTTTTGATCAATAAAGAAATGAGGAGATCAATTAGAAGCGAAGCAAGGGTTTGCCAACCCTTATACATGATTTACATAGTTCATAGAGTACAATTGTCTTTTTTATTTTATTTTATTTTATTTTGACTATACACCTTTTTTGACTTTTATATTGTTAATTAACAGATTTAGTCTGCCAATCTGGACCTGGAGCTTGGCCTTCCCTTGTCTATGCTGAATCAGCAATACATCCGATGGCACATAGTGCAGCTCAGGTTACTGCTCTACTTCTGCCATTACTTTGTTTGTATTCGTTGACACAAGTTTAACACTTTAGAGGTGAATGTTTGAAATTTTAAATCTTCAGCTTATTGGAACTTGCTTTACTCATTCAAGGGAGGTTGAACTTTATGTTTCTGGAGTTACGTATGTAATTTTTTTATTTAAAACAATTTTACTGTTTCAGTTAGCCTGTTTGCTTAAGCAGTTTAATTACCAATGTAATTTGACAGCAATATTTTGCACAATCTATTAAGAGCCATGGAGAATAAAGACCTTCAAAAATGCTGTAGAAATTCTGTGGATAATAACTAACTAGCAAGAGGCAGGGTTTTAGGACTTCTATTTTTGCTATAAATCTGTCTAAAAAAAAAAGTAATTCCATTATTTTGTGTCAATCCCACTGGCTCTGTTCTATTGTTTTAGCGACAAGATTTTTTTAGAGATTTTGCATTTTAATGAAGAATGATAACTTTATATACTAAAATTATGAAATATCAATCAGTGTACATTTTTATAATGAGGTTGGTAGTGCAGTTGCTTCTGCACTGCCACTTTAAATATATTTACCTAAATTTTTTTATCTTTTCATTTTTTATTTTTTATTTTTTTATTATTTTTTTTGCCTTTGGGCACTTTTCTTCTTATCCAGTATTGTTGTTGAGGTTGTGAATGTGTGTTCCATGTGCAGGATGTTTTCCCTGTTATTCCTGGGGATACAGATTACAGAATATTTGCTGAAGATTATGGCAAAATTCCTGGGCTGGATATTATCTTTATGCTTGGTGGTTACTTTTATCACACTTCTTATGATACCATAGAGAATATAATGTATGTGTTACTAGTTTACAACTGCTATTTTGGCAAGATTCCCTTAATTGGAATTTTAGTATCACATGACTTTGGGTACTTTCCTTAATACTTGCAATTCTCAATAATATAGACCTGGGAGCATCCAAGCACGTGGGGACAATTTGTTCAATGTAATGAAGGCATTTGCCAATTCATCTAAGCTGCGGAAGACAAATGAACTAGAATCTCACCCAGGTGCTGCCAATGGTTCCAAGGACGATCGGGCTGTGTTTTTTGATTATTTGTCATGGTTCATGGTACACTATAGCTTGCATTTATATTTTCAGTTGTATTAAATTTTTATTTGTGATATTTTCTGTATTATAATTGTGATAAATTTTTATATAAAAAATAATTGTGATAAATTCATTATTAGCTAAGTGTGATATTAACTGGATAATAATACTTATGTTTTATGTTCTTGTTTATCTTTCAGATATTTTATCCAGGAAGGGCAGCCTTGGTACTTCATAGTATTCCTGTTGCTATCTTCTTTCTTGTGCCATTGCTTTTGCGTTTGCCAAAGTTTGGCTTGTCTTCTTGTTTTGCAACCTTATGTGACTTCATGAAAGGTAAATAGGGTTATTACTAGCTTTGAGTACAACTTTATTAAAGTTGGAAGTCTGTTTTTGTTCAATGTTATTTTTGTTGACAACTCTCACTTAGTTAACGTTGTATTATAAGTCTTTGAACTTTGTGATGATATTGTGTAATACTTTTTTTTTTTTTTTTTGCTAATTTTGCAGGAGTGCTACTCCATGCCATTGGTGTTGTTCTGGGAACTATAATTCCCATCATTTTTGCCGTCTTAAGATTGCTTTTCTCTAGTCAGGCGATGAATTGGTAGGCTTTTTTCTTTTTGGAATTATTTGTAGAAACTACTTGTGTAGCCATTGTAGATCCTTATCTCACCATGAAGAGTGTTGTGCCTGTCATAATCAATAGCAATATACATCCATTCAGTGTATAATCTCTTTGTCATTAATGAAGAGCTGTCGTTTGTCTGTGATGCAAAATATGAGCATGGAATAATGATTTTTCTTGCCCCTCTAGTTTGAACTGTGGAATGTGGGGGATCATTTCTGATTGGAAAAACTTGTGATCACTAAATTAAAGTGGCATCTCAGGCGGCATTGCCTTGTGAAATTCAGAAATAAGTTAATAAGTAGGAATAAAAATAACATCTGAGACCCAAATAATGCACTAGTGAGTATCGGTGATTTAGTTGTTGTTAGAAGTAGTAGGAGGGGGAAGGGTAGACCTAGAATAAGATATTGCCCTAGATAGTGCAGAATGGCAGAAGAGGATTGATTTAGTTTTTTTTTGTGTGTTCGGGATCAGTTTCAGTACTCACTTTTGCTTCCTATGAACTTTTTCTCTTTCCCTTTTCCATTTTACACCTCCTGTAGACATTCAATCAAATTAGTACCTTCCAAATCACTGTACTATCATTGATTCATTATCCTTTTTTTTTTTTTTTAGTTTTTTTTTTTTTGGGTGGGGGAGGGGAGGAGGATTTGTGTTGTGCTATGTATTGTGAATTTTCTGCATATCTCATGATTTATATTTCAAGTCTTTCAAATTCTGAAATTTTGCATTTCTAAACATTGCTAAACCATTATGAATCAATCCCAATCCCTAAGCAGTTTTAACTTGAATTGGTGGTCACAACTTTGATCGAATGATATATGGATGATACAACTATTGGCATGGTTGTCAGTAACAGTTTTGTCTAAATGCAGGTTTGCTCATCCATACTTGGCTTTCTTGATGTTCATACCCTGCTCCCTTGTTGGTTTGCTGATTCCTAGAATTGTTTGGAGACGTTACCCCCTTTCTCAAGATGTTTCTGCTCTTAAAGAATCAAAGGAGGTGCAGTATTTTACCCAAGAATTGTGGCTGACTGACTTGAGTATTGTATTACTCAATGTTTTACCTCATAGATCATGTTCATGATCTTTCGGAAATAACTGTATATAATCTAAAATTAAATTATGAACGAGCAATAGTTAAGTAATTCTTTGGTCCATTGGAAGGCCTCGGCCTGGTCTAAACAGTTATAGCCCATCCACCATCCCATATCCCTCACCACCTCTAGGCTTGAACTGTATATAATCTAATATGAAATTATGAATGAATGATAGCATTTTTAAAGTAATTCTTTGGTCCATTGAAAGGCCCACTAGGCCTCAGCTAAACAGGGTAAACCCATCCATTATCCCATATCCCTCAACATCCCGAGGCTTGAACTGGAGGCCTCCAACATGAATGTCTCACACTAAAAACACTAGGCTGTAGGATTATTAAGTAATTCACCTTTAAATTTGGAGGATAAACTTCAGACTTAGAAGTTGCAGGATTATTAAAAGGCAGCACTGCATCTGCTCCAGCTTTTCATTTTTCCTTTCCACCTAGGCTGTTTAATACTGGCCATAGAGCAAAGTACCCCAAATAAACTCAAAATGGGGTTATTCTCGGGGATAATGAAACAATAACATTATTCTGACTCTGCCTTTTGACTTTTTACCTGGAAAGGTGAACATATAAAAGATATATATGAAGCTGTTTATTTATGGGATAAAATGACACAGTCCGTTCTTGTAGGTGCTAGCAGATGAAGCCAGGTTTTGGGGAGCTTTTGGTTTTTATGCTTTCTTAACTCTGGTATGTGGTTTATCACAACATGCTGTGCTTATAATTTGAATCCTGTTATTCACATTTAAATGCCATTATTGCCCAGAGAATTATTGAAGTGAGTATCTTGCTAAATGAAACTTGAGATCTATACCTTTATTTAATTTCCATACTTCAAGTAGAAACATCTGAAACAACTTTAGTGAAATCAGGCTTATCTTGTAGCTGGGTTGAGTGGAGGTTTCTTGGCTTTTTTCTTGTCAGCTTCTATGCTATCTGCATGGCTTTTATTCTGCCTATCGACAAAGGGTTCTGGTCACCTATCGCTCTGGTATGATTTGTAATGTTTTTCCAGTTTAATGTCTATTGTGCTTCTTTTGAATGTCAATAAGTTTTATTTGATTATTTCCTGTGACTTCATATTCTTAGATTTTTTTTAGTAAACGGAATTATATTGCGGAATATAGATATTCGTTCATTGTGTGGATTTAAATATCATTTAGTGTTCCTTTTTGCAAATGCTGAAGCTGAACCATGTTGGCAATTGACATTGCTTTGGATTGTGTCTAATTTTGATGAAATACACAGAGCATGTTTTTTCAAATTTTGGGTTTTACCGGGGCAGAATGGCTAAAGCAAGTTCATGTGAAGGATAATCGCTCTTTCTCAGAGATTAAAAGGGCAGGGCAGCCCGGTGCACAATGCTCCTGCGTATGCAGGGTCTGGGGAAGGGGCAGACCACAATGGGTCTATAGTATGCAGCCTTACCTTGCATTTTTGCAAGAGGCTGTTTCCACACCTCGAACCCGTGACCTCCAAGTCACATGGCAACAACCTTACCGTTGTGCCTAAGCTCCCCTTCTCTTTCTCAGAGATTGTTTTAGAAAAATAAAATATTCTTGGAAATTTGAATCATAAGAAGCCATTGTTCATTAGGATATCCAGACATTTAAATCATAAGAAGCCATTATTGCTTAAGAAAGTAAATGCTCTTTTTTTCTTGATTGAGAACACCCTTAGGCTTCAATGTGTTATAACTGCTTTGAACATTGTTATCTTTCTTTCAGGTCAACATTGTGTTATGTGGTCCCTTTAACACCCTGCCTTACATATTCTGTCTACTTCGGAGGCTTTCTTGTTCAGTTCTTAATTGAGAAGATGGGCATGATGGGTTCTCTCCCACCTCCCTATGGTTAGTGTTTCTGAACCAATATAGTATAATATAATAAAATTGCATAATTTTCAATTGCTTAATTGATGCTGGAGAGGCTCTTTTTGGACGCTAGTTTTTGTTGGAATCGGTCCTTGTCTGTCATTTGATCTCCAGATTCAGTTTCTTTATCTTCTGTTAGAAAAAAAAATAATAAGAATAATAAAGGGTTTGAAAGCTACCTGCATATATCAGTGCCAACAACTTCATAGTTTTGATCTCTTCTGGGGCCAAACTAGATCATGATGGGCAGCGATCTGGTCTGGCTGTGAGTTTCCATTCTGTAGATCCCCTATCTGGACTGTTCTGGTCCTGTTGCAAGTTCCAAGTGGTCTGATTTGGCTTTTTTTTTTTTTTTCTTTTTTTAATATTTATTCCAACTTTTTAGAAAACATTTATTATTTGCAAACATAAAAACAAGCTGTAAGCCTGTAAAGCAGTCGAAATCACTGTGATATTCGGACCTCTAGAAGATAACTTAACCTTATAACTATAAAACATTTGCTTGCAGGGTATTTCATTCCCGATATAATTGTGGCAACAGTTGTTGGACTGGTAGCTGGTTGGTGTGTGGGCCCTCTGATACCCGTTGCTGGTCATTTCTTAGCCAGATCATCCATCATACAATTCTTGCTGCACCTTAGTGTGGTTGCCTTGGCTCTGTCATCACAGTTCTTCCCATACAGCATGGATGCACCGAAAAGAGTTGTCTTTCAGCATACATTTTTTACTGCAGGTATTGAAGACATTAAAAATTAAAATGCCAGCTGTAGAGTATGCTTTAATACATACCATTGCTAGCCCAGACCTAACTTTTATGAAAAGTTCTTATGTATGTGTTTGTATTAGAGATTACACTCGTAGAGCAAGTCATCACTTGCTAACCTTTATGACATCAAGGAATGCCCAAGCTAAATCCAAATGTATGATGAATTTCCTTTTGTCATTTGGCTTTGCCAACCATAAAGCATCAAGGAATACCCAAGTTAAATAAAATGTATGGGGAATTTTCTGGCCATTTGACTTGTAAGAGGAACGATGGTGCCATCTTGTAAAAATGCTCCATATCCCACAATGATTGCGCTTGAAAGAATCTGCATTTTAGTATAGGTAACAAATGGTTTGACACCTTTCCTAATCAAGTGGAACAGATCAGTCCTCGCCTTCCATCATTTGATGATAAAAAAATTCCAAAAAATTTATTACAACAGGTAGCATGAGAAGTGAGAAAACTTTACAATGGATAAACATTGTGGGGCAGACATATATGGGAAAGAGGACAATCTTGGCTGGATGGGGGGTGTATTTAAATGATCAGGCTGAGTTTCAGGTTATAAAAAACAGGGAAAGAATGTGAACAAACAGTAAAAAAATCAGGATTTTGTGAAAATGTGGTTTGATTGACTGAATTGTGAACAAACTGGAAATGTTTCAGAATGGTAGTGACATTGTGGTCTATGTTATATCAACTTTTGCACTAGTTTGTACTTTTGTTTTTTTTGTTTTTTTGATAAAATAGTTTGTCTATATTCTCTCTTAATATAATTCTTCATTAATCGGAAAAAGAAAGTAGTTTGTTACCTACCATTCCTTAGCTCTCTTATTAAACTTCAATGCTCTTGTAAATTTTTGTTATATCTTCTAAAATGTTGCTTTAACTCTGAATCGACAGATGCAAATCGAATTGTTGATTCCAGTTATGATTTTGCTGTGCTTGATTCCAATTCCTTCCTTTTTCTTTTCAAAAATGCACCTGAAGTTGCAAAGGAACTACCTATTGGTTCTGAATTGTCTTTTGAAACCTTTAGTGAGACTCATCGCGACAAATGGCTGGTATGTAATTTATGTTTTGTACCAGTTTGTCATCAATTCCATGATTTGAAATGCCTTCTTTTTTTCCTCAAATGATGGGCTTTGCTATGTAGCTTGTATGTCATGATATGTATGTTGGCACACACTCTCTCTCTCTCTTCGCCCTTGGATTCATCGTGGTCTTAGTAGCATGCGCATTACTACTAAAAAGAAGCCTTGCTCATGCTGGGAAAACTTGATGCACCACGTTAAACACTTGGGTTTTGTAAGTTGTTTATGCAGCTAGACAACTATTGTGAATATAGTGAATGCACTTGTACTGAGAAACTATAATCAAGAGAGTTTATCTGTATTGTGTGTACGTTTCTATATATGAAAACATTTATTTATGTATTGGGCGTTTTCATGTCCTTGTGTGCTTAGTTGATCTTTTAGCTGTCATATGTTGTACGCGTAGCATGCTGGGCTTTTTTAATTCATTTTGGAGTGTAGATATATTCTGTTTGGTTGTCAAGGATTGGCTATCATTATTTTCAATGGAGTGAATGCAGTACTGTGTTTTGAGTATTGGTTTTGTTTGCAGGCACTTTTTCCTGTATCTTTCTTGATTTCGAGAAGCTTGAAGTTCCCTGCGAGAAGTGATGATATTATGAAGCAATATAACCATTTCCCCCATTTGTCAACTTATAAACCACAATCAATGTCTGATGAGGGATCCCGAAGAATTCACTTGGAATTGAACTTAGGGTGAGTGGGAAAAAAAAAACTGATGTTAATCTGGAATACAGGCGCAATCCTTTTGACACATTATTATTTGACCCTCTATCGACGTTCAACATTGTTCTTGGGTTTTGTTTGTTTTTGTTCTTAGGTCAGTTGATATAATTGATCTTTGATTCTGTATTATGATTCTTATCTAAACCTTATGTTAGAGTTGAATAATAATGCATGCTTGAATGAGCTGCCAATTGCTGTGGGCAAATGAGGCTTCTCAGTTTATGTGCTTTGATACATATGACTTTTGGCCGTTCAATATTCAAAACTTTATTCTCCTATTTTATATGTGGATGTATTTGAATCACTGCAGTTTGAAAAAGCTCTAAGTTGAAAAAATGTTTCCTCTGCTGAGGCATATGTATTGTTAAGACAAAATTTGGCAGTTTTGACCCAATTTGTCCTACATTATTGAAGAAGATTTTTTACAGTATGCATATTTGATGGTTGAAGATGCCAGTTTTTTAAGATTTTACAGAATATGTTCAAATACTTGTAGTAACATTTATTACTCCCTGCACATGTCTTTTCAGTTCTTTGGAGAAAGTTTGGGTTGCTGTCCTCAACATTACAGGTCCTTTGTCTAGTTGGTCATTTGCAGAGAACGTACTTCCAGGTTATAAAACTTCTCTCTGGTTCTGCATTAGTTTTGGAGGTTTTTGAAGTAGTTTATGTTGTTTATCTTTTTTTTTTTTTTTTGGTTGCTAAACCTATGTTTATACTTGATGAAAACCACTTGCAGCTCCTGAAAGAGTTGATGGCGGCCCCTTGTCATACATATGTAGACTCAGTGGCAGTAGCCACAAGAACTGGACCTTCTGGTTGGAGGTAAAGTTTAAACTCTGAATATATTGTTCATGCGGTCATATGTCCTGATTTTGTAGTACTTAAAAAAATTACTACTTAGTGTCTGTCTATTTAAATTGTCGACTGACATGTATTGCTCGATGAAAAGATAAATACAATTTTAATAATTGGATAGCAGGTTAATCTGCCTGGAATGGAGTCGTCCCAGAAAATGATATTGATTTGATACTGTTAGATTACCACATAATAGTTTAAGTTATTAGGTCGTGGGTCAACAATGTATGTCAAGCCTTAACACTCCCTAAATCGTGGAGAGATAAATAAATGATAAGTAACACTCATTATAGGGAATAAGATAATTCTTAACAAATAAAGACTAGAACCCAGGACCTCGTAGCAACCAAGCTCTAATACTTATGTAGATTACCACACTACTTGAAAGTTTAAGCTATTGGTCGTGGGTTAACAATGTATATCACAGAAGTAAGAATGCATTAAAAACTCAATTTTATTTTACAATTATCAATATCATGGGTTTGTAGTCGGAGAGAAACTAATAGAATGCAATCCAAACAAGATCCCTAAAAATCGAACGGAAAAAGGGCTCATCTAGCGAACTCCAGATAGTTGGCCTTTAAAATCTTCGAGCAACACAAGCTTTCTTTGCCTGTCTTGCCTACATATCTATGCATAAGTTAAGGGGATTGCAGACATTTTATGTTTTCCAAAATATTTAGTGCAAGTTAAATAATAAAAAAAAAATTTGAAGGCAAAATAGAAAATACAACGTATCCTATTACTAACACATAAAATATTCATAAGTAAATGACATAAATTCAGAAAGTTATAAAAATACGTAAAAATAAAAAAAGTAAATAATTCATTAATTCCATCTCCGAAATAGCTGAAAAGCACATGTTCGTAATTAGAAAACCAGAAGAGGTGTTGCCCCAAAGTAGTTTCATTTTTCATGTTCGTGTTTTTCCATGATGCTGCAGGCTGCCAGTTCTGAAGCATTGCGAGTGGAGGTTGCCGTGCTGGACCAATATTTAGTGGGCCCCGCAGAGAAGCTCAAAAGCCTCTTTCCAAAATGGGCTGATGTCACTGCCTACACAAGTTTTATGTCCACTTACATTTTGTAGTTGTTTTATGTCACTTCTTTTAAGCTTTATCAAAATTGAGACTGCCTCAATTCTTATTTATTGTTATTTTAATAATAATGATAATAATGTTATTATTATTATTATTATTATTATTATTATTATTATTATTATTATTTTAAAAACAAGTTTTGTATGTGACTGGTATTTTGATATAGTTATTATAATTTAATTCTGGATTAAATTAACATTAAATAAATTAAAATTTAAAACGTAATTGATAATATTATTTTTACTATAATTTAATATGTTAGGCCACATTATTCATAAGGCATTATATTGAATGGGATACACGCCCCGAGTCCAGAGGCTCAATTTTCCAAGCGAGTGAGACGGGGAACAGGCATTCTTTATTCAAAGTCCTAACCACGAGTCCAACATAGTCCACTGTTTTTTAGTGTATTATATTTTGGTAGCACCCCAAGACGATCTCACTTTCTCCATAGGCGTTTGTGAGTCAAGAGAGCCGGAACTAGGCCTGGTGTCACGGTCCGTCTTTTTCACACCGTTGTGAAGGGCCGTGCGGCGCTAGCTAAAGCACTCTTGCTTAACTAGCCAGCCTTTTGTTTACCAACATTCATACACGAAGCACTTTCATTAACATTCAATCAGATAGCAGCGGAAATAATAATCAATTCATGAAAGCCTTGGCAACCAAGCAGTAAATATTGAAGCAAACGTAATTCATTAACCAATCCTCCGTTGACATGTTGTACTTAGCGAGGGAGGCAAGTAGGCTTAGTACGTTGACAATTGCTAGTGAGTTTTACAATGATTGATGAACACTCACCCTCCCCTAAAGAGCTTTCTAGGCCATTCTCACTCTAGCACTAGGAAACATCAAAGTGACCGAGGAGTCATACTGCCTTATTTGGCTTACAATGAAATAAATACTAGAAAATAACCCTACACTAGTATTTACATGATGGAAACCCATCCCAAACACACGAGATAAGCGGTCATAGGCAAGCATAATGCCCTGAACAAGCTTAGCCCGTGACACCTGGCAAAACGGGTAATGACCCGTCGGGTCACTCGGATCCGCCCGTTTAAAACGGGTTCGGATTTGAAGAAATTAACCCGTTTAATATTTGGGCGGGTCACGGGTTAACCCGTTTATAAACGGGTTATCCGGGTTTGGGCGGGTCACCCGACGGGTGACCCATTATTTTGAATCCTTAAATCTTAATGGCTTATTTCCAATCCAAATTCCAGTGCTAGCCCAGCTTGCCTTCAGCCTTCACTTCAGAGACAGAGACTCACGCAGTCACGCTACAGCCTGCACGCTGCACTGTAGTCATGACTTCATGCACACGGCACATGCCTTCGGCCGTCCTTCGCCTTCAGGCTTCACAGAATCACGCTTCAGGCTTCACTCTTCAGCAATTCTCACTTCTCAGTACTCAGACTCAGTAGACAGTAGGCCTAAGGGCTCTAAGTCTCTAACCCACGCCAGTACGCCACGGCTCTCGAGCCTCCACTCTCAAGCTCTCACCCCTCGGCCTCTCCTGAGTCTCCTCAGTCCTCATCTCTGACCTCTCAACTCTCAACTCTCACTCTCTCAAATCTCATTCTCTCCTCTCCTCTCCTCTGGATCTGGTGCGCTGCAACGTGTCGAACGGCCCCGACTTGTCCTCTCCTGAGTCTCCTCTCCTCTCCTCTGGTGTGCTGCTACCTGCCGAACCTGCCGGTGCTGTGAGTTGCTCGAGTCGTCGCCTCCAGGTCTCCTCCAGGCTCCACGGACCAGTGACCACAGGTCCACAACGACTGTCAGTTACTATATCAGCTCCAGAGGTGAGTTGCAGGGGTGAGTCAAGATTTTTTAATTTTTTAGGGTCTCTATATGACTCTATCTATTAGACTGTCACTGCCTTACTTATTGTTACTGATTTATTGGCTTGTTGGCTGTTGGGTTTCATGGATGATGCCATGATGGATTTGTGATGAATAAATAGATTTGTGATGAATAAATAGTACATAAATAAATAGTAGATAAATAAAATAAACTAAAAAAACAAGAAGGATCCTACCATGTTCAGAAGCTAAGTAGAATGAAAATCAAGTAATAATAAAAGAAATTTTTATAATAATGCTTTTTGTGTTTCCTCTACAGAAAATAAAAAAATAATTTGTTGTCACACACACGCACACCCAATAACAGATTTGTGTTTATTGTTTAAATATTTCATTATTTTGTTTATATTATTATTTTTCGGAGTCTTAACTATTTTTCTTTATTAGGGAATTAGTTTGGTGCGAAAGCCCAAGACACCCAGCATATCCAAAAAATTATTCTTTGTTAGGGATAATACAAATTGCAAAGAATGGATACCATAAACTTGGATTTTGATGATGAGTGTAATATTACTCCATCTTCAGATAAATCTGAAAAGAACAATTCTTCTATCAATGATGGCACTAACAAAAAGAGACAACGTAGAAAGACATCAGCTGCTTGGGATGAATTCTATTTGTTACCTATAGATGTTGATGGAAAACAGAAGGCAAAATGTAAAAAATGTGGGGCTGAATATGTTGCTAATGCTTCAACCCATGGGACGGCAAATTTGAGACGCCATATTAATAATTGTCCATTACGTGATAACTATGATGTGAAGCAGATGCACATGGATTACGGAACCAAACTTCATGCGAAAAAAATTGAGCAAGATGTTTATCGTGAGAAGATGGCAATTGCTGTAATAAAACATTGTTATCCTTTTTCATGGGTTGAGCATGAAGGAAATCGAGATGTGCATAAATATTTTAATCCTGATGTTAAACCAATTGCTAGGAACACTACTAAAGCTGATATATTGAAAATACATAAAAGGGAGAAGGAGAAACTTAAACTTACACTACAGAGTGCTTTTGGTAGAGTGTGTTTGACTTCTGATTGTTGGTCTTCTCCTACAACTGAAGGATATTTATGCATTACAGTTCATTTTGTGGATGAAAATTGGGTATTGCATAGTAAGATTATTAACTTTTCTCACATGCCACCCCCACATTCAGGAGTTGCTTTGTCAGAAAAAACATTTAGTGTATTGAAGGAATGGGGTATTGATAGGAAGATATTTTCCATCACATTGGATAATGCAACTGCTAATGATAGTATGCAAGATATTCTTTCAAGTCAATTGTCTTTGCAAGCACCTTTAGTAAGTGGCGGTGAATATTTTCATGTAAGGTGTTGTGCTCATATTTTAAATCTTATTGTTCAAGAAGGTTTAAAAGTGATTGAACGTGTTGTGTATAACATTAGAGAAAGTGTCAAGTACATTAAGGGTTCAGAAGGAAGAAAACTTAAGTTTGAAGAGTGCATTAAACGAGTTGGTATACTTGCTTCAATCAGTTTGCGCTTGGATGTACCAACTAGGTGGAATTCAACTTTCATGATGATAGAAAGTGCACTCATATATCGACGGGCTTTAATTCATTATGCTTTACTTGATGCAAATTATAAGTATTGTCCATCAAATGAAGAGTGGAATAGAGCTGAGGTCATTTGTAATTTCTTGAAGCCATTTTACGACATGACAAAACTCTTCTCGGGTTTGGATTATCCTACATCTAATTTGTATTTTTCAAATATATGGAAAATTCAATTGCATTTACTTGAAACAATGGAACATCCTGACTCCATTGTTAATGGTATGGCTGCAAAAATGAAAGAAAAGTTCGATAAATATTGGAAGTGTTATAGTGTTGTTTTGGCATTTGCAATTGTTCTTGATCCTCGTTACAAGCTTCAATTTGTCGAGTTTTGCTACTCAAAGATTGATTCATCCACTTCTCGGCAAAAGTTAAATCTCCTTCGTCAAAAGTTGTACTCTCTATTCCAAGATTATGCAAACAAATCAAAAAATTCTTTGGAATCTACTGCTCCATCTACTGGGGGTACTGGTGGTAGTGACAATCTCATTAGAGATGAGCTTTCGGTAACTTCATTTATATTTTCTAATTTTTCATTTCTTATTTTATATATTATTTTTAGCTGTTATATTTATATTGTTTGTTTTTCTATTCTAATATATGACAGGAATTTGAATTTTATGAAAGCCAATATTGTGCTACTACAGAAAAATCTCAATTAGATTTATATTTGGAAGAGCCTAGGCTAAATCGTGTGGAACATGCTGAAATGGATATATTGCGGTATTGGAAAGATAATCGATTTCGATATCCTGATTTATCTCTTATGGCGCGTGATGTACTTATTATTCCTATCACAAGCGTTGCATCAGAATCTGCATTCAGCATTGGAGCCCAGGTTCTTAACAAATATCGAAGATCACTTTTGCCTGAAAATGCAGGAGCATTGATAACAACTCGAAATTGGTTGTTTGGTTACGCAAGTATGCATTTTTTTTATTTTTTGAGTTCTTCCAATATTATTTCAATAATTTCAATACTTACATTTTATTTACTTTCATATCCTTTGTCAATTGTTATTGTTTCTTATTTGTTATCTATTTATTTTGTCATTGCAGTGGACCCAAGTGAAGAAAGAGAAGAAGCTGAACAATTAGAAGTCAAATTTGAAAATCTTTTGATTAATGATTTGGGAGAAGTTTCGACAAACAATCATGGCTAATTAAGTTTTTTTATTATCTTTTAAAAATTGTAATCTTGTGAATTTTTATGGAACTCATTTAAATTTGGTTTTGTTTCTAAATATTTAACTGTTATATTTTTTAAGATTATGTTTTGATTGTGGGACTTGAATATTTGATTCATGTGTTATGCATAATGCATGAATTAAAAAAATATGAATGATGAATGAACTTATTAAATATTTTACATTTAGCTCTATATGTAAATATTACGGGACTCATTTAAATTTAGATTTATATATAAATATTGTATGCATGTATTATTTTTTTAATTTTACATTTTTAAAAAAATTGTATTCATTAAAGAGATGTATTATTTTTTACATTTTATGTTCTTTTCATTTAGAAATTAATAAATAAAATGCAGTTTTTTTTTTTTTTAAATGTCATTTTATATGAAAATTTTAAAAATTTTAAAATAAAATATATATATTTTTAAACGGGTGACCCGTTACCCGCTCGTTTATTAAATGGACGGGTTAGGGTTGACATGTGTGTGATCCATTTAACATTGACCCGTTTATGACCCGCCCATTTATGACCCGGCCCATTAGTGACCCGACCAAACCCGGCCCGCCCGCCCGTTTTGCCAGGCCTAGCCGGAACATTCATAATCATAGGAAGGTTCCAGGAAATTTCCTCACTTGTCGACGATGTCAAAAGCAGAGCTTTAAATAATGAAGAACACATCCTCGCTTGCGTGCGTCAGTGTACCCTTCATTTTCTCACAGGTCTCTGTCGAATGTCAGTCAATTATACCCGCCCAGGGCCACAAAGTAGTTCTGAAATGTTCTCCATCAAAATTCTTTTGAGACTATCTTTTCTTTTCTCTGCTTCTGGACAATTATTAGCCTTATAATTCTTCTTGCCACAAAACCAACAACAGTCACATTTTTTCAAGGATTTTCCTTGTGGACATTTGGGATATCATCCGTATTTCTTTTTACGATTCCTTGACATCTTCTCTTACCCTACTGGGTCTAAGATAACTCTTTTCTGGGAATTTCTGCCCTTTTCTAGAGCTCTTTCTCTTCCCAAAATTCTTCCAAGTCTTTCCTTTGACTTTGAATACTTTGATCTTCTTATGGCAAACTCCATCTACACAATTAGTTTTTACTCTTTCTGAGTATTTAGTTGGTTTCTAGTTACATCCATATCTTCCTGTTGCTCCACTTATCTTGGTGCAACAGTCTGAATTCATATAAGGCATGTTTCTTATATCCTGAAACATATGCCTCTGCATACAATAGAGTCTTATCATTTGTCTTACTATTTCTGCTCTGACTCCGAGAGTATCTGATACTTTTGTATCTCTCTCTAGTCTCTGCTTAACAGCTTGTTTTACCACTTCTGGTCAACTGCCGGGTAATTTATTAATAAAAACTTCTTTTGCATACGTTTGATCTTGTGGTCCGAGCTTGTAATACAAATACTAGTATTCACAAAGAAACTCCTCAAAGTAACACATTTCACAGATCTGAATCTTTGTGAGAGCCATCCTGGCCTTCTCAACTAGCTCGTCCCCTCTATCAACTAGCGAATATCCTACAAACTCCTGTTTGAGGAAATCAGCTATGATAGCGATCACTTCATCTGGAGTTTTGATGGTGTTAATAATGATAGTACTCACATCTGAGTTCCTTTGAAGTATCTCCCAAAAATCTCCAGCATTTCCTCTTAGTGTGGCTACTGCAAATTTATATGCTTGCTCCACCGACCAAGATTCAATTCCTTTGCTTAGGATATGATATCTTATATCCATAGCCCAATCATCAATTGCAACTGCGGGATCCTTCTCGTAATTAAGTCTAAGGATGGTTTCGTTTTGGGGTACTCCCTCTGGAACACTTGTCCTTGGTCTGAATTCCTCCTGAATTCTTCCTAGGTAATTTAAAACAAACTCCTGCTGTTTGGCTGTGGTTTGGAGCATTTCCTTAAAAGATAACTTCTTTCGCTCCCACGAGTGCGGTTCCATTCTTAGGGGCTGCCATACTGGCTTAGCATCCCAAGATGAAACTTCTGGAAAACTTACTATTTCCCTGAAACCTGATGATTCTGCTCCTACAGTTCCACCTCTTGCTGAACCCTTACTGGTTCGTGTAAGGATTTTCTTGGCACTGGCTAGTTTCTTAGCCTTGAGGTCTTCTACCTCATTAAGCCTTCTATTAATTCTTTTCTAAATATCTGAGACTTCATTTTCTGTCCATTTTTCACGATGAAGAAGCTTATCTAGCTCGTCCTGAGCATTCTGGATATCATTAGTTATGTCTGACAAAACCTTTGTCTCATCAATGTCTTTGAGAGCACTTTGAACCTCCTGTTCCTATGCATCTTCATAGTCTTTAGCAGTATATCTTCCTGACATGCTACTTTTGACCTGAGACGTTTGAGCATCTTCTTCCCTACTAAGGGATCTTATTTTGTCCTCATAACTTTTCATTATTTCTCTAATTTTATTTGTAATGGACTAATTATCCTTTATTTTGAAGATGAATGAGATTTTGGCTGTCTGATTCTGATCTTAGAGTGCTGTGGAGTTGTTCTAACTGCCACTCACACTGCCTAATTCTAGACTGATAAAGGCTAATCTGCCTTTCAATCTCTATTAGTTGTGATTCTAGACCTTTCTTTACTCTTTTTAGATCTATCACAATAAGATCTGATTCAAAGTTGGCTCTAAAAGTATCTAGTTTGAAGTATTTCTATCTCCAAACTTCTGCTACTAAATTCTAATAAAATCTTATGTTTGATTTTAATGAAGCCTTCTGATAGAAAAGTGACCCTTGTTCTCTATCTCTTCTGCTGATCATAATACCATATTTCTCATCCTAAGAAATACTGACTAGCCAGTTAAAAGAAATTAAAATTTTTTTTTAAAAGTTTTAAATATTTATGAAATGTCATTTTATTTTTAGTTTTAAAAATCTTATAATAAATATCTACAAATAATAAAAGAAGTTTACCATTTTGTACAAGTTTGGCAAATTTTTTTTTTAAAAGTAATATTTTATAATTATCTTAAAATGTGCAGATAAAAAATTAAAAAAATTTTATATGTGAAAAATCATGTAAGTTTGTGTGGAATTGAATTGCTAACACAAATACTATTATATAGAACATGAACATTAGTATAATTTCACATTAATAAAATTTTTAAATTATATTTTTTATATAGTATGATTATATTTCTTTATTTTTTCTATTTTTAGGAAACTCAAGAAGATATGTATGCATTTAAGACGAATTAAATGTCAATATTTTAAATTTTAATTTGTCATTGCTTTCTTTTTGTTTTGGATTAGGCACGGGTTTCCACATGTCCATTTTACGGCCCATGTGAATAATCCCGCACCCTTTGAAACAAACCCCAGAAGTAAATTTCAGAAATCTAGGGACGAAAACGAATTCAGGAGTATTTGAACACCTGACCACGTGAGATGCACTTCCGTAACCCGCACTACCACCTAAATCACACCCTGGGAGTTTTGTCATTGCTTTCTTGGAGAGGAGTAAGATGGAGAGATTATTGCTTACATTCTCAGAAATTTATTTTTTTGGCCTCATCTAAGTAAATAACTTCAATCTTCTCTTTCTCTTATGATTCTTGAATTATCTGTTTCCATTTCATTCGAAAAATAATTACTTATTCAGCATACTTAAACTTTAAATGTCAATCTTTAAGATTGTTTAAAAATAAAAAGGAGAGGCATATTTGCAATCAACATGTTAGCGGGATACACTTGGGGAGACAAATGTTGACTTTGTGGAACCTATCCTAATTGTATTTGATTTGGATGATGATTCGACCCAAAATAATGTTGCGAAATTTTTTAATAGAAACTTTTTCTGAGACTTAGTCCATAAGGCGGAGGCTTGGGCCTATTCGCTCATGGACAAACCTCTTGAGGTCTGGGGACAACGTCCTCAGGAAAAAAAAATTTTAACCCGTTTTGTAACCTATTATGAATCATGAGCGTATGATATAAAGAAATCATTGTTTTAGTGATTAGGGATTTTTAGCGACACAGTTTTTGGGAGGGGAAAAACTCTTAGCTTGTTCAATGTCACCATATTTTACTAATTTCACTTTTAATAAAATATGGCTTCCCTTTTGCCACTTTCTTTGATAAAGTGAACCAAAACAACTGATTAGGATAGAAATTTATTTCACTTTTAATAAAATATGGCTTCCCTTTTGCCACTTTCTCTGGATAAAGTGAACCAAAACAACTGATTAGGATAGAAATTTTGAGTTTAAAAAATTTTGAACTTAAATCGTGGGCCTAAACTACAACTTCTGAAAATTATAGGGGTTTTTTGTATCATTTTAAAAAAATTTATTTTTTTGGTTTATATTTGTACAGTGAAGGGAAAAAGTTTGTAATATTTGTTCTATGTTGCTAGTGGTTTTATTTTTATTGTTAGAAAAACATTTTTTTTTTTTGGTTATTTTAGCAATTGTGATAATACTTTAATATTGAGAATTGACTTTTGTCAATTAAAATCATTCATCCAATACCAAAATTTTATTCAAAATGATAATTAAATAAAAGGGGCAGTCTAGTGCAAAGCTCTTGCATATACAAGGTCCGAAGAAGGAATCGATCACAATAAGTCCATAATATGCAACACATTTTTGCAAGATGTCATTTTCACACTCTGAACTCATGAGGTCAATACAATGAGTTTATAGTATGTAGTCTTATCACGGCTCTTAGGTTCGTTCAACTAAAATTAAGTGGTTATGTGAATTTAAAATATAATTAAAATAAAACTATTTATAAAATATTTAGCATTTTGAAATACAAGTATTTCAAAAAAAAATATTATTTATTATTTCAATTGTAATATACAATAATATTATTTTTGTAGTACTAAAAACAGATTTAAAATTATAATATTAAAACAAATAATGCTATTTACTTTTTAATTTTTATTTTAGTACATTTAAATTTATATTTATATTTTATTATTTAAATTATATTTTAATTGTTATTTGATTTAAGGATAAAAGTAAATAGGGTTAAGTTAGAGCTTGTTTGGTGTTGTTGTTAATTTTTATTTTTCATTTCTATTTTTGTACAGTGAACAAACATATTATAAAAACCCGTTTATTTATGTTGACAACTTTTTATTTTTGTTATCAATTTTTTGCTTTTTTTTTTTTTTAAATTGAAACCAGATTCTCATTTGGTTTGACAATCCCTCGCCAAGAATTTTAATATCCATAAATTGTTCTTTTAGATTAAATAATTCGTTTTATACACTTTTAAATTAAAATTAAAAATAAAATGTTCACATGAATTTAAATAAAATTGAAATATATATATATATATATATATATATATATTTCAATAAATAATAATGAAGTCAATTACAAAATATTTGCACTATTTTTCAATCATCATGTCCAAAAAAATTTTATTGTAAAATAAAATTTAGAAATATAACAATTAAGTAAAATAATTATAATATTTTTATTTTTAATAGTATTTTTAATGTGTATTATTTTGCAATTTCAATTGTGACGACCTGCTTAATTTTCATGTTTTTTTTTTTTTAAAAAAATCAACATCATAAATCTCAACATAATCTACCTGGATCCGTGGGTACTAAGGATATATCAGAACATATAGCAGAAGCCTAAGCAGTAGGAAATGCACAATCATATATATCTCATTATATCATACATCACAATATACCAGAGTTACTACAATCACTATATCCATATATACACAACACTCAACCCAACAAAAAAAAAAAACATGTCTTAGGGCCATTTCCATAAAATACATCTGATCCTATCAAAATACTCACCCTTCTAGAAGGGTAGATCTACCGTACTAGACCAGCGGGGCTTTACCCGCTCTCCTATCAGGGGTTCCTGAAAAGTTTATAAAATTTAGGGATGAGACACCTCTCAGTAAGGGAAATAAACTAATATCAGTGTGTGGCAACATAAGTATTCCGTGTTATACATATACCATATAGGCCATAATCAGTAATTGTAATGTCAATCTGGAATATATATATATCATCAAAACACGGCAGAACATACTGTATTTCCATAAACATGTCTCATCTCATATAATAATAATATAAAAACATTCCTGGTAGGTTAATTGACTGTTGTCATGTATTACCCCCACATGACTGGGTTGTGTGGCCCGTAGGCAAGACTTGACAATGGTTGGCCAACCACTGCCAAGTCAAAAGTACAGTATGTAAGTTCGATGGGTCTGCCTGACCTGGTCCGTACACCAGGGGCGCTCACACTCTTATTAAAAACCACATCGACCATCCAATCTCACACCACTCCGTACAGCAGCGTTAACACAAATATCATGATTACGAAGACCATGGACACATAGCAACGGTACCGTGCAAGTGTTAGCATAAATCAAGTCAACCAGGTTCTGATACCATATAACGTATATTGAAACTGTGATACATGAATATTTCATATCATTAATTTTCACCTCAATCATATCATTTTGCATATCTATGTATATCATGAAAATCATTGGCCCGTACGCTGGTATTACACATTTTATCATAGCTCAACCCGTACGTCGGCAAATCATAGCACAGCCCGTACGCTGGCAAATCACATTATAACATGGCCCATACGTCGGCAAACATATCCATAACTCAGCCCGTACACTAGCGAAACATACACATAGCTCGGCCCGTACGCCGGCAAATCATAAAAATCTTGGCTCGTACGCCGATTTTCTATTATAAAAATCCGATTCATAATCATATTTTCAGAAAACAGTATTTCATAACATTTTATACTCATGCCACACCAATAGATTTTTCATATGTTTAACATATCATCACTTTCAATAGCATTTTCTCAAATAATCAATCATATATATGAACATATTTACTTTCCTGAAATCAAATGCTATATATACATACATTTTCTCAAAAAGAACTAACTTAATTTATCCCCTTACCTGATTCATGAAAAACCCCTAAGAAAAAACTGTCCCGCACCCACAGGGCTCCTAACTCAACACCCTGGAAACAACATTTCCCAGTACTAAAGTTCAGTATTTCTACGCGTATAACACTTTCCTCAACTGTGAAAAACCCAAATATTGAGTAGAAAACCTTACCTTGGATTTGGGATGAAATCCAACTTCGTTTCCCCAACGATCCACTCTAGCAGACTTGTAGAGAACTTCGTCAAGAGCATCGTGGTAGCCTCAAATCGTCGATCTGACGAGAAACAGGCTCGGAAACAAAAAGAGAGAGAGAGAGAGAGAGAAAACCGAAGAGGTGAGAGAGAGGAGAGAGTTTGCTTAAGAGTCAAGTTAAAAATTTGGATTTTTCATATTTATAGAACTGGATTCATCAACGAGCCATGTCATTCGTCGACGAATCCTTCAATAATTTCGTCGAAGAAATTGAGTCCTCATCGACGAAATTCAATAGGCTCAAACTCTCTCGGTATTTCTTCATTGACAAAATTCAGTCTTCATCAACAAATTCTCTAAAGCCCTTGTCGATGAATCCCCTGTATTCGTCGACGAAGCCCTTCCTCTTTATTATATAAATCTCATTATTATTCGGGTTGTTACATTCTCCCCTCCTTATAAAATTTCGTCCTCGATATTCACTACTCACGTAACTCATCATCCCTTAACAAGAAAAAGGGTCTACTCATTTTATTATTTACCCTCACTTATGGCAGAGGAAGACCGTGGTTACATTATTAGTCCTGGGAGATTATACATACTCAAGAAAATTCTCCCAAAACTAAAATGCTACACTAACTAAACAATTACAGGTACCTGCAAAAGAAATACTACCTAACTACTTACATTTTACCAATTTAGACTTCTTGAAATAGATGTGGATACTTCTGCTTCATCTGCTTCTCGAACTCCCAAGAAAGCCTCTTCAATGGTATGATTTCTCCACAACACTTTCACTCGATTTTCAACAAAACCAGAGATGCAGCCCATTTTCCCCTTTTTCCCAAAACTATAATAATGAAAAACCCATAGTTTTTCCTATTAGATCCCCCCAAATGAGTAGCCAAAACACACACAAGACCGTGGACCACAGTTCCACCGAGTTCGATTTCAAAAACAACCAATATAAACATAGTTCCCCTTACCTTTTCCCCGAGAAGCAAATCCCAAACTCCAAGCCCCTAAACAGCGAACCGAGTTCCAAAACCTACAAATCACAGTACCGAATATGTTCACAAGACCGTTACCTACAAAACTACCAGATCAGAATTGAAAACCGAGCCCTACCTCGATTTTCTCCAAAACCCAAAAATCTTCGAATCGAGATTCCGATCCGTAGAAGTTGTAGAGAATCCTTCCATGATCCTCGTGGTAACTTTAGATTTTCAATTCCGTTAACGATCAGCAAAGAAATCTAGAGAGAAGGAGAGTAGAGAGGGTTCTAGAGAGAGAGAGAGACATGTTTTGAGTTTCTTAGTAAGGAAGTAAAGGAAAATTATATTTATAGCTCCTTGACCCAGCCCAATTCGTCGACGAAATGGTGCCTTCGTCGACGAATCTTTCACTGACTTCGTCAACGAATCGGTGGCCTCGTCGATGAATCTTGATATTCCCGATTTCCAAAACTCCTCAGCTTCATCTCGTCGACGAGTCTCTAAATTTTGTTGACAAGAAAAGCATATCCTTCGTCAACGAAATCTGGCTTCGTCGACGAAGCCTGGTAAATTTCCAATTTTGCCCCTCTCTTAATATTTAAACCCCGTTATCACGATTCGGGTTCTTACAATCTCCCCTCCTTACAAAAATTTCATCCTCGAAATTTGCCATCTCTCATTCACAAAGTCATACCCGGAATACACATATACGAACTACCAACAAGAAACTAGCGACTACTACAACGCAGTCCCATCACATATATACACATACATACCCTCACTTATGGTAGAGAAATACCGTGGTTACATATACAACAGTCTTAGGAGTTCACAATACACACACACTCCGGACAACTAACCACCTATCCTAACCCACAGTAGGATCATGTACCAGTGCTCAAAACAACTATGGATACTTCCCGCGTATTTCCGTTTCCAGTTCCCAAGAAGCTTCCTCAACCTCGTGGTTTCTCCACAATACCTTCACTAACGGTATCTCTTTGGTATGAAGCTTCTGAACTTTATGGTCCAGAACCTGAACATGTATCTCCTCACACGCTAAATTATCCCCAATTTCCAACTCATCATAACTGATAACATGTGAAGGATCCAACACGTACCTTCTCAATATGGATACGTGAAACACATCATGGACCCTTGAAAGTGCTGGAGGTAATGCAATCATGTCGGCTACCGGACCCACTTGCTCAAGTACCTCGAATGGTGCGATATACCTCGGGCTCAGCTTGCCCTTCCTCCCGAATCTCATCACCTTTCATCAGAGTGACACGCAGAAATACCTTACCTCCCACTTCGAACTTTAACTCCCGACGGTGAACATCTGCATAACTCTTCTGCCAACTCTGAGCTGACCTAATCCTCTCTTGGATCAAACCCACCTTCTCATATGCCTGTTGCACGAGTTCAAATCCTAACACCTGACGTTCACTATCCTCATCCTAACACAAAGGAGATCGACACCTTCGACCATACAAAGCCTCGAACGGTGCCATCCCGATGCTAGACTGGAAGTTGTTGTTATAAGTGAACTCTACAAGTGGCATAAACTGTATCCAGCTACCACCGAAGTCTAACACACAAGCTCGCAACATATCTTCCAATATCTGTATCATCCTCTCTGACTGTCCATCAGTCTGGGGGTGGAGCGTTGTACTGAAAGTAAGCTTCGTCCCCAATGCCTCCTGTAAGCTCATCCAGAATCGAGAAGTAAACCTCGGATCTCGATCTGATACTATAGACATCGGAACTCCATGCATTCTCACAATTTCATGCACATACATTACTAGCCTACTCAAAGGATAGCCAACTTTCATCAGTATGAAATAAGAAGATTTCGTCAATCTATCAACGATCACCCAAATAGCATTCTACCCGTGAAGTGCTGGTGGAAAACCAGTCACAAAATCCATGGAAATATACTCCCATTTCCACACCGAAAAAGGCAAAGGCTGTAACGGCCATGTCGGCCTCTGATGTTTAGCTTTCACCTGCTGACACATTCGACACTACTCCACGAACTGAGCAATTTGCATCTTCATACCAGACCACCAGAAGGTCTCGCGTAAGTCCCAATACATCTTTGTACTATCAGGATGTACCGTATACAAAGAACGATGTGCCTCCTCCTAAATCGTCCTTCTGATCTCATCATCGTTCATAACAAACAGTTTGGTCCCAAACCTCAACACACCTCCCTTAGAGATGTTAAATTCTATAGTCAATCCCTACTGTACCTTTTCCCTAACCTCTGCCAACTCTACATCACTAGCTTGCGTGGCTTTTATACGGTCAAATAAGGTCGGTTGGACCACCAAACCAGCAAGATAAGCCTGATGATCACCCACCACCAATTCTATACCTAATCTTTCCAAATCCCGTCTGATGTGACACTGAGTTACAACTGCAGATACAGCCGTAGGCCCTGACTTTCGTCTCAACGCATCAGCCACCACATTAGCCTTCCCCGGGTGATAACTGATCGTGCAATCGTAGTCATTAATCAACTCTAGCCACCGCTTCTGCCTCATGTTCAACTCCTTCTATGTGAAGAAATACCTGAGGCTCTTATGGTCAGTGAAGATCTCACATTGCACTCCACACAGATAATGTCGCCAGATCTTCAATGCATATACCACAGCTGCCAATTTCAAATCATGCGTAAGGTAGTTCTTCTCATACTCTTTCAAATGTCGAGAGGCATACGCTACTACCTTACCCTGCTGCATAAGCACACATCCCACGTCTTTTAGAGACGCGTCGCTATAAATCACAAATCCACCATCCCCCGAAGGAATGGTCAACACTGGAGCAGTAACCAGCCGGTGCTTCAACTCCTGAAAACACTGCTCGCAATCACTGGTTCACTTAAACTGGACTCCCTTTCCGGTCAATCATGTCAGAGGCCCAAACAGTTTAGAGAAACCCTCTACGAACTGACGATAGTAACCCGTTAGTCCTAGAAAACTCCAAACCTCTTGCACATTCTTCGGCCTTACCCAGTCGACCACAACTTCAATCTTGCTAGGATCAACTGATATACCATCCCCAATAACCACATGGCCTAAGAATGCAATCTGACTCAACCAAAATTCACATCTCTTCAATTTAGCATACAACTTCTTCTCCCACAGAATCTGTAATACTAACCTCAAATGTTCCATGTGCTCTTCCGTACTCCTCGAGTATACCAGAATGTCATCAATGAACACCACCACGAACTGATCCAGGTACTCATGGAAAACCCTGTTCATCAGATCCATGAACACCACCGGAGCATTCGTCAACCCAAAAGGCACGACTAAGAACTCGTAGTGGCCATATCTGGTTCGGAAAGCAGTCTTTGCTACATCCTCCGCTCTCTTACCTGATGATATCCTGACCGCAAGTCAATCTTCGAAAAGACCGGCGTCCCCTACAACTGGTCAAAAAGATCATCTATACAAGGTAAAGGATAATGATTTTTCACAGTTACCTTGTTAATCTCACGGTAATCAATGCACATCCGCATTGACCCGTACTAGAGCTCCCTAGGGCGAAACACTAGGTCGAATGAATCCCATGTCCAATAGTTCCTATAAATGTTCCTTCAACTCTCGAAGTTCGACTGGAGCCATCTGGTATGGAGCTTTAGAGATTGGTGCCTTACCGGGCAGCAATTCTATCGCAAACTCCACCTCACGATCCAGAGGTAAACAGGGTAAATCACTTGGAAACACATCCGACAATTCACTGACTACCCGAATGTCCTCGAGTCTCAACCCATCCCACGGCTGTTCCTTCACACAAGTTAGGTACCCCTGACATCTGTCCAAGAGTAGCCTTATTGCCTGTTGTAACGACCCGGCCCTTTACACGGACCCAAGTGTCACTCATACATACATAATACGTATACCTGGTCTAGATATGGAAACAACCCGCCCTTAACAGGGACATACGGGTGTAAAACATACATAATCATGATGTGAATGCTGCAGAAAAACATAAACATCCATTGGGATTTCTACTAACCTTATACCAGAGTTCACTAATATATCCATAATTTACATAAATTCGGACTTAGAACAATCGTCATATTACAAACCTCCAAAAAGGACTTTCATCAAGTTTAATACAAGATTTAGATGCTTATGTAAGCTAACCAAAACAACCTCCCCAATCCCTTTATCTACTAGGACCGATGCACGGACAGACCTGAAAACAAAGGTTGTAAGATAGGGTGAGACACCTCTCAGTAAGGAAGAAAGAGTTACAACAGTGTGTGACTGCATACATGCATATTTTCATTCAACATCTGGAATATAAATCAAATATTTTCAATACAGTATTGCATCAGTTATATCATTATTCATATTACAAAATTTCCACATCTGTCTTTCGACCATTTTATGATTTATCAGATGACCAACAACAAAATATCCTTATGACCAGTTTTACCCCGTGGCTCAGGTTGTGCACTGGGACTCGTCCAATGCCCTATTCGTGTAGACACTGCCGAGTACCTACATACGATCCGACTGCCCCTATTGGCCCAATATCAGGCAATGGTTTCACCCCACTAGCCGACCATCTTGGTACCCACATCGTTTAATATGTATGGTTGCACGTGTACATCTAGCTACGATATCGTGTCGTATCATGTAACAGTGGTTTCATTTCACCCTGCAAAGAAAGTATTTTTCAACCCTCCCGGGACTCTCAAGCTGTGGTTCCATGTATCATAAATTCAATTTATACAAATATGATAACCTGCGCAATTCCAGTATTTTTCACAAATTCACATAATAGCATTGGGTTCAAACCGGCGTCTTTCCACTCAGTTTACCCCTCTTTGTTTACTGATGCGGCTCAGTGTATCACCAGCCTCTGTTTAATCACATTTTCAGTATAAAAAATTTTGAACTTCGTTCCCATATTCTATATCAATAGTATAGAAAATCCATTCATTCTCATATCAACATATATCACACAAGTTTGATACAAAAACCCGTTAAATGATAGAAATTCAATATACATAGTTTAACTGAATAAATAAAGGATTCGAGCCTCTCCTACTATAGTATAAATGCAAATAACAATGTTTGTAAAATTTGGAGATTATACGTCGAAATTTTCGTTTTTACCAAAAATCGTAAAATCGTCAAACCGGCATTTCTACTTGGTAGAATTTCACAAATAAGTAGTTAAATCATACATGATAACGTAAACTAACTTTTTAGTTGTTTAGTTTTTCCAAAATAAGCTGTTGTAATCAAATTCCCCTTACCTTAAACTCAAAATGAAATTTCGTACGGAACCAGTCCAAATTGATAACCCAAGATCCCGAAAACCTAAAACCACTGAACATAATCTTACTATGTTTTCTGCTGCTATCCAAATATCCAATCAAAATTAGGATCAGATTCCTACCTCGATTTTTGAGAAAACCCGACCTTTCTGAAACGACGATCTGATCCACTAAAAGTGTAGATTTTTCTCTTCTGATCCACGCAGCACACTCCGTTTTTGGAAACGGACGAAGAACGGCGAAGAATCCTAGAGAGAGAGAGAGAGAGAGAGAGAGCTTTTTGGTGAAGTCTTAGCCCCTAAGCAACAAAATAGGATATTTATAGGGCCTTTGACCTGGTCCACTTCGTCGACAAGGCGGCATCTTCGTCTACAAATACACCACATAATTCGTCGATGAGACCCTGAATTTCGTCAACGAGGATTTCCCGAGAACCCCCAGAACCTCTCGACATTTTCTCATTGATGAGGCTCTAAATTTCGTCGATGAGGCTTTCAAGAAATTCGTCGACAAATGCGATCCTTTGTTGACGAACCCAGTTTATGAAGGTTTGGGTCTCTACAATCTCCCCTCCTTATAAGAATTTCGTCCTTGAAATTTATTACCAATTGCAACATAATCCTTTTCTTATAATTTCGTTTATAAAAGAGTTGACCATCACCTACAAAGTGACTTTGGCCTAATTCATTACATACCCTCACATATAGCGGAGGAATACCGTGGTTACTCAAAAGATACATCAGAAGATTACATACATAGACAAGACTCTCCCAGGTATTTTACCACTTAATCTATACTGTCTAATACACATTCATGTACTATCAAATAACTGTGGGTGCTTTTGGCGTATCTCAGATTCTAATTCCCATGAAGCTTCTTCCACTGTATGGTTAAGCCATAATACCTTCACAAGAGGTATTTCCTTAGTTCGTAATTGCTGTACTTTCCAATCCAATATCTGCACTGGTACTTCCTCATACGATAAGGTGTCACTGATCTCTAGAGGTTCGTAACTCAGTATATGCGATGGATCTAGTACGTACTTCCTCAGTACAGACACATGAAATACATCATGAACTTGGGATAATGCTAGAGGTATAGCCACTCGATAAGCAACTGAACCTATCCTTTCAAAGATTTCAAAATGCCCGACATACCAAGGACTTAGCTTCCCCTTCTTCCCGAATCTCATCACCCCTTTCATCGGAGTGATTCTCAAGAATACCATATCCCCTACTACAAATTCCAACTCTCATTAACGAGTATCAGCATAACTCTTCTGTCGACTCTGAGCTGCTTTAATTCTTTCCCTGATCAATACGACCTTTGCAGAGGTCTGCTGAATCAATTCTGGACCTAGTATCTACCACTCACCTACCTGATCCCAGTACAACGGAGATCGACACCGACGACCATACAAAGCCTCATATGGTGCCATCTCTATGCTCGCCTAGTAACTGTTGTTATATACAAATTCAACAAGCGGTAGTTATCGTATCCAACTATTACCAAAATCTAGTATACAAGCCCGCAACATATCCTCTAACGTCTGAATAGTCCTCTCCGATTGTCCATCCATCTGCGGGTGAAAAGACGTACTGAATGTCAATCGCGATCCCAAGGCATCCTATAAACTTTTCTAGAAATAAGATGTAAAACGCGGATCCCGATCTGAAACTATAGATATAGGGACACCATGGAGTCATACCACTTCCTGCACATAAAGTTCTGCTAGCCTATTCAAAGAGTAGCTGACTCTGATTGGAATGAAGTGTGCAGTCTTCGTCAACCGATCTACTATAATCCATATGGCATTCTGCCTATGTATCGCCGCAAGTAAACCTGTCACAAAATCCATTGAGATGTGTTCCCATTTCCACTCAGGGACGTCGAGTGGCTGAAGTGGTCTTGCCGACTTCTGATGTTCTACTTTGATCTTCTGACATGTCAGACACTGTTCTACAAATCGGCGATCTCTCTTTTCATGTTAGACCACCAAAAAGATTCCCTCACATCCCGGTACATCTTCGTACTACCAGAATGTACAGTATAAAGTGAACGATGTGCCTCCTCTAGAATGACTCGTTTAATCTCGGCATCATTCAGTACACAAACCCTACCACGAAATCTCAATATCCCATCGCCCAAGATACTGAAATCCGGCCATAGCCCCTTCTGAATTCCTTCCATAATATCAACCAACTTGGGATCCTCCTTCTGCGCCACACGGATCCTCTCCTGCAAAGTCGGCTATACCACCAAGCTAGCAAGGACAACCTGATGGTTTCCTTCCACTACCTCCAAACTCAATCTCTCAAGATCCATACAAATCTGATGCTGAACCTGCACTATTGAGATTGTCGCATCAACTGACTTTCGACTCAGAGCATCAACTACCACATTAGCTTTTTTTCTGGGTGATAGCTAATAACACAGTCATAGTCTTTAATCAATTCAAGCCATCTACATTGTCTCATGTTGAGCTCCTTTTGGGTGAAAAAATACTTAAGACTTTTATGGTCAGTAAAAATCTCACATCTTTCACCATATAAGTAGTGCCTCCAAATTTTTCAGTGCAAACACTACCGCTGCTAATTCTAAATCATGTGTCAGGTAGTTCTTCTCATATTCTTCGAGTTGACGAGATGCATAAGCCACTACTTTGCCCTGCTACATTAGAACACAGCCAAGACCCTTTTTCGAAGCATCACTATATATAACAAAATTACCATCGCTAGATGGAAGAGTTAGAACCGGAGTAGTGACTAGTCGCCATTTCAGCTTATGGAAACTCAGCTCGCACTCATCTATCTAATCATATCTTTAGCTCTTCCGCATGAGTTTCGTCAAAGGACCTACCAAACTGGAAAACCCTTCAACAAACCGACGGTAGTAACATGCAAGACCCAAAAAATTTGACTTCCTGCACATTCTTCGGTCTCGCCAAGTCCACTACTGCTTCTATCTTACTTTGGTCTACTGATACACCCTCTTTAGACACTACGTGCCCCACAAATGCAATTTGTTCTAGCCAAAACTCGCACTTCTTCAGTTTAGCATATAACCTTTTATCTCTAAGCATTTGCAATACTAGCCTCAAATGAACTTCATGTTCTACAGCACTCCTAGAATACACTAGGATATCATCAATAAATACCACAACAAACCGGTCTAGATATTCGTGGAAGACCCTGATCATCAAATCCATAAATGCTGCAGGTGCATTAGTCAAACCAAAAGGCATAACCATAAATTCAAAATGGTCGTACCGGGTTTGAAATGCATATTTCGAGATGTCCTCCGCTTTCACCTTCAGCTAGTGATACCCAGACCGTAGGTCAATTTTAGAGAAGACTTGCGTGCCCTGAAGTTGATCAAACAGATCATCAATCTTGAGAAGCGGATACTTGTTCTTTATCGTTACCTTATTCAGTTCTCGATAGTCGATGCACATCCTCATCGATCCATCGTTTTTTTCACAAATAACACTGGTGCTCCCAGAGGAGAAACACTAAGTCGAATGTACCCCTTGTCAAGCAACTCTTGAAGCTGTTCCTTTAACTCTCTTAGCTCAACTGGAGCCATACGATATGGAGCTTTCGATATCGGCGCAGTATCTAGAGCTAATTCTATGGAAAATTCCAACTCACGGTCCGTAGGTAATCCTGGTAAGTCCTCTGGAAACACGTTAGGGAATTCGCGTACCACATAAATCATTTCCAATTCCCGTTCTCCTACTGGTGTGTCTTTCACAATCCCAGATATCCTTGGTACCCCCTATGAAGTAGCCTCCTAGCTTGCATAGCAGAAAGGATACGTGGTGTAGAATGCACACACGATCTAAGGAACTGAAATTCCTGCTTTCCTGGTGGTCTAAACAAAACCTCCCTCTTACGGAAATCAATACTGACATAACTGGAAAACAACCAGTCCATCCCTAAGATGATATCAAAGCCATACATATCATACACCATAAAATTAATTGGTAGTATCCTCCCCTATATTTCAAGCAGGAAGTCCCGAACTACCTTACTACATCCGACCATAGATCCAGATGGTGTAGCCACCACTAGTTCATTCCCTTACAGTTGTACTTCTAATCCACACAATTTAATAAAATCTATGGAAATAAAAGAATGTGTTGCCTCAGAATCAAATAATTCAATAGCTTTATGGGGAAGCATGTAAATGATACCTGTGGCTACATCACCAGCGTTCTCAGCGTCACCAAGAGTCAGAGAATATACCCTAGCCTGGGCAGTACCCCCCTGTTGACTGCCACACTGTGTCGGAGCATTTCCTCTGTAAACATTCCTATGCTATCGTGACTTTATCAACCAACGTAGCAAAGTCCTGCAACTGCAGAATCACCGTCTGCTTATGGATCTCGCTCCTCAAACCCCTCTGAAACTTCCAAGCCTTCTTAACTTCATCAAGAATCACAAACGGAGCAAATCGAGACAGCTCCTGGAATTTGGCAGCGTACTGATGCACTGTCAGCAATCCCTGCGTCAGATCCATAAATTCCTCCATTTTCACGTTTCTGATGGTGGCCGAAAAAAAACATTCAAAGAAGAGCTCTTTGAATCGAGCCCATGTCAACGCAATCGGTATCGGTCGGTGCTCTTCCATCTACTTCACCGACCCCCACCATCCCTCAGCCTCCCCTGCCAACTTGAACGTGGCGAAGGTGACTTTCTGCTTTTCAGTGCAGTTCAACACATCTAAGATCTTTTCGATCTCCTGGATCCAATTCTCAGCTCGAACTGGATCTGCACTGCCCACAAAAGCAGAGGGCTTTAGTTTGGTGAACTGCCCAATGGAGCAGCCCACTCCCATCATAGGACGATCATGTCCCTTATTCGAACGCACTACCTCAGCTATAAGCTGCTGTGCGAAGTCTCGTAGCACACTAGTAGAGTCGTTACCAGCCTCAGGGCCAGCACCCTCACTACTACTGCCACCCACATTGGTAGCGATATCCCTGGATTCCATCTGGAAAACATTTACGAAAATCCATTAGACAGGTAATAACCTACCCATCAACTACTACTATCACAATATAAAGTCAATTCTCTCCAAATTTACATTCCTAGCATTGACATACTCCATAGATATGACATCCTCATTATAACCTGAATTTCACTTTTCTACTAGTAAACAAAATCGTCAATGGGTTGCCGTGATTTTCTAAACCTTTCGACTGATCCATAAAAACATAAAAGTCTATCAATGAATTTTCATCTCCAGATATACAAAGCAAAATCCAAGATCTTATCTTTGTCCTGTACTCTGGTATATTCTAGACTATCACAACTAACAACTTCTAAGTTCAGCACATATCTCGAAGCAGGCTACATGAATCAAATCATACTTCCAACTAGCTATGGGCTTTGATACCAACTGTAACGATCCGACCCCTTACACGAACCCAGGTGTCACTCATACATACATAATACCGATACCTGATCAAGATATGGAAACAACCAGCCCTTAACAAGTATATACGGGTGTAAAACATACATAATCATGATGTGAATGTCGCGGAAAAACATAAACATCCATTGGGATTTCTACTAGCCTTATACTAGAGTTCACTAATACATCCATAATTTACATAAATTTGGAATTAGAACAATCGTCATATTACAAACCTCCAAAAAGGACTTTCATCAAGTTTAATACAAGATTTAAATGCTTACGTAAGCTAACCAAAATAACCTCCCCAATCCCTTTATCTACTAGGACCGACGCACGGACAGACCTGAAAATAAAGGCTATAAGATAGGGTAAGACACTTCTCAGTATTACAACAGTGTGTGACTGCATACATGCATATTTTCATTCAATATCTGGAATATAAATCAAATATTTTCAATATAGTATTGCATCAATTATATCATTATTCATATTACAAAATTTTCACATCTGTCTTTCGACCATTTTATGATTTATCAGATGATAAACAGCAAAATATCTCTATAACCAGTTTTACCCCGTGGCTCGGGTTGTGCACTGGTACTCGTCCATTGCCCTGTTCGTGTAGACACTGCCGAGTACCTACATACGATCCAACTGCCCCCATTGGCCCAATATCAGCCAATGGTTTCACCCCTTGGTACCCACATCATTTAATATGTGTGGTCGCACGTGTACATCTAGTTATGATATCGTGTCGTATCATATAACAGTGGTTTCATTTCACCCTACAAAGAAAGTATTTTTCAACCCTCCCGGGACTCTCAAGCTGTGGTTCCGTGTATTATAAATTCAATTTATACAAATATGATAACCTGCGCAATTCCAGTATTTTTCACAAATTCACATAATAGCATTGGGTTCAAACCGACGTCTTTCTACTCAGTTTACCCCTCTTTGCTTACTGACGCGACTCGGTGTATCACCAGGCTCTGTTTGATTACATTTTCAGTATAACAAATTTGGAACTTCGTTCCCATTTTCTATATCAATAGTATAGAAAATCCATTCATTCTCAAATCAGCATATATCACACAAGTTTGATACAAAAACCCGCTAAATGATAGAAATTCAATATACATAGTTTAACTGAATAAATAAAGGATTCAAGCCTCTCGTACTATAGTATAAAAGAAAATAACAATGTTTGTAAAATTTGGAGATCATACGTCGAAATCCTCGTTTTTACCAAAAATCGGGAAATCGTCAAACCGGCATTTCTACTCGGTAGAATTTCACAAATAAGCAGTTAAATCATACATAATAACGTAAACTAACTTTTTAGCGGTTTAGTTTTTTTCCAAAATAAGCTATTGATCAAATTCCCCTTACCTTAAACTCGAAATGAAATTTTGTACGGAACCGGTCCAAATTGATAACCCGAGATCCCGAAAACCTAAAGCCACAGAACATAATCTTACTATGTTTTCTACTGCTATCCAAATATCCAATCAAAATTAGGATTAGATTCCTACCTCGATTTTTGAGAAAACCCAAACTTTTCGAAACAATGATCTGATTCACTAAAAGTGTAGATTTTTTTCTTCTGATCCACGCAGCACCCTCCATTTTTGGAAACGGACGACGAACGGCGAAGAATCCTAGAAAGAGAGAGAGAGAGATTCGAAGCTTAGAGAGAGAGAGAGAGAGAGAGAGAGAGAGAGAGAGAGAGAGAGAGAGAGAGAGAGCTTTTTGGTGAAGTCTTAGCCCCTAAGCAACAAAATAGGATATTTATAGGGCCTTTGACAAGGTCCACTTCGTCGACAAGGCGGCATCTTCGTTGACGAATACACCACATAATTCGTCGACGAGGCCCTAAATTTCATCGACGAGGATTTCCCGAGAACCCCCAGAAACTCTTGGCATTTTCTCGTTGATGAGGCTCTGAATTTTGTCGACGAGACTTTCAATAAATTCGTCAACGAATGCGATCCTTCATCGACGAACCCAGTTTATGAAGGTTCAGGTCTCTACACCTATAGTGCCGACAGAATCAGTGGCGCTGGACGCACACACAATCCCATGAATTTGTACTCCTGCTCCCTAGGAGGTCTGAAAACTGCCACCTTCCTACGACAGTCGATCACAGCATAACAGGAGAACAACCAATCCATCCCCAAAATGACATCGAACCCCAACATGTCGTATACCACAAGATTCGCTGGTAGTAGCTTTCCCTGAATTTTTATTGGGACCTCACACCGTCCCAAAAAATTCACAGACACAAAGGAATGGGTTGCACCTGAATCAAACTAAACAGAAGCTTTATTCAAAAACAACAACAAGGTACCTGTCACCACGTTACCTGCATGCTTAGCATTCACTAGAGTAAGAAAGTATACTCTGGCTAGAGTTTTATTCATCTGAATGATTCCCCAAGGTATCTAATTGCTCCCTCAGTCCCCACTAACTACAGGAACATCTCGCCTCGGGGCATGACAATCACAAGACATGTGGCCTAGCTGACCATAATTATAGCAGTTACCCCCAAATGATCGGCACTCACCCTCATGCCACCTGTGACATCTGATACAATAACCACTAGTTTGGCTTATCTAAGAATCCTGGCGCTCGGTATTCTAATGATAACCCAAGCCCTTGCTCCTCTTCTTCTACTATCCCTGATGAGATCCTGCCTGAGAACCACATTGTCCTCTTCCTCGATTCCTGATCTGCCTCATCCTCTCGGATACCAGTTTCGATCACCGTGGCTTTATCCACCAACACCGAGAACTCGCGGATCAGAAGCATACCCACCAGTCTACGGATATCTTTCCTCAAGCCCTTCTTGAACCTCCAAGTCTTCTCATACTCGCTCAAGATCATACATGGTGCAAAGCAGGACAGCTCTATGTATGGAGCCACATACCCCTGCACCGTCAAACTCCCTTGAGTCAGCACAGAAAACTCATTTGCCTTCGCATCACATACTGAAACCAGGAAGTATTTGTCAAAGAATACCTCCTTGAAACGGCTCCACGTCATCTCCTCAGGACCAGCTCTCTACTTCTCCAGTAGACTCACCGTGGTCCACCATCGACCCGCCTCTCCAGCAGCTCGAAGATGGCATAGAGGACTCGCCGCTTATCCGTGTAGTGCAAGACTTCTAGAATCCCCTCAGTCTTATCCATCTAGTCCTCTGCTATCGTCGGGTCAGGTCCCCTAGAGAACGTCGAAGTATGCATGCGCGTGAACCTCTCAATGGTGCACCCTGCAGTAGTAGGAGAGCACTCACGTCTCCTCACACTCCGCCCGATCTCTCGTAACACCTACCTCGTCAAACCTCGAGGCACAAAAGGGGACTCATCACTCGCAGTCTCCTCGGAGCCACTTCCCAGGTCATTCTCCTTGGGCTCCATTCTACAACACAATAGGAATCTATCAGTATCCCTACAACACATACAGTTAACACAATGATCTACACTAATCGTCATATAGTTAACTATTCCCTACTAGGTCTAGGTCTGTCCTATCACACCGACACGAAAGTCATAAATGATTTGCCCTGCTTTTACTGGAATCGTCATCCCAGGAAAAACATGGAATACCATCGACAAATCCCGGTCTAGCAACCAAACAACCCTCAACCAACTCTATCCATATCCACATCCTATACTCTGGTATGTACTCACAACTAAGCCTAACCAAGTCTACAACATCTAGTAACCTGGTCAGCTCTGATACCAAGTTGTCACACCCTGAACCCGGAAATAGGACCCGGAGGTGAAAATGAAATCTAACCTGTCCCTGTATCGGATCAAACATCCAAAGATACAGTACAATGGATGAGGGTCCGACCCCGTGGGGTTCCTAGACACCCTAAACACATCCAAACACAATCATATACGAAGTGAAAAAAGGTCATTCTATATAACACATATACAGTACCATACCAGAGTCTATACAAGAGCGGAACACAGCTCTATCAAAAATCTACAAACAGGTGCCCACATATATCTCAAAATGGCAACCCACCAAAAATACAATCCTAGCACTTACCCAAGCGCTAACCGCAGTACACCGACCACTATGCTCTTTACACCAGGACGCTAGTTCTGTTTACTCAAAGGACCTATAAAAATATACGTACAGCAGGGGTGAGACACCTCTCAGTAAGGAAGAACACAAGTTATATCAGTGTGTGACATTTGAGTGTTATCATGATACAACATACACGCAGTTAAATGCATTCCAGTACTAATTTTCACAGTGCATACATGCACGCATACATATACACATGATCAGCAATTCTGGTGTTGTCACACCCTTCGACCCAAAGTCGGCCCGCGACATATGGCATTGGCCCGTAGCCAACCCGCGAACACGGCACCACTGGCACATGTCTAGTCCCCAACTCCTATGGCATCGTACCAGCGCATAATTGGTGGATCCATACCCTTCGGCCTGATATGCCAAAATAGGCTCATGCCCTCAGATATAGAGTCGGACACTCTTGCCCACATGGTAGGCGGTAAAACACACACCCTCAGATATAAAGCCGGACACGCTCGGTACCTGGAACAATTTTGGAACCGCGTTCCTACTAGCATTTCAACATATCACACACGCATGCATGCTCATATAACCAGACAAACCACACCCATTTGGTAATTTAAATCATGGTTTTCAAACTTATACAGTTTAAACAAGTCAAGGCACGACCATCCCAATATCATAGTATATATCAACATATACCCTCGGTTTTCAACAAAACTCAAGATTCAGCCTGTTGCCCTTTTTTTTCGAAAACTATAATAATGAAAAACCCATAGTTTACCCCATTAGATCCCCCCAAATGAGTAGCCAAAACACACACAGGACAGTGGACCACAGTTGCACCGAGTCCGATTTCAAAAATAACCAATATAAACATAGTTCCCCTTGTCTTTTCCCCGAAAAGCAAATCCCAAACTCCAAGGCCCCTAAACAATGAACCGAGTTTCAAAACCTACAAATCACAGTATCAAATATGTTCACAAGATCGTTACCTATAAAACTACCAGATCACAATTGAAAATTGAGCCCTACCTTAATTTTTCGCCAAAACCCAAAAATCTCCGAATTGAGATTTCGATCAGTAGAAGTTGTAGAGAATCCTTCCACGATCCTCATGGTAACTTCATATTTCCGATTCCGTCAACGATTGGCGAAGAAATCTAGAGAGAAGGAGAGTAGAGAGAGTTCTAGAGAGAGAGAGAGATATGTTTAGAGTTTCTTAGTGAGGAAGTAAAGGAAAATAATATTTAAAGCCCCTTGACCCAGCCCAATTCGTCGACGAAATGGTGCCTTCATCGACAAATCTTGATATTCCTAATTTTCGAAACTCCTCGGCTTCATCTCGTCGACGAGTCTCTAAATTTCGTCGACGAGAAAAACATATCCTTCGTCGACGAAATCTGGCTTCGTCAATGAAGCCTGGTAAATTTCTAATTTTGCCCCTCTCTTAATATTTAAAACCAATTATCACAGTTCAGGTTCTTACATCCTTAATATGGCAACATCGTATATTCTAGACAAAACTGGTGGCAGAGCTAGCTATAAGCAACTGACCTCACTCTCTCAAGTATTTCAAAAGGGCCAATATACCTAGGCCTCAGCTTGCCCTTCTTCATAAATTTCATAACCCTTCTCAGAGGAGTTACCTTCAAGAATACCCGATCCCCCACATCAAATTCTAACTCCCGATGGCGAGAGTTTGTCATTATCAAAACCGGGTGTGACCTATAAGGTCAACATAGTTCATTATTAAAATTCAATCTAACAATAAAGATCTCACCATGTTTTCTTTTATTTGGAGAGTAGAGGAAAAATCAACACTCGCAGCACCGTCGTCGCTCACCGCCGTTGTTCGCCGCATTTCAATTTCAAAAAGATTTTAATTTGCTACACGTCGCCGCCTCTCCTTTGCTGGTCGTGTGTATGTGTCTTTGCAGCACCCCAAAAGAAACCAAAACAAGTTCCCTACTACGGCTTCCTGTAGCTTGTGGTTTATAGAAAAATAAAAAATTTGTCAACCCTCGTCATGTGGTGCGGCCTCCCAGCAAAGGAATACTCTCCAAACCCTATTTTTGTTTTCATGCCCACGACCTCACGCCCCCAGATCTCCTCTGTACTGCTCACCAAAAAGAATTAATATATTAACCCCACCCCCCCCCCCCCCCCCCCCCCCTCTCTTTCTACCCTACACGCCTCCCCTCCAATTTTCATTTGACTTTTCAACCCAAAAAAAGGAACTCCGTAATTGAAGCCATATTTTCCCTTCAAACCCATCGCCTCACGCCACTCATTCCTCACTTTGCATTTTCGGATCACATCAGACCCAGCCCACTCTCCTTTATTTGTTACTTTATTTCCGTGTTCTCCACTTGTTGGTTTTGTGTCTTCTCTAAAAAGCCCACACATAGCTTCCTTTCATCATGCATGCACGCCCCTTCACTACCAACTTTACTTCACAATGCAAACTCTCAAGCCAACAATCTAAGAAGCCCATGTAGTGACCTAGAGAAATTATAGTATTTAAATAATAAAAGGAGGGAAAAGTAAAATGTAATAGGGTCTCATCGACGAATTTAGGGGGTTCATCAACGAGAGAACATGAGGGGCTCATCGATGAGGGAGCGTTTCGTCGACAAGAAAGTACCGAGAGGATATTTTGGCAATTCTGAATTTCGTCGACGAGGGGAAAGTTCATCAATGAATTGTCTTCTTGACCTCATCAATGAGGTGACGTGGCTCGTCGATGAGATGACGTGGTTCGTCGTCGAAGACCAGTGTATAAATAGGTCAAACCTCATTTTTAGGCTGAAATTCGACACCCCAACCCTCTCTCTCTCCTCCCTTCATCCCTCCACCCTTCTCTCTTAAGTTTTGGGTCCGTTTGTCTTCGGATCAATGATCTAAATCCACCATGAAACTCCTGAAGAAGTTCTCTGCATAACTTTTGGAGTGGATCGTCAGTGGGACGAGTTTGGAATTCATCCCAAATTTAGGGTAAGGTCTTTTATTTAATATTTGGCGTTACCATGGTTATAAAAAATATTATATATGAAGAAATACTGAAGTTTAGTTCTGAGAGATGTTATTTTTAGGGTATTGAACGAGGAACCCAACGGGTGTTGGATTGACTATTTTCTAATTTCAGGAATTGACGATATGTTCTAAATATACGTAAAACCCATTTTGTGTGGCATGAGTGGAATTTATTATGAATTACTGTTTTCTGGGAAATGTTAATGATACAAAGTTTTACAATGATAAACCGGCGTACAAACTGAGAGTTTTATATGATATATCGGCGTACGGGCCAAGGCTGTTCTCACATGATATGCCGGCATACAGGCTAAGATTTTTACATGATATGCCGGTGTACGGGCCGAGCCTCTTATTGATATGTGATACAACATATGGTTCGTGATTGATAAAATACGACATGCCGGCGTAAGGGCCGATGATTTTCACGTTATATATGAAATGTGATATGATGATATTGAATTAACAATTATTATTATGGAATGGCAATGTATCTCAATTTGTAATATGTTATATGTTATCAAAACCTAATTGGCTTGGTTTAGGCTAGCACATGCACGGTACCGTTGCTATGTGTTCATGATCATCGTGATATTGCGTTATCATTGCCGTATGGGGCAGCATGAGGATGGATAGTCGATGTGGTTTATTGAAGTGTTGACGCCCCTGGTGTACGGACCAGGTCTAGTAGACTTATCGTACTTACAAACTGTACTTTTGACTTGACAGTGGTCGGCCAGCCATTGTCAGATCCCACCTTTGGGCCACACAACCCACTCATATGGGGATAATACATGACAACAACCAACTAACCATCCAGGGTTGTTTTTATACTATTATTATATGAGATGATTGGAAATCCAGTATATTCTATCATGCTATGACTATACATGTTTTTCCTAGAAATGACACAAACAATTTTACTAAATATGTTTTTATATGCTTTTATGTATAACACGTAAATACTCATGTTGTCACACACTGATATTAGTTTATTTCCCTTACTGAGAGGTGTCTCGCCCCAAATTACATGAGCATTTTAGGAGCTTCAGATAGAAAAGTGGATAAAGCTTCGCAAAGATAGTACATCTGATCTATCCTTTCTGAAGGGTAAATAATCGCTAGGGTCAGACAGATTTTTGGGTGGGGACCTTAGGACTATTTTGGATATTTTTGAGTTGCGTGTATTTATATGATGGTTGTAGTAAACTCTGGTATGGAGTAAATGGTACTTAGAGATGTATATGATTTTATGTTTCCTGCTGCTTAAGCTTCCGTACTACATTTTTTATGTGTCCCTGGTATCCACGAGTTCAGGTAAATTATGATTTGTTCAATTTGTTATATTGATTTTTATTGTATGATGAGATATAGATATATATATATATATATATATATATATATATATATATAAAATTTTGAATTTTCAAAATTGGATTTTCCATCTAAGCCCACACATTTTGACTTTTCAAATTAGTTTTACTTGCATGCACCAACCCACTTACACAAACAAATACACAAACACACACACACACACACACACACGCACACACACACATATGTATATATATATATCTGTGTGTGTGTGTGTGTGTGTGTATGTATATATACACATATGTACTTTTTTTTTATTTTTCTTTAAAAGTCCAAGAGAGCCTTTAGCACGTAATCTCATTTTACTTCGCCTCAATTATTTATATTATTAACTCACACAGTTCATTTGTCATATTTGACATTCTTTATCTCTCAATTTCCATTCTTTCTTTCATTTCTCATTTTAGTCAATTTTATCATTATTTCACTTTCCATTTTCATTTTACTTTCCGGCTCATGAGTATCCTTGGTATCAAATACCAACATCGCGTCTGTAACTCTTGGCTACCCTGAAGATCTTTCTATCCACACCATGCTTCCCCCCATGGTCAAGGTTGTGCGGCCCGAAGGCTAGATCTAACCGTGGTTGGCCGACCCGATTAGATCAAATATCATATCATATCATATATTGCGTTTGTAGTACGACTGGTCGGCCTATAACCCTGATACGGACTCAGGGAGCCCAACAACCCTACAAAATGGCATAGTCGACTGTCACGCGACACGCTCCAAGAGTCCGTGTGGTTGCACTAACACCACTAGCAACGGTAACGTGTTCAATATCATAACCATCCAATAGGGTTTACCATCACATACCCGCATTCATTATGCGGTATTGGCATTTTATCAATCATATTCCAATATATTACAATTCAGTTCAATATAAATATTCTCATCATTTTCACGTATTTTTCACATTTTGCCAAAATACTCATATCAACAATTTGTACAAACTCATTTCTCATGCAAATAATTTTCACTCACAAATAAATACCACATTTCATTATTTTCCAATATCAATAATTCACAAAATCTCACTTTTTAGGCAAAACATTTCTACTCATATATAAATACCATATTTCATTATTTTTCACTAATCACATCAGTAATTCTCATTTTAATATTTTCTCAGAAATTACTCATCGTTATATTTTACACTCCAAAATATAACAATTTACAATTACTCAAATGCCCCACAATTTATTTGATATTTATATCATAATAATTTTCAGACAAAATATCATATGCTCATTTTCACATATTAATTCAAATAGTAATTCTAAAAACACTGTTATAATTTATTCCCTTACCCGGCTTACTAAGAGACTTATTAACACCCAAATTCTACGCCCTTTGTGCCCGAAATTGAACTCCTGTAATTTGCATTTTTTTTCCAATTTAATTAACTCATTTCCCCTAAAACAATACTCAACTAACCTTCCCTAAGCCCCATATACCTCAAATTATCATTTAAACTAACATTTAACAGCCCCACTTAATTTTTTGAATTTTGCATGTAGGTCCTAAAATTGCACCCTCGACACTCACCCGAACCCTAAATTTCAGAAATCCTACTTCAACCCTAGATGCTCAACATTTTAGCATCTCTAAATTAATACTAATTAATTAAAAATAAGCTCCTTAGTAACCTCCGTGTCCCAAATTTGGGGTTTTGCCCATGACGACTCCACGAGAATTTCGTCCTTCTGAACTTGTAGAGAATCATCCCTAGATTTTCGTGATGGTGTCCGTTCGTCGATTGGACTTACATTTTGCAAGAAATTAAAGAAAAAGAAGAAATTGGCTTACCCCAGGAGATACGTCTACGCCGCTTCTACCACCGATCCGCTCCTGTAGAAATGACGGCAGCGGAGAATGGAGTCCAGTGGTATCTTCCGATTTTCAATTGGGCGAAAATCCATCACGAAATCAAGGAGAGAGGGAGAGAGAATGAAGAGAGAGAGAGAGAGAGAGAGAGAGAGAGAGAGAGAGAGAGAGAGAGAGAGAGAGTATTTCAGTTGGGGGGTGGGGCTCTGAAACCTACACCCATTTCAGAAGGAGCATCCTGAAGCTTAAAGCTTCAGGATGCTTACTTTATATATATATATATAAATATAATAATAATAATTAATATTAATAATAATATATTTTATTAATAAAAATAAACATAAGTTTTAATTATTATTTTTTTCTTTTTTTAAATCTGATTAATTAATTAATTATTATTATTATTTTTAATCTTTTATATCCCTTTTTAGGGTTACTACAGTAAGGGCCGATGAATTTCACGTTATATATGAAATGTGATATGATGATATAAAATTGACAATTATTATTATGGAATGACAATGTATCACAATTTGTAAATGTTATGTAGTCACCCGAAGAATAACAGCATTTTAAATATTAAAGAGGGAGAGAAAATAGAACCAAAAACAGAAGGAGGTCGTAGACTTCGTAGACGAACGCGGAGCGTTCGTCGACGACATTGCATTTTGGAGATAATATTAGATAATCATAAATCCAGGAAATTGCCCAGTTTCGTCGACGAAGGCCTTCATAATTTCGTCAACGAACACAAAGATTCGTCGACGAGAAAATACCGAGAGGGGTTCCGAGGCAACCTGAATTTCATCAACGAACACAGGTCTCCTCGATGAATTTTGTGAAGGGCTCGTCGACGAAGTGACGTGGCTCGTCGATGAACTTGGCCCTATAAAAGGAGGAAAATCAGGATTTTTAATCAGTTCTCTCGCCGATCTCTCTTTCCTCTCTCTCTCCTACGACTCCCTCTCCCTTCTCTCTTCATTTCCGACCCCACCGGTCGCCAGATCGACTATCCGAAGCTAGCACGACGCTTCTGGAGGAGTTCACTACGCATCTACCAAAGCGGATCGTCGAGATATCAAAGTTGGAAATCATCCCAAATTCAGGGTAAGCCCTTTTAGCCACTTTTTGGCCTCATGGCAGTTATAGGAAATAATATAGGTAGGAAAATATTGATGTTTAGTTCTGGCATATATTGGTTTCAAGGTGTTTTGTAGGAGGCCCTGTGGGTATCGGACTAGAGTACAGTAGGGGCTTTTCAGAGATAAGGTAAGGGAAATATGCTATGTTAGGAAAGTTCTGAATATTATGCAGTTAGTTATTTACGGAAATTATGTATTTTAGTATGGTGTGGCCTATGATTATGTATATGGTATGGGGATATGTTTATGAATTTAGTTTCATGATTTTACAAATTTCAGTATTATGATTATACACATTTCAGTACCATGATTATACGAATTTCAATACCATGATTTACGATATTTCAGTACCATGATCTTATGAATTTCAGTACCATGATAACACGAATTCCAGTATCACGAATATGCAGTTCCATGTTATGATTATTCAGATTTCAGTACGTTATGCAGTATCATGGATATTTCAGTACTTCAGAATCATGGTAAATCAGATAGACATGTATATAGAAATATATTATACGATATCAGACACTGTTGGACTCGCAGCTACAGAGCACGGTACCGTTGCTACAAATACTATGTTATTTTATGAGTGCAACCACCTATTCAGATATACGTAGTAAAGTCGACCACCTAGGCCCTTGAATAGGTTAGGCTCCCTATCCAGATATGGGTTGAGGTGGGCAGGTCGACTGACGGAGTTCAGTGATTTATTCCTGGTTGACCAGTTAGGGTAAATCCAGCCTACGGGCCACACAACCTCATCATGAGGAGCATGTCATGATACAGATAACCACAGGGAACAGTTTCAATTACTATTACTTACGTATTGATTTACAGAAACAGGGATCCTACTACATACATTAGAAGTATTTTAAATTATAACCATAATGCTGATATGTTAAGCAATAGGGAAAAGGGGTGTTGTGCTTTATCATTTGTAATGTACTTTTGTACTGAGTTATTCATGTTTATATGAAACAGATTTCATGATATATATATTTATATATATATATATATATATATATAGTAGCTCATTTGTCACACACTAGTAATAGCATATTTTCTCTTACTGAGCATTGGCTCATCCTAGTGTTGAAATATTTTTTCAGGTGATCCGGTTAAGCGAGCAGATCAGGCTCGCAAATAGAGGGCGTCTGTAGTGCCCCATTAGAGAGTGAGTATCATTTTTGGGAATGATTTTGTGTAGCCTTAGCTAGTTGAGGGCATTTTTGAGGATACAGTTATGTTGTATATATTGCAAAACATTTCAGAACTCTGGTATTGAATGTAATGGTTCAGGTTATGTTTATATGATTCTGCTTCTCGCTGCTTAGGCTAACACGAAGGTATCAGATTATGTTAATTGCTATTATGAAAAAAAAAAATCAGTTAATTAAGCAGGTCGTTACATGTTATATGTTATCAAAACCTGATTGGCTTGGTTTAGGCTATCATGCACGATATTGTTGCTATGTGATATTGTGTTATTGCTGTCGTACGGGGCAGCGTGAGGATGGATAGTCGATGTGGTTTATTGAAGTGTTGACACCCCTGGTGTACGGACCAAGTCTAGTATGTAGTGACTCGAAGAATAATATGATTTTAATAATAAGAAGGAGAGAAATAGAAACAGAAACAGAAGGAGGCCGTAGACTTCGTCGACGAACGTGGGGGATAACCACAATTTCAAGAAAATTGCCAAGACTCGTCGACGAGTGCATAAAAAAATTCGTGGACGAACACAGGGTTTCGTCGATGAGAAAATACCGAAAGAGGTTTTGGGGCAGCCTGAATTTCATCGACGAATATAGGGTCTCGTAGAAACGAATTTAATGAAGGACTCATCTATGAGGTGACATGTCTCGTTGACGAAATCCTCTGTCTATAAATAGAAAAATCTGAATTTTTAACTTACAAATGAAGCTAAGTTTTCCTCTCTCTCTCTCTCTCTCTCTCTCTCTCTCTCTCTCTCTCCCCTTCGGTTTTCCCTCTTTCTTTTGTCAATTTCGGGCCAGATCTTCGCCGAATCGACAATCTAAAGTCACTATGACGCTCCTAGGAAGTTCTCCCCAAATCTATTGGAGCGGATCGTTGGTGAAAGTTAGGTGGAAACCATTCCAAATTCAGGATAAGACTTTTTACTCAATATTTAGATTTGTGACAGTTGTAAAAAGTGTTATACGCTTAGAAATACTGAACTTTAATTTTGGGCAGTGTTGTTTCCAGGGGTGTTGAATTGGGAACGTAGGGAATCATCCCTAAGTTGAGGTAAGGCTTTTAAGCTGAATTTGACTTAGTGGTAGTTATAGAAAATGTTGTACGTACGAAAATACTTAACTTTAATACTATAAGTTTTCATTTTCAGGGTGTTGAGTTAGGAACCCTACGAGTGCGAGGTAGTTTTATTAGGGGTTTTTCAGGAATCAGGTAAGGGATAAACTAAGTTAGTTTTGTTTTGAGAAAATGCATGAATATGTATATATAGCATTTGGTTTCAGGAAAAATAAATATATTTATATATATGATTTATATTTGCAAAATACTGTGAAAATGATCGTATGTTGAATATGTGAAAATCCGTTTGTGTGGCATACGTAAAAATGTTGTGAAATATTGTTTTCTGGGAATGTGGATGATATGAATTTTTATGATGGAAAACCGGCATACAGCCGAGATTTTATATGTTTGCCGGCGTACGGGCTGTGCTATGTTTGCTGGTGTACAGGCTATGCTACGTGACTGTGATTTGCCAGCGTACGGGTTGGGTTATGTTTGCTGGCGTACGGGCCATGCTATGTGACTGTGATTTGCCAGCGTACGGGCTGTGCTATGTTTTGCCAGCGTACGGGCCGAGTTATGATAAAATGTGTAATACCAGCGTACATGCCGATGATTTTCATGATACACGTATATATGCAAAATGATATGATTGATGTGAAAATTAATGATATGAGATATCCATGTATCACCATTTTAGAATATATTATATGATATCAGAATCTGGTTGACTTGGTTTAGGCTAGCACTTGCACGGTACCGTTGCTATGTGTTCATCGTCTCCGTGATCATGTTATCTGTGTTAACGTCGCTGTACGGAGTGGTGTGAGATTAGATGGTCGATGTGGTTTATAAGAAGTGTCTTGATCAGCCCTGGTGTACGGACAAGGTCTGGCAGACCCATCGAACCTACTGACTACTATTTGACTTGACAGTGGTCGGCCAACCATTGTCAGGTCCCACCTTCGGGCCACACAACTCAGTCATGTGGGGGTAATACATGACAACAACCAGCTAACCTACCAAGATTGTTTTTATGTTATTATTATTATGATATGAGATGAGATATGCTTATGAAATGCAGTATATTCTGTCATGTTTTGATATACATATGTTTTCCCAGATTTGATAAACAATACTGAATATGTTATATATGATATATGTAGAACACAGAATACTCAAGTTGCCACACACTAGTATTAGTTTATTTCCCTTACTGAGAGGTGTCTCACCCCTAAGTCTTATAAACTTTTCAAAAGCCCCAGATAGGAGAGCGAGAAAAGCCCCGCTGAGCTAGTGTTGTATATCTGCCCTCTACGAAGGGTAAGTTTTGTAAGGACAATTAGATTTTATGGGAAATGTCCCTAGATATGATTTTTGGTATATATATATATAAAATAATACAGTGGTATAGTGACTCTGGTATATTGTAATGCATGTTATGGTGAGATGTATATGATTATATGTTTTCTGCTGCTTAGGCTTCTGCTATATATATTCTATCAAATCCCTGGTACCCACAGGTCCAGGTGGATGGTGACCTGTTGAATTGGATGTATGACGTTGATATTATTATTAAAAAAAATGTGAAAAATGAGCAAGTCGTGACATGGTAGACCCATCATACTTACAAATTATACTTTTGACTTGACAGTGGTCGGCCAGCCATTGTCAGGTCCCACCTTTGGGTCACACAACCTAGTCATGTGGGGGTAACACATGACAACAACCAGCTAACCATCGAGGATTGTTTTCTTATTATTATTATATAAGATGATTTACGCTTATGGAAATCTAGTATGTTCTGTCATGTTATGACTATACATGTTTGTTAGCTTTACCATGATCCCAAGAGGGGGGGTGAATTGGTATTTTTAAAATTTATCTTCTAGGTATTCCTCCTAACAGCAGTATGTTCACAACCCTACGGTCAATCTAATGCAAATAATATAAATATATCAAAAATTAAATGAAGCAGTTTAATTAATCGCACAAGCACCACAAAGCAATAAATAAAGGGTGACACGCAGATATGTTATTGAGGTTCGGCCAACTGCCTACGTCCCCGCCTTGGCTAACCAACAACAGGATTATCACAATAACTTGCTTACTTAAACGGGTGGAGCGGCACTTATACAACCAGGTCAAATTATCACAGGGCTGACCTAAACCTTAACCAGGTCAATTAGCACAGGGCTGACCTAAACCTTTACACCAATCCTTACCGGGCTGAATTACCGCCCCTCAGGCCACGCCTGAAATCTCTCAGATATACAATCAAAAGGTACAGTATAAGGGTGCTTTCATGTAAAGCAGATTTGTACCATAAATGTACACAATCACAAAACACCACAGATGATTTAAAATGTAAGCTCAGTGTGGTTTAAGTAGTTCAACTCTCAAATATATTTTCTATCAGTGTAATACGTACGTGAGAGTGTCAACAAACAATCTTTGTATTTCTAAATGTTCTCAATCAAGAAGCTCAAACAAAGATATTATACAATATTCGAATGTCCCAAATAGCAGAAGATGTCAATCACATGAATAGTGTATATGCTTGGTTTGCAAGAAATATGTAATCTTTGTACTTCAGCAAATGGTATAGACTTGAATGGATATTGCCACAAAGATTAATATAACACACACAAATATCTTTTCACAAAAATATCAATATGAATATCACAAGATATTTGAGTACTTTTGAAAATAGTTTTGCAAGCCAAGGACAAATACAAACTTCCTAAGTTATTGCAATGAGAATGCAACACTTAGAAGTTTAATAAGTCTTCTTAGGATAAGCTTATTAGTAAAGCCCCCTAAGAATACTTAGGCAATGCTCTCAAGAAAATTGATTCAAACAATCAAAGAATGAGAGAGCAAAACCTCAAACCAATAATACTCAAATACACTTACAAATGACACTGAGATGAAGTAGGTAAGTTTGAGTGGATTTGGAGATAGTATGAACAAAAGAAAATATTTAGCCTGAGAGAGAAATTTGATTTTTGGTTTTTACTAATCGATGTTTAATTCTCCCAAATGTAGGAGTATATATAGACATACTGAAAATTTTGACCGTTGGGGACCTATTAGGGATTGTTAGAAAAGATTAATAATATTTAAATCAATTTAACCCTATTTAAAAATATTTAACCCGCGATAAAAATGATGGCAACCCGAGAGGTCCGGTCAACCAAAAATGTTTCGGTCGACCAAGTCTCAAATGGTTCGATCGACTAGGAAATATTGAACTAAGGGCATGGTCGACCAGGAGAGAGCGATTTCCCAATTTTTCAAATTTCGGTCAACCAGGCCAATTTGAACTGCGTGGTTCGGTCGACCAGACCGCTGGAAATTCTCCCGAGGACCCTTCGGTCGACCAGATGATCAAATGTTGACCAAGGAGGGTTTTGGTCGATCAGGGCCTTTTGAACTACCTGGTTCGGTCGACCAGGTGGTTAAACTTTTGACCCTAGGGAGTTTTGGTCGACCAGGGTCTTTTGAACTACCTGGTTCGGTCGACCAGGTGGTCAAACTTTGACCCAGGGAGCTTTCGGTCGACCAAACCAAAATGAACTGACTTGGCTGGTCGACCGAAAGTGCACCATATGTGCATTTCGGTCTCGTATTAAAACAAACAAGTCCTATTCAAGTGCCTAACAAATTTATGTGAAAGTGTGTGTCCTAGGGGCACTTGGGGTCCAATTTGAAGACACCGAAAAAGTCCGGTGTCGATCGACCGATTTCTATGGTCATTTTTGGTTTGTATATGGTTTGAGCTTACAAATTAAACCATGACGTGATGTGTGTGCTTATTACAAACCGAATACCCTAATTACTATTACAGACAAATTTCACTAAAAATTATTACAATTAAAAGCATGAATTTGTCTTCAAGTTTTGAGCTTTCACATGCCGTTAATGATATGCCAATATGAACCTACACATGAACTAGATATTTATTAAATATAGGAGTATTTGTCATTATCAAAATCGGCGTGACCTATAAGGTCAACAATGTTTTTTCTAGAAATGACACAGACAATTTTACTAGATATGTTTATATATGCTTTTATGTATTACACGTAAATAATTATGTTGTCACACACTGATATTAATTTATTTCCCTTACTGAGAGGTGTTTTGCCCTAAATTACATGAACATTTCAGGAGCTTCAGATAGGAAAGCGGATAAAGCTCCGCAGAGATAGTACAACTGATCTATCCTTTCTGAAGGGTAAGTAATCGTTAGGGTCAGACAGATTTTTGGATGGGGACCTTAGGACTATTTTGGATACTTTTGAGTTGCGAGTATTTATATGATGGTTGTAGTAAACTTTGGTATGGAGTAAATGGTATTTAGAGATGTATATGATTTTATGTTTCCTACTCTTTAAACTTCCGTATTACATTTTTTATGTGTTCCTAGTACCCACGCGTTCAGGTAAATTATGATATATTGAATTTGTTATATTGATTTTTATTGTATGATAATATATATATATATATATATAATTTTGACTTTTCAAAACTAGCATCTAAGCCCACATATTTTGACTTTTCAAAATTAGTTTTACTTGCATGCACCAACCCACTTACGCACACATACACACAAGCAGCCCACACATTTTGACTTTTCAAAATTAGTTTTACTTGCATGCACCAACCCACTTACACAAAAAACAAGTGCGTGCGCACACACACTCAAATATATATATATATATATATATATATATATATATATATATATAGTCTGTTTTTTTTTTTTTTCTTTAAAAGTTCAAGATAGCTTTTAGCGCGTAATCTCATTTATGCCCGTGGATTACACAAATTTTTTACGGGATTAAGTTCATGCATGCATGATCTAATTCCTTCACACACGCACATGGCTCACGTATATGGTCTCTCTTTACGCACATGGCTCGATTTTAATTTTAAAAAATTATCTTGTTATAATAAAATATAACAATCTATAAATTATTGAAAATTGGAGCTTCCTTGCGTTTTGTCCAAGAAAGCATCCGCAGCCGGCATGTATAAATAATTAAATATTGATTCAAAAGACCATCTTCCCAGACGATCCCAGCCGTTGACGTCGTCGTGACCACTTATTCCCATAGGCGTCCCTCGCAGGGGATTCTGATCTCCAAAACCATAAAAAGGTACCACTATCCCTCTGCTTAACCAGTAGAAGACTCTAGAGAAATAGAGGGAGGAAGAAGATGGCGAACTTGTTCCATAAGCAGGCGAAGCAGTACTCGGAGAATCGTCCGAGTTACCCGCTGGAACTGTTCCAATTCATTGCGTCGAAGACGCCCACTCACGATATCGTTTGGGACGTTGGCACCGGCAGCGGCCAAGCCGCTCGATCCGTGAGTCTCCCCTACCTCTCCTCCTTCGCACCTACCCGATCTTCTTATTTTCTTGGGTAAATGAGACAATTTTCCCGAGTAAAACTCTTTTTCTGGTATTCTCTTACGCACAAACGAATGGAATGAATGTAAATGAAAATCGAATGTGTTTTGTTAGATTCACACAAATTCGTGATCTTAGATTTTGTAATCTTTGAGAATCGTCTGGTATTTCAAGTGAAATTATAGCTTCTTTTCATTCGTTTCAGCTAGCCGAGATCTACAAAAACGTGGTAGCAACAGACACAAGCCAGAAGCAGCTCGATTTCGCGCTCAAACTCCCCAACGTACGGTACCAATGCACACCTCCCCAAATCTCCATCTCCGATCTCGAGCGCGATGTGGCGCCTCGTTCCACCGTCGATTTAGTCACCGTCGCCCAAGCCGTCCACTGGTTCCACCTCCCTTCCTTCTACGACAACGTCCGATTCGTCCTCAAGAAGCCCCATGGAGTCGTCGCTGCCTGGTGCTACACACTCCCGGGACTCAACGTCGAAGAATTCGACTCCGTCTTCCAGCGATTTTACGACGTCGATACCAACCCGTACTGGGAACCGGAACGGAAGCTGGTGGACGGCGCTTACAGGGGCTTGGAGTTCCCGTTCGAGCCGTTGGAAGGGGAAGAACACACGGGGCCGTTCGAGTTCGCTGCGGAGGTGGCGATGGAGTTTGGAGGGTTTTTGAATTACGTGAGGTCGTGGTCGGCGTACCAGATTGCGAGGGAGAAGGGAGTTGAGCTTCTGAGGGAGGAAGTGGTGGAGAGGCTTAGGCGGGCTTGGATGAAGGATGGGAATGAGAAGAGGATGGTGAAGTATACTGTTTATCTCAGGATTGGGCGAGTGGGGAGTTCCAACGCCTTGAGTGGTTAAGCCTCGTTTCCATTGAATGACACTTAAAATAAATAATTGAATTTTCTATTTTAATTATTAATAGTAACAAAGATGAATAAAATAAAATAAAATAACAAACTTGAGTGTGTATTGCATTTGATTGGAAAGGATAATTCCAATCTATGCTAAAAGAGTGGATTTCGTGTGATGACATGACAAATAGGGCTAATAAGCATTCACTCCTATTTAAACATGTTTTATTCTTTCGCCATTCAATTATGTTACATTCAAGCAAAAATTTATAAGCTGAAAACTTTGCAATTGCATATTCATTAATTTTGTGGGTAGTGTTAAAGTTAGATTGATCTGAATCTTATGAGAATATATATATATATATATACATATATATATATATATATATGCACATCAACTTTATCATGTTGCGTATTTTTTTATTGATTTTTTATTTTTGCTAGTGAACTTGGGTTAGGAAACATTTTTTTGTTACTAGTAAAATCTACAATTAAGTTATATTCATTCTTATGTTTGTTTTAGTAATAAAAATTTTAATAATTTGAGTAATAAAAAATTTAGTGACGGAAAGCCTTTTATCTCTTGTATGTAAGTTAATCAATAAAAGAGTTTCAAAATAAAATTAAAAAAAAAACAATTATTATTATTAAAGGCAAAACTTACATTAAGTGTATTAATTTGTGCTGAGAGAATTAATGATAAAACTAAGGCTATAATTAAATAATTGTCTGACTATGTTTTTTTATTAAACAATAAAGAAAATTTGTGTAATTTTTCCTTAATTATTTATCCATGCGCACATACACAGTAGCCCTATGATATACTCATGCATATATTAAAATCCAATAACTCACTTCATCTTTTTATTGAAAAAATAATAAAATTTTCTTAAAAACTAGTCACGGAGCAAATAAAAAAATTGGTAATTATCAATGATAAAATGTGGTATGATCGATTAGATGCAAAAAGTTTGAAGAAGCGAGAAGAGATGCAAAAATAGCAAAGTTACTTTAGTAAAATGTTTAATGAAAATCAAATAGAAAGTTTAAACTTAAATTTGTGAAAAATGCCCCTTTAACAATGCACAGCGGGATATGTGTAGTGTGTAAAGAATCAAACAAAACCAAATGCAACAATATAAATTGTGATTATCTAGAATTATCCCACAAGCATAGCAAATAAATAAAGTAATAATAAGAGCAATAATACTTGGAATTACGTGGTTCGACAAAACCTACATCCACGGAAGCAATCAGTAAGGTTTTACTATGAAAATCACAAAATACACAATACAATGATTTTCAATGATTTTCCACTCTTCAATATACCAGAATGATATATTTTACAACCCCACTAAGGCTTTCCTCCAACTACTCAACCATTCTAACATTCATATTCAAAATTTGAAATCATCCCCACAACCCCGAATCAATTCGTTGATGAATAGAGTTCATTCGTCGGCAATTAGGGTCCATTCATCGACGAATCAGGTATATTCATTGACAACTTCTGAATGTTTGAAGTTTATCTACTCTCGGTATCTCCATTCGTTGACGAATTAGGCCTATTCATCAACGAATGCCTGTTTGTTAGAGATACAACCACGTCTTCACCTCAACACACTAGAATGCAGCTCTCAATGCACAGCAAGAAAACCAACCAATTGCCTCATATTCCAGTGAAATCTCAAGCTAACAGAATGGCTAAACTGGCAGGATAAAATAGTAAAATGTAGCTAAGTTGTTGTCTGTTAAGGTCTATATATTCAGGCCTATCACTGTGTACTTGAACATAGAGTAATGAATGATAGAGAGGAATTCACTCTGTAATATACCTTTTTAGCTTTTTATCAAATACCTTTCCTGCATTTCTTTATACCTGAACATGGTATCAAAGCTTTTCATTGGACTCACGTCCTGATCCAACATACAGTAGATTTCAACAATTTTTTTTTCCTCTCTTCTGCTTCTTCTCTTATGGCATCCGAGTCCGACTAAGACTCCTCCTCTGCTCCACCTTCTCCTCCTCCACCCCCTCCACCTCCGTCCTCTAACCCCTCACCTTTTCCTACATCTTCTGACTTCCTTACTACTAAACTTACCATAGACAACTATCTTCTCTAGAAGACTCAAATGGTTCCCTTCTTGAAGGGTCATCAACTCTTTGGTTTTGTTGATGACTCCTCCCCGCCTCATCCTCCACAAGTTCACGGCAAACCAAATTCTGATTACCAGAGATGGGTCCAGCAAGATCAGTTGCTGATGTCCACGCTTACTTTGTCTCTCTCTAACTCTGTTCTGGCTTAGGTGATTGATTGTACCTCTTCCTTTGATATCTGGAAGACTCTGCAACATTTGTTTGCTACTAAGTCCTCGGCACATGTCGTTCACACTCGGTACCAGTTAGCAACGGTCAAGAAAGGCCCTGAATTCATGTCTAATTACTTCGATCATGCTAAAAACTTGGCTTTGACCCTATCCGCTGCTGGACATACACTCACCGACTCTGAGTTCTCTATATACCTCCTCGCAGGACTTGGTACAAAGTATGTGTCTCTAGTCACCTCCTTGACCACACGTCCAGAGTCTCTTTCTCCCTATCAAATCTATAGTTACCTCTTAAACCACGAGTCTCACTTAAATCATCAAACCCAAGCTCTCTTGTCTTCCACAACGTTCGCTACAACTCCACTTGTAGGAACCCGACCCGTGGAATATAGGTTTAATTAATTAAGAGAGGGGCAAAAATGTAATGACTCGAATAATAATAATGTAATTTAAATAAAGCGGAAGGGAAATTATCAAATCCTTGTCAACGAACACAGGGGATTCATCGACAATGGTATAAGAGGACCTCGTCGACGAAGAAATGATTCATCGATGAGGAAATATCAAGAGAGGTTTTGAGCAGTCTGAATTTCGTCGACAAGGAGTGGGTTTTGTCGACGAAATTATTAAAGGACTCGTCGATGAGATGACGTGGCTCGTTGACAAATCCAGCCCTATAAATAGTGAAAAACTCTGTTTTTTGATGAAATTTAGCGCAGAAACTCCCTCTCTCTCCTCCCTTCAGCTCCCTCTCCTTTTCTCTTCGATTTCAGGCCAGATTTATATCGGTTCGACGATCTGAAGTCACTGCGACGCTCCTAGAGAAGTTCTCTCCATATCTGCCGAAGCGGATTGTCAATAGAGCTGAGTTGAAATTCGTCCCTAAGTTGAGGTAAGGTTTTTTATGCCAAATTTGGTATTTCTGTAGTTATAAGAAGGATTATTTACGAAGAAATACTAATGTTTGGTTCTGGGGGTTGTCGTTTCTAGGGCTTTGATCAGGAAACCCTACAAGTGTTAGATTAGGATATTTTAGGGGCTTTCTCAGTAGTCAGGTAAGGGAATAAATTAAAACAGTTATTTTTCATACAAATTACTATTATTTATGAGCAAATTGATTTATGAAAAATATGTACGATATTTGAATATTATAGAATAAATGCATATTTGGAAAAATACTGTTGTTGTACAGGAATTATAATTTTAGAATGAAGTGTAAGATTTACACAGCTTTGTGTGGCATGAATGTTATTTTTCATTTAAAGTATTGTGATATGGAAGATTTTATGAGTAAAGCATATTTTCAGGTATTATGAAAAGATACAATATGTTATGATGATTTTGACAAATACATGATAATTGATTTATTTTCAGATATACCTGAAATGATTCCTACGTGAGGCCGTGTATATATGAAATGATTTCGACGTGAGGCCGTATATATATGAAATGATTTCGACGTGAGGCCGTATATACTTGAAATGATTCCGGCGCGAGGTCGTGTATATATGAAATGATTTCAGCACGAGACCGTATTTATGAAATGTTCGACACGAGGTCGTATTTATGAAATGACTTCGGCGCGAGGCCGTATTTATGAAATTATGAAAGATGTTATATTATCATGTATTATATGTTATCAGAACCTGGATGTTAGTTTAGTTCAATTCAGGAGCACGGTACCGTAACTTATAGATAAGATATCTATGATCAGATTGGTGCTAACCACCCCACAAGGGGGTGGGAGATGGATAATCGATGTGGATTTCAGTAGAGTGTGGACGTCCACCTGGAAGTGCGGACTAGAGTGTGGTGGGCCCATTATACTTACAGACATTTTTTATTCGGCAATGGTCAATCAGCTATTGTCGGGTCCCGCCTTCAGGCTGCACAACCCGTCATGGGGGGTAATACATGACATCAACTAGCTATTCATCCTGGGTATGTTTTCAGTATTATCGGTTATAACAGATGTTTTATGTACAATATGATTTATTAGCAAATATGAAAGTATATGATTATTCAGTATGATATGATGAATGTTTACAAAAATTTGAAATGTACTGTATATGTATAATTGCCTTAAATGTTCATGTTGTCACATGACTGTATTTAGACTATTTTCCCTTACTGAGATGTGTCTCACCCCCCAAACTTAATTAATTTTTCAAGAGACCCTGCGATACAGGCGGGTCGTGACCGCCATTGAGTGAGTTGAGCTTCCCTGCTAGAAGAGTAAGCTTTGATCTAGGATTAGGAGATTTTTGTTGTAAGATTCTAGATCTATTTTGATGTTTTGGAGGTTGTATTCAAATACGGTATTTTGGGAATGTAGTAGTGTAGCGACCTCAATTTCTTAATAAGAAATATAACATAATAAATGGGAAAGTCAACTCGAACTCGTGGGTAACGGGGACAACTGTCAATCACAGCGGAAACCTAAGCAGTAGCAATCATAAAAATTTAAATCATCCATCCATCAAGCATAATACCAGAGTTTACTACATATCATAAAACTATATTTTATACATCCTCATAAACATCAAAATAACTCTAGGGTCAAATACAAAATAATTCTGACCCTAGTACAAAATCTTACCCTCGTAGCGGGGTAATATTCCTAACTCAACGGCGGCCACGACCCGCCGGTCACTCAGGGTCTCTTGAAAAATATATTAATATTGGGGGTGAGACACTTCTCAGTAAGGAAAAATAAACTAAATACAGTTATGTGATAACATGAATATTTAATACAATTATACATATACAATACATTTCATAAATCGAAAAACATTCATCATATCATACTGAATAATCATATATTTTCATATATGCTAATAACTCATAACGTACATAAAACATCTGTTATAACTGTAATACTGAAAATATACCCAGGATGAATAGCTAGCTAATGTCGTGTATTACCCCCCATGACGGGTTATGCAGCCCGAAGGTGGGACTCGACAATGGCTGACCGACCACTGCCGAATCAAATATGTCTGTAAGTATAATGAGCCCGCCACACCCTGGTCCGGACTGCCAAGTGGACGTCCACACTCTACTAAAAGCCACATCGACTATCCATCTCCCACCCCCTCGTGGGGTGGTTAACACTAATCTGAACATAGATATCTGATCTATATAGCTACGGTACCAAGTTCCTGAACTGAACTAAACTAACATCCAGGTTCTGATAACATATAGTACATGATAATATATAACATCATTATGGCCTCGTGCCGAACATATCGTAATTACGGCATTGTGCTGAACATAACATAATTACAGCATCGTGCCAAACATATCATAATTACGTCCTCGTGCCGAACATAACATAATTACGGCCTCATGTTGAACATAACATAATTACGGCCTCGTGCCAAACATATCATAATTACACGGTCTTGCTGTAACAACCCGAATAAAAATGGGAATTAAATGATAAAAAGAAGGGAAATGGAAACTGGAAACAGAAGGAGGCAGGCATTCGTTGACGACATTGGATTTTGGAAGGATTAGACAAAGGGAAAACAGCAGGTTTTTGTCTACGAATACAGGGAATTCGTCAACGAAGGCTTAAGAAAATTCATCAACGAAAACTGAATTTCATCGACGAAGAAATACCGAGAGGGGGTTTTGAACTGACTGAATTTCGTCTATGAAATTAATGAGAATTCATCGACGAAGGACGTGACTCGTCGACGAATCCTGTTCTATAAGTATGGAAAAATCCGATTTTTAAATTCTTTCATAAGCAAATTCTCTCCTCTCTCTCTCTCTCTCTCTCTCCCCTTCGATTCTTTCTTTTTCTTTCGTCGATTTCGGGCCAGATTTACGCTGGATCGACAATCCGAAGTTACCACGACGCTCCTGGGGAAGTTCTCTCCAAATCTGCCGGAACGAATCATTGGTGAAAGTAAGTTGGAAATCATCCCTGAGTTGAGGTAAGGCTTTTTAAGCCAAATTTGATCTTATGGTAGTTGTAAGAAATGATGTACGCATAAAAATACTGAAGTTTAATACTAGGAATTTTCAATTTCAGGGTATTGATCAGGAAATCTCACAGGGGTTAGACTAGATTGTTTTGGGAGCTTTCTCAGTAGTCAAGTAAGGGGATAAATTAAGTTAGTATTTTGTGAAAAATGTATGTATCTTATTATTGAATTTGATTTTAGGAAAATGAATATATATATATATATATGATTTATATTAGTATTTTGTGAAAAATGTATGTATCTTATTATTGAATTTGATTTTAGGAAAATGAATATATATATATATATATATATGATTTATATTTTGAAAAATGCGGTTAAAATGATGGTATGTCAAATATGTGGAAAATCTGTTCAGTGTGACATGAGTTTAAAATGTTTGAAATACTATTTGTGGAAATGTGATTTTATGACTAAAAAATCGGCATATGGGTTAAGATTTTTATGATATGTTTACCGACATACGGGACGTGCTATGATGTGATTTGCCAGCGTACGGGCTGTACTATAATATGTTTTCCGGCGTACAGGTCGTGCTATAATGTGATTTGCCAGCGTACGAGTTGTGCTATGATATGTTTGCCAGCGTACGGGCCGTGCTATGGTGTGATTTGTCGGCGTACGGGCCGAGCTATGATAAAATGTGTAATATTGGTGTACGGGCCGATGATTTTCATGATACACGTATATATGCAAAATGATATGATTGATGTGAAAATAAATGATATGAGATATCTATGTATCACGGTTTTAGTATATGTTATATGATATCAAAACTAAGTTGGCTTGGTCTAGGCTGCACTTGCACAGTACCGCTATTATGTGTCCATGGTCTTCGTGATCATGATATTTGTGTTAATGCCGCTATACGGAGTGGTGCGAGATTAGATGGTCGATGTGGTTATTAAAGAAATGTGTTGTGATCGCCCCTAGTGTACGGACTAGGTCTGGTAGACCCATCGGACTTACAAATTTTATGATTGACTTGGTAGTGATCGACCAACCATTGTCAGGTCCCGCCATCGGGCCACACAACCCAGTCATGTGAGGGTGATACATGACAACAACCAGCTAACCTACTAGGAATGTTTTTGTGATATTATTATTGTATGAGATGAGATATGTTTATGAAAATGCAGTATGTTTTGCCATGTGTTGATATATATATGTTTTTCAGATTTGACGAAACAGTGTTGAATATGTTATGTATGGTATATGTAGAACACAGAATACTCATATTGCCACACACTGGTACTAGTTTATTTCCCTTACTGAGAGGTGTCTCACCCCTAAATCTTATTAACTTTGCAGGAGCCCCTGATAGGAGAGCGGGAAAAGTCTCGCTGATATAGTACTATTTATCTGCCCTTTTTGAAAGGTAAATTTTTATAGGGATAGTTGGATTTTGCGGGGAATGTCCCTAGATATGATTTTTGGGATGTATATACTGAGATACAGTGATTGTAGTAACTCTAGTGTTGTATGCATGTTATGATGAGATGTATATGATTATATACTTTCTGCTGCTTAGGCTTCTGCTATATATATTCTGTTATATCCCTAGTACCCACGGGTCTAGGTGGATGGTGACCTGCTGAGCTAGTATGTATGACATTGATATTATTATTATTATATAAAAAAAATGTGGAAAATGAGCAAGTCGTGACACTCGCGCCGGAATCATTTCAGGTATATACATTCTGAAAAAAAAATCAATTATCATGTGTTTGTCAAAATCATCATAACATAACATATCTTTTCATAATACCTAAAAATGTACTTTGCTAAAAAAATCTTTCATATCATAATACATTTCACGTAAAATAATATTCATGCCACACATGGGCTGTATAAAATCATACTTCTTATTTTAAAATCGTAATTCTCTGGCATCTCATATATACATATACATTTCAACATAATAGCAGTATTTCCCAAACGTACATTTCATCCATAATATACAAATATAACATATATTTTTCTAAAAATAAATTTACTCATAAGTAATAATAATTTGCATGAAAAGTAACTGCTTTAGTTTATTCCCTTATCTGACTACTGAGAAAACCCCTAAAATATCCTAGCCTAACCTCCGTAGGATCTCCTAATCAATACCCTAAAACTGAAAACTCACAATACTAAACTTCAGTATTTTCATGCATACATTATTTCCTATAACTACCATAAGACCAAATTTGGCTTAAAAAGTCTTACCTCAATTTAGGGATGATTTCCAACTAGCTTTCACCAATGATCCGCTCTGGCAGATTTGGAGAGAACTTCCCCAGGAGCGTCATGGTGACTTCGGATGGTCGATCCGGCGTAAATTTGGCCCAAAAATGAGGAGAGAGAGAGAGAGAGAGAGAGAGAGAGAGAGAGAAAAGGTTGCTTAATTGTGAAGTTAAAAATTGGATTTTTGATATATATAAAACTAGATTCGTCGACGAGCCACGTCATTCGTCAACGAATCCTTTAATAAATTCGTCGACGAAATTCAGTCAACTCAAACCCTCTCAGTATTTCTTCGTCGACTAATTCTTTTAAGCTCTCGTCGACAAATCCCCTGTATTCGTCAACGAATCCCTAATGACCCCCCTTTGATTTTCCTTCCAAAAATGCAGCGTTTGTCGACAAAGTTGACTTCCTCCTTCTATTACCGTTTCCATTTCCCCTCCCCTTATTATTTAAATTCCTTTATTATTCGAGTTGTTACAAGTAGACTCTGGTATTATGTAATTAATGGTTTGATGGATGTAAATTATTTTTACTGCTGCTTAGGTTTCCGCTGTTTATGTCAAGCTATCCCCGCTACCAACGGGTTCGGGTTGATGTTATTATTATTTATGTTTACTATGTGATAAGTTAAGCGGGTCATTACAAAAAATGTAAATTAAGCAAGCCTCGTTGACGAATCCAGAGTTCGTCAACAAAGTCTTAGGGAAGCTTGACGACGAGTTTCAGAGCTTCGTCGGTGAGGAGAAGCCGAGGGGTTTCAGAAAATCGAAAAACTCAAGCTCGTCGATGAAACCATCGTCTAGTCGACGAGCTGTCTATATGGCCTCGTCGACGAAGATACAATTCGTCAACAAGAACTGCTGAGTCAAAGGTACTATAAATATCAATTTTCATTACTTCTCAGTTAAGAAATCTCATTTTCTCTCTCTATCTCTCTAGAAACTCAACTTGCTCTCCATCTCTCTAGATTTCTTCGTCGTAGGGCGTGGGAATCATTAATCCAAAGTTACCACGAGGATTGTGGAAGGATTCTGTACAAGTTCTACGGATCGGATTTTCAGTTTGGGTATCTTCGGGTTTTGGTGTAAAATCGTGGTAAGACTCGATTTTCATTTTCGTTCCAGTAGTTTTGTAAAGAATGTAGTCGTAAGTATATTATGTACTGTACGTTGTAGGCTTTGGAACTCAGTTTGTTGTTTAGGAGCCTTAGAGGTTGGGATTTGTCATTCGAGGAAAAGGTAAGGGGATTCAGTTTATGTCAGTGTTTTTTTTAAGAAGACTCGGTGGAACTGTGGTCCACAGTCCTGTGTACGTTTTGGTTACTCATTTGGGAGGATCTAACGGGTAAAACTATGGGTTTTTTCATGATTACAGTTTTGGGGAAAAGGGGGTATTGGGTTGCATCCCTGGTTTTGTTGGAAGAACCGTATGTATATGTTGATTTATACTCTGTAATAAGGATGATTGTGCCTTAACTTTGTTAAATTGTTTATGTTTGAAAAATCACGATTTTAGATTACCAAATGGGTGTGGTATGTTTGGTTATATGAGCATGCATAGTTGTGTTTTTTGTGGAATGCAATTGGAATTGGGTTCTGAGTTGTTCCAGGTACTGAAAGTGTCCGGCTCTACATCCGTGGGCGTATGAAATCGCTAGGCCATGTTTGGCAAAAGTGTCCGGCTCTATATCCGAGGGCGTGAGCCTTACCGGCTGATCACCGAAGGGTGTGGATCCACCAGTTTGTACCAGTACGATGCCATTGGAGTCTAGGACTTGCCATGTACCGGGGACCCCGAATACTATGGGTCTGCTACGAGCTAGACGCTGGGTATCGCAGACCGGCTTCGGGCTGAGGGATGTGACGACACCTGATTTGATCATGTGTGTGTGTGTGCTTGTATGCACTGTATTGAAACTAGTACTGGAACTGCATTTAACTGTGTATGTATTGTGTACCATGATAACACTTGAATGCCACACACCGATATAACTTGTATTCTTCCTTACTGAGAGGTGTCTCGCCCCTGTTGTACGTACATATTTTTTCAAGTCCTTTGGGTAACCGGAGCTAGCTTTTTGGTATAGGAGTGTAGTGGTCGGTGTACCACGGATAGCGTTTGGGTAAGTGCTAGGACTGTGGTTTTCAGGTTGTCATTTTGGAGTATGGTTGATAACTCGATTATGTTTTGTGCTATGGAGCTTAGACTCCTATGTATAGACTCTAGAATGGTACAGATTATGCATAAAATAATCTTTTTCCGCTGCGTATATTCTGTTGTGTATGGATGGGTATAGGGTGCCTGAGGACCCCACAGGATTGGACCCTCATTAATTGTATTGTATCTTTGGATGATTTGTATGATACAAGGACATATTAGATTATTAATTCACCCCTAGGTCCCAATACCTAGTTCGGGGTATGACACCACTACTTTTCGACCTCCCTCCCCTGGGTATTCTCGTGGCCATCACTCTAGTTCACATCGTGCGGGTTGGCGAGGTCATGGCTTCGGTCGGGGTTTTCTTCCTTCTTAGAGTTCCTCAGATACCTCTCGTTCAGATTCTTGTCCTCAATGTCAAGTGTGTAACAAGTATGAACATACAACCCAAACTTGCTATTACTAGTTTGATCAAGCATATCAGTCACCACCTCCACCCTCCCTTGTGGCCAACTATACCACCTTCCTTGCGCCTTCGCCTACGGAAAATACCTAGTTTCTTGATACGGCTGCAACACACCATTTCACTTTAGACTATGGGAATCTCAATCTGGATTCGGCTTCATATCAGGGACCAGATCAAGTTAGCATTGGGGATGGATCCTCCTTACCAATTCAGTATACTGGCTCCGCTTACTTGAACCCCTCCTCTGGCAATTTTCTTTTAAACAATTTACTTCATGTTCCTATTATTACTCAGAATCATCTCAATCTAGATTCAATTGAACACCTTAACACTGCTGCACTGCACCGATGACTTTACATATGTTTTTCTTCCTTTGTTTATGCACTCCACTGAGTATAAAAGCCACAAAAAGTCAAAAACACAACAGAAAAGCTATAGGAATGGAAAACATTGCAATTGAAGTTTGGAAATGCTTAGATGATAATGGAATTATATGATTAACTAATTTATTTTACACAATTATAAAACTAAGAAAATGTCAGATGAATGGTGGAAAAACACTTTAATACCTAAATACAAAAATAAAAGAGATATTCAAAAAAGCAATAACAATTGCAAAATTAAATTTGTACATTATACAATAAAAATGTGGGAAATGGTAGTTGAACAATGATCAAAGCTAAAAATGAAGGTCTCAAAAAGTTAATTTGGTTTTATGTCTGGAAGATCTATCGCAAAAGTTATATATCTTTTAAGAAAATTAATGGAAAAGTTTAGGAAAAAAAAAAAAAGAGAAACTTGCATATGGTATTTATTGACTTAGAGAAAGCATATGATAGGATAATTAAGAAAATTTTATGATGGATTTTTTAAAAAAAAATGTGTATGTAGTAAGTATATTGATGTCATTAAAGATACGCATGATGGAATAATAATTAGTGTAAAGGCTACAAATTGAGAAACTATAGAATTTCTAATCACCATAGGTGTACATCAATGATTTGCTTTGAGCCCTTATCATTTTACTTTAGTGATGGACCAACTGACTAAGAGCATTTAAAATGAGGTTTCATGGTGTTTGTTGTTTGCAGATGATCTTGTATTATTTGATGAAACTAGGGATGGAGTAGATGTGATGACCCAAAAATATATATTTGATTAAAGCACAATAATAATAAAATAATAAAAATGGTCATTAAGTTAATATCAATACAAAAGTATTTTTCTGTAGAATCATTGATTTCATGTTTGATGCCTAAGAAAGACCTTGTCTTAGCGAGTGCTCAGAGACCATTGCGGCTCAGTCGCTCCCTAGAGGTCGGCCTAGTCAATATGGAATTTCATAGGATAAACAAGATAGACACTGTTTGTACACGTAAATAAGTACATATACAAAAAATAGTGTTTTGACAGGCATAATTTATAAAAATACATAGTAAGATAATAATAATATAGGTATCATATGTGGGGCCCACAAGACTGTGTAGGGCCCACATGAGTCCCGAAACCGTGTGAAGGTTTACACGAGTCTCGAAACTGTGTAGGACTCATAAAATCATATAAGGATTATTAGAGTTACGTAGGATCCATTTGCCTCTCGAAATTGTGTGGGGCCTACAAGACCATGTGGGGTCCACATGAGTTTTCAAAATTTAAATTTAATTCTTATTCAAAAATAATTAATAAAATAAATAAATACTAAAAATAGTTTAAAAGTAATAACAATGATAATAATAATGATAACAATGATTAAGAAAAATAATAAAATAATAAAATAATAAATTAACTAATCAATTAATTAATTAGATAAGTAATTAATTAAAAATTTATTTAATGGGAGTAGTGGCAAACACTCCCACATGGCCTCCATCCCCATCCCCATAATCAAACCATACCTTGCCCATCCCTTACCCATTCTTTAATTTTAAAAAAATTATAATTTCACCCATCTCTCCACACTTTTATAAATTTCATTTCTTCTCCAAAATTTTCCTATAAATAGGAAGCCCTCAACCTTCATTTTTCACAACAGTTTTTCTAAGGAAAAGAAGGATTAGTGAGTGAAAAAATTTGTAGCAGAGAGAATTTTTGAGTAAGTTCTCACTCACCAACTTTTTTCGATCTCATTTCTTAGAGATAGTTATTGTGTTCGTTGCACAAGGTAAAAGAAGAAGGTAAGTAAATTTGATTATGTTAGTTTTTTTTTATTTAAAATTCATACCCGAGTTTATTTTGTAAGTAAATTTCAATTATATTAGGTAGTTCCATAAAATTTCCATGAGTTTATTTTTACGTATATTTAATTAAACCAGTTTTATCTTTGATATACTTGCATTTATTTTTGGCTTAAGAAATGTTCTAATCCCCTCGGGTAAATTTTCAGCATTTCTTTATATTCAAAAAAGAAATTATATATATTTTTAACACAAAAATTGTGTGGCATGAGTTTATTTTTACGTTGCATTATTTCATGAAAATATGAGTAAAGATAAGATTTTCACAATATTATTTTAAATTGCATAAATTATAATAAGATGATTTTAAAATCTCTTATGACAACGAAAGTTCAAAGTTACAGATGCTCGGTACCACAGTTTAAAGTTTAAAAGGATCAGAGTGTACCCACACTGTTTACAGAGTGGTTATTTATATTAGTAGATTTCTCCTGAGTGTACACCTAGTTTTGGACCAGGACTTAATAAGGAAAATCTCACTTAAAGTTTACGTACGTTGATTTAGTTTGGTTAGCCAGTCAGCTAAGTCCAGTCTTCGGACCGCACAACCCAGTTATGGGGGTAAACATGACTTACGGCAAATAGGCCTAAGGTTTTTACAATATATGTTTATACATATTTAATTACGTGTACAAAGTTACTGATGATTTGAAGGAAAAATGTAAGTTTACATGAAAATGATCATTCTGGTGCTTAAATGACGATCTAAAGAAAACGTATAAGGAAAAGTATATGTATATTTATCATTAAATATTTTTAAAATTTTTAAAGTTAAAAATTTAATTTAACAGTTATAGTATATAATTATAAAATTTTACTGTTATAGTTGATGGTAAAAGTTTTATGTAGAAATTTTTAAATTTATATTTATTTTAGAAACAGTTTTGAAGTTATAGTATTAAATATTGTTCTACGAAATTTTTTAAAAAAAACTCATTTTGGCCACACACTAATAATAATCTTATTTATTTACTGAGCGTCGTCTCACTCCAATCATATTTTTATTTCAGATAACTCTGAAGGGTATGTTAGAAATCAGGCTTAGCAAGCATGTGGATGGGGATAGAAAAATAAAGATTGATTAGAAATATTAGTATGATTTCAGATATTTATGCTTTTGTAATTTTTCTTCTTCTGAAATAAATGATTGTAATATGGATAATTAGCGCTCTGGTTCAATAATAATTGAGTTTATTTGCTTCCACTATAAATTAATGGTAAAAAGTAAATGTAACACCCCGACCCCGAGGGGCCTGGGATATTAACTTTTTACTACTGATTTACAGCGGAAGCAAAATACACTCAATTCTTATTTAACCAGAGCGCTAATTATCCATATTACAATCATTTATTTCAAAAGAAGAAAAATTGCACAAATATAAATATCTGAAACCATACTAATATTTCTAATAAATCTTTATTTTTCTAATCCCCACCCGCATGCTTGCTAAGCCTGATTTCTGACATGTCCTTCAGAGTTATCTGAAATAAAAAATGATTGGGGTGAGACGACGCTCAGTAAGTAAATAAGATTATTATTAGTGTGTGGCTAAAATGAGCTTTTAAAGAATTTCGTAAAAAAATATTTAATACTATAACTTCAAAATTTCTTTTAAAATAAATATAAATTTAAAAATTTCTACATAAAACTTTTGTCATCAATTTCAACAGTAAATTTTCATAATCATATATTATAACTGCTAAATTAAACTTTTAACTTTAAAACTGTAAAAACATTTAATGATAAACATACATATACTTTTCCTTATACGTTTTCCTTAGATCGTCATTTAAGCACCAGAATGATCCTTTTCACGTAAACTTATACTTTTCCTTCAAATCATCAGTAACTTGTATACGTAATTAAATATGTATAAACATATATTATAAAAACCACCCTTAGGCCTGTTTGCCGTAAGTCATGTTTACCCCCATGACTGGGTTGTGCGGTCCAAAGACTAGACTTAGCTAGCTGGCCGACCAAACTAAATCAACATACGCAAACTTTAAGTGAGATTTTCCTTATTAAGTCCTGGTCCGGAACCAGGTGTGCACTCAGGAGAAATCCACTAACATAAATAACCACTCTGTAAACAGTGTGGGTGGACTCTGATCCGTATAAACTTTAAGCTGCGGTACCGAGCATCTGTAACTTTGAACTTTCGTTGCCATAAGGGGTTTTAAAATCATCTTATTATAATTTATGCAATTTAAAAATAATATCGTGAAAATCTCATCTTTACTCATATTTTCATAAAAATGCAACGTACAAATAAACTCATGCCACACAATTTTTGTGTTAAATATATATATAATTTTATTTTTGAATAGAAAGAAATGCTGAAAATTTATCCGAGGGGATTGGAACATTTCTTAACCCAAAAATAGATGCAAGTATATTAAAGATAGAACTGGTATAATTAAATATGCGTAAAAATAAACTCATGGAAATTTTGTGGAACTAAGTAACATAATTAAAATTTACGTACAAAATAAACTCGGGTATGAATTTAAAATAAAAATAAACTAACATAATCAAAATTTACTTACCTTCTTCTTTTACCGCGTGCTACGAACACAATAACTATCTTTAAGAAATGAGATCGGAAAGAGTGGATGATTGAGAATTTATTTAAAAATTCTCTCTCCACCACAATTTCTTTCACTCACTAATCCTTCTCTTCCTTGAAAAATTGTTGTGAAAAATGAAGGTTGAGAGCTCCCTATTTATAGGAAAATTTTGGGGAAAGAATGAAATTTATAAAAGTGTGGGGAGATGGGTGAAATTATAATTTTTAAAAATTAAAGAATGGGCAAGGGATGGGCAAGGTATGGGTTGAGTGTGGGATGGGAATGGAGGCTATGTGGGAGTGCTTGCCACCATTCCCAATAAATTTTTAATTAATTACTTACCTAATTAATTAATCAATTAGTTAATTAATTATTTATTATTTTATTATTTTATTATTTTTCTTTATCATTATTATCATTATTATTCTTATTATTATTACTTTTAAACTATTTTTAGTAATCATTTATTTTATTATTTATTTTTGAATAAGAATTGAATTTAAATTTTGAAAACTCATGTGGGCCCCACATGGTCTTGTGGGCCCCACACAACTTCGAGACCAAAATGGATCGTACGTAACTCCAATAACTCTTATACGATTTTATGTATCCTACATAACTTTGAGACTCGTGTAAACCTCCATACGGCTTCAGGACTCATGTGGGCCCCACACAGTCTTGTGGGCCCCGCATAGGATACCTATATTATTATTATTTTATCATATATTTTTACAAATTATATCAGTCAAAACATTATTTTATGTACTTATTTACGTATATAAATAGTGTCTTGTGGCTCCGGGACTCAAGTAGACCCCACATAGTCTTGTGGGCCCCACATATGATACCTATATTATTATTATTGTATCATATATTCCTGCAAATTATGTTAGTCAAAACATTATTTTATGTATATATATACTTATTTACGTGTACAAACAGTGTCTATCCTGTTTATCCTATGAAATTCCATTTTGACCAGGCCGACCTCCAGGGAGCGACTGAGCCGCAATGGTCTCTGAGCACTCGCTAAGACAAGGTCTTTCTTAGGCATCAAGCATGGAATCAAGGACTCTATAGAAAAACACTTCTATATTGATATTAACTTAATGACCATTTTTATTTTATTATAATTATGCTTTAATCGTATATATATTTTTGGGTCATCACAGTAAATATCTCTGACCCTTCGGGGTTGGGGTGTTACAGTAGAAGTTGAGTTAAAATTATGGAGAGAAGTTTTGAAATCTAAAGGTTTTAAGATAAGTAAAAATAAGAAAGAATATATGAAATGTAATTTTGGTAATGGTAGGAGGAATATTGGAAATAAATTTAAACTTGATAATGAAAAAATAAATAGTACTTAAAGATTTCAATACCTTGGATTTATTATGCAAATTAAAAAGAGAAATTAAAGATAATGTAATGCATAAAGTTAACGCAAATTGGGTAAAATGGAGAAGTGTTTCAAGTGTATTTTGTGATCGTTAAATATTCTCAAAATTAAAAGGAAAGCTTTACACGACGACTATATGACCAACTACTCTATATGGATGAACCCACCAAAACCAAAACAAGACGAAGAATAGTGCAAGGTGCGCAAGTTAGAGAGAGAAGCTCTCACCTCTCTCTAGGGAGAGGTGCTTGTCTGTGGAGAGTGGTTTCTCACCTAATACGATTTTGAACCTCCTCGGCTGCTGACTGGGGGTTCGAAAAGCTGGGCTCAGGTTGCCATGGGCAACAAGGAGGGGAGGAGGGAAATGATCAAGGATGCCCTCAAATTCATTGTGGCTAAAGGAGGCAGGAGGGGTCAATGGGCTGAAAAAAAAAAGATTCTGAGATAATAGCAGAATATGAGAGGCTCGAGGAAGAAGTTGAGAAAAGATTCATGGAGTTGCATGGGTCTTTACTAGCTACAACACTTATAGACAAGTTTCAACCTCATGGAGAGATGCATGGAAGCCCATTAGAGGGATGGAGGAATCCTAAAATGATTGCTGGAGTGGTTCATTCTACTCCCATGGTATTGAATGAGCGGATTATGGAGTCCCTTGTTATGGTTGGGAGTGAGGAGTCAGCTGAGAGATGCTCGAAAGGAAATGAAAGTGTCAAGAAACAACTCTGGGGTGATACAGTGGAAGATGATTCTATTAGCGAGGGATTGAAGAAGAAAAATGCTAAGGAAAAGGGTCAGAATGAAAGAATGATAGTAAGGAACAATAAGAGAGTTCCTTGGTCTGAACTCTTCGCAAATAATAGAAAGCCTAGCTGTTGTACTGCCATTCCTGCTTTCCACTCTGATGGCAGTGGTGCTAGATTGGAGGCAAGTGACCTAACAAACCCAGATGAGTCGTATCAGAAGTGCCTTGTGGGGTACTTTGTTGGAAATTTCCCTAGCAGGGATGCACTTGGAACTATGGTGAATTCCTGGAAAGTTAAGATGAATTACATTAAACATGAGGATGGATGGGTGGTGTTTAAATTCCAGGATAATGATGAACTGGAAGACGTCTTGCAAAAGGCACCATATGTGACTCGTGGCAAGACACTATACATGAAAAATATGCCCAAATACTTCCAGTTTGGCCACGAACATAGATCCACTCTGCCAGTGTGGGTGCAATTCAAAAATTTGCCAATTGAGATGTGGACTCTGATGGCTTTGGGTAGGATTGCTTCGGAACTAGGGAACCCTGTCCGTGCAGATAAGTTAACCATGATGCAGGTGAGAATATCATATGCAAGAGTACTTGTGGAGGTAAATATGGCCGGGGAAATCAAAGATTCAGTCAGAGTTTTTCTACCAAATAATGAAGAAATGGTTCAAGAAGTTGTTTATGAGAAATTGCCCAGCTTTTGTACCCAATGTAAGTATGTGGGTCACACTGTTAGTCACTGTGGTCTCAGGAAAAAGAAGATGGAAGATGGGAAGACTACTAATAAGGAAAAATCCAAGCCAATGCTAGGAAAAATGAATAGCAACTTGCAGAAGAACAAACAGGAGCAAATGGATAAGGGGAAAGGAATAGTGGGTTCTAGTGAATGCATAGAGGGGTCCTCACGTATGCAATTGCCCAAGCAAGGTGTGGGTGTGATGCCTGACCCCATCTGTGATGTTGCCCTAGACCAGGGGGACAGTATGAAAGGAAATCTAAATGCAAGAAAAAATGGAAATTCTAGGAACTTTGGGAGTTTTGTTAGGGACCTATTCCCGAAAGTAGAAGAAAGGTTGGCAACTGAGGGCTCAAAGAAGGACACTATAGAGTGTGAATTTTATCCTGAAAAGGATGCTTTGGCCCCTGAAGTTGCAACTATTGCAGGTTTTGGAAATAGTGGGTTACAAGTGGTTGGGGGTTTTGATTCGAGCAAGCTCCAGTGTCCTGATCCATGCCTGCTTGAATCCCAGAATGTGGTGTATGGCTTAATCTCAGCTGGCAATCCTAAAATCTATGTTCAGGCTATAAATGGAGTGAAGGATGGATCCAATATGGCAAAAAATAGGAGAAATGAGAAGAAGGGTGGTGCATCTAGTCCATAGTATAAAAAAGGGGGTCCTCCCCTACATGCAAAATGACGACTGGTGTTTGGAATATCAGAGGCCTCAACATGCCTCTGAAACAAAATGGGGTCAAGGACCTCATTAGGAAAAATAGTCTGGATTTAATGGGGATTTTAGAAACAAAGCTATCTATGGAAAGTTTGGAAAAAATGATGAATAAGGTGTTCCTCTTATGGAACCAAGTCAATAACTTTGACCTTCATAAGGCTGGAAGAATCTTAATCCTTTGGAACCCACTCAAAGTGAAGCTGCAAGTCCACCATAAAAGTGAGCAAGCCATCCAGTGCCTTGTTAAATGCCAGGTAACCTCAAATGAATGCTTAGTCAACTTCATTTATGGTTTTAATACAATTGTTGCTAGAAGACCACTTTGGATGGATATTATCCACACTGGTTTTGGTATCTCTGGTCCTTGGATGCTGGCGGGGGGTTTTAACTGTGTTCTGAATAATGAGGAGAAAAAGAATGGGGTGCAAGTGACAGTATACGGTGTGGAGGATATCAGTGACTGATCTGAAGTCAACTGGGAGCTTTCTTACGTGGTCTAATGGGAGAGTCTAGTGTAAGCTTGACAGAGTCATGGTAAATTAAGCCTGGTACTTGAATGGCTGGTTGTCTCAGGTGCACTTCCAATTCCCTGGGAGTCTATCTGACCACTCAGTGTCTCTGGTATCTCTATTTTCTGATTTGGAGGTGGGTAGGCTCCCCTTCAAATTCTTTAATATGTGGTCAGTACATCCTGAGTTCCTGGAAAAAGTCAAAGAAGTGTGGCAGAGGTCTGATGAGGGGTATAGACAATTCTGTTTTGTTAAGAAGCTTCAAGCCTTGAAGAAACCACTGAGATCTTTAAATGCTTTCCATTTATCCCATATCTCTGTTCGGAGTGAAAAGGCAAATGCTGAGCTGGTAGAAATTCAGATTTAACTACATGATGACTCGACATGCCCTGATCTGCAAAAGGAATTGTACAGAAAGAAAGATGTTGCAGTAAGGTTAGATAATGCTAACAGGTTGTTTCTTTCCCAAATGGCTAAATGTAAGTTTTTGAAACATTGTGATAGAAATTCCTCCTTCTTTCACGCCCTCCTGAGAAGGAACAAAGCTAGGAATCACATCTCTGCTGTAATGAAACAGGATGGTGAGTTCACAAAATCATATGTCCAGGTGGCTACTGAGTTTGTAAACTTTTACTCTCATTTACTGGGTACTGAGGAAAGTTGTGTAAAGTTAAATGCTCAAGTGATAAAGAAGGGAGCTGTTCTGAATGAAGCAAGAAGAAATGATATGGTATCCCCTATAACAGATGAGGGAATCAGAAGGGCTCTGTTTAGTATTGGAAATGACAAAGCTCCTGGCCCTGATGGTTACTCTGCAGGGTTTTCTAAGAAGGCTTGGAATATCATTGGTCATGATCTATGCCTAACAATTAAGGAGTTTTTCCAAAGTGGCAAATTATTAAAACAGATAAATCACACATCCATTGCCCTTATCCCTAAGTCCAGCCATACATCCACAGTGAATGATTATCGTCCAATCTCCTGCTGTAAAGTTCTGTATAAAGTTATTGCCAAGCTGTTAGCTGGAAGGATTAAACCTTGCCTGGAGGATCTGATTAACCTACCCAAGCTGCCTTTGTTAGAGGGAGGAATATGGTGGAAAATATCTACTTGGTGCAAGAACTGATTAGAGGCTACAAAAGGAAAAGGATATCCCCTAGATGTTTACTAAAAATTGATCTGAAAAAGGCGTATGACTCTGTCTCTTGGTCTTTCTTGAGGTACATGATGGTGAACTTAAATTTTCTTGATCAAATGATTGTTTGGGTCATGGAGTGTGTCACGACTACTTCTTTCTCTATTTCACTTAATGGGAGATTAAATGGATTTTTCAAAGGCAGGAAGAGGCTTAGGCAGGGTGACCCTTTGTCTCCTTTGCTCTTTGTTATCTGTCTGGAGTACCTGTCCAGGCTCCTAAAGTCCCTGGAGGGCAAATTCAGATTCAAGTTCCACCCCAAATGTAAAGAACTAAAGATCACCCACCTGGTTTTCGCTGATGACCTTATGTTGTTCTCAAATGGTGATGTTGTTTCAGTAAAATTTCTTATGGATTGTCTGAATGAGTTCTCTTAGTGCTCTGGACTTACAGCTAACAATCTGAAATCCAACCTTTATCAGGCTGGTATGAAGCCACAGGTTTTGGAATAAATTCTAAATCAAACAGGAATCAAAGAGGGAAAGTTTCCTTTTAAATACTTGGGGATACCATTGCTGGCTTCCAAATTGAATGTTGTCCATTATAGGCCACTGGTTGATCGAATTGCTGGGTGGTTCAAGGGGTGGCCTAGCAACAATCTTACCTATGCTGGTAGATTAGAAATAATTAAATCTATTGTCCAAGGCTTTGAATGTTTTTGGCTTGCTATTTTCCCCATTCCACTGAATGTCCTAAACCATATAATTAAACTTTGCAGAGCATTTTTGTGGGGTGGCAGGAGGAAGCCTTTGGGTGCCTGGAGTGAAGTCTGTAAACCAAAAGATGAAGGAGGTTTAGGAGTTTTTGACCTCAAGACTTGGAACAGAGCACTTTTGACAAAAGCACTATGGAATATACAAGCTAAGAAGGATAGTCTTTGGACAAAATGGATTCACCAATGTTACTTGAAGGATACTGGAATCTGGTATGCTGCAACCAAAAAAAAAGACTCTTCCCTCTTCAAAAGATTAGTTGACATTAAAGATCAACTTGTCCAAAAAGCTAGAAGTGTGGCTGCAGCTATTGAAAAGATGCAAAGAATGGGGAATGAATCTTACATGTTTTATGAGTTCTAGAGGGAGAAGAGTCATAAAATGCCTTGGATAAAATCTGTATGGCTGAATGGAATCACCCCGAAGTATGCTTTCTGTTTGTGGCTGGGTTGGAAAGGAAGACTTCCAACATGTGACAAGGTGTATGGTGATGGGATTGACCCAAGATGCACATTCTGTAATAGGGACATGGAGACATTGGATCATATCTTCTTTGGCTGTAAATACTCGGCTGAAGTTTGGGATAATATAAGGAATTGGCTTGGAATTAAAAGGGCTATGACAACAATCAAGGCAGCGGTTAAATGGCTACAAAAAGCAGCAAAAGGATTTGGAATGCACTCTGCTGGAAAGAAAATTGGATTGGCCATTACTGTTTATCTCATTTGGCATTCTAGAAATAGGAAAAGATTTGAAAATCATATAATCCCTCCTATAGATCTATGTAAAGTCATACAAAGATATATTTATAGGGTGGTGTTTGATAAATTTGATATGTTCTCAGCTTGAATTTTGTAACGCTTGGATTTGGCCCCCAGGTATGCCTGGGTTTTGATGTATTTCCTTTGGTATCCTGGGTATGCCCAATGTTGCTGTATATATTTAGTTGATCAATATATTTACCCAATTGATGCAAAAAAAACTACTCTATATGGATTAGAATGTTGGGAGATGAAAATCATAAAATATCTAAAAAGTAAAAGTTGCAAAGATGAAAACGCTTAGATGGATATGTGGTATAATATTAAAAGATAAATTAAGAAATGAACATATTCGCAGTAAATTAGATGTAACTCCTATAAAAGATAAGATCAAGGAGAGATAACTTAGATGGAATGGATACTAGCAACGTAGGTCACATAGTGCACCAGTGATGATAGTGAGTTAGTTAATGTGCGGACAATAAAAAGGGTAAGGGTAGACCTAATATAAATTGGAATAAGATAATGAGTAAGGATTTAATAACTCTGAATTTGTAAAAAAAAAAAAAAAAGGGGGTCTATGATAGCATAAATTAAAGAAAAAGAATTCATATAACCGATCCACCTAATGAAACTTAAGATTTGATTTTGTTGTTGTTATTGCATGTTATATCATAGCAATGCACTCAAATCTAATATAATGGAAGCCAAATGAAATGAAAAATTATATATTAAATATATAAAATTATAAAGACTGATTTATTCATTGCATTATCGCGTACCAAACAAATCATTAAGAATAATGGAAAGAATTACTGAATTTTTATCAATTTAGGGAAAAATAAAATCCTTTAAATCACAAAATTTAAAAATTAAAAAACAAAATAGGAAAGACCAATGAACATTCCGAAGAACCAACTCAAACGCAATGGGCCCAGCCACATAATCACATTGTGTAGTTCTGAGTTTTGACTCTTCTGGTTGGGGAAAAAAATAAAGAATATTAGAATTTTCATTTTAAAAACACTCCTTTATAATAATTTACAAGATCCGACGGTTTCCATTTTCTGCCAGAATTCAACGTTTACTCGATCACCATCCAATGGCTAGCATTTTCCCCCTTGAGATCTCCACGCCCTTATCTCCCTCCCTCCTTCTTTCAACTCCACTCCGTTGTTCTTTCTCCGGTCGCGGACTCGCTCAGTTGCTCCTTCTTGACTCACCAGCTCACATCGAAGGTAAGATACGAGTAAAATTTGGGTTAAGGTTTTCTAATTGTTTGTCATTACGATTTCTTCCTTTTAGACGGATGTTGGGGTTTTTTTGAATTTTGCAAAGATCACGATCATTTCTCTAGGGTTTTTTTCATTTATATATATATATATATATATATATATATATATATATATATATATTATGGATTCAACATTCGATAATACTCATTTCTTGAAATTGAATTTGAAATCGAATTTTGGTAGATGGATTGGCAAGGGCAGAAGTTGGCAGAGCAGCTGATGCAGATACTACTGGTGGCCTTTGCGGGGGTGGCGTTCGTGACCGGCTACGCCGTCGGTTCGTTCCGGCTGATGCTCCTGATCTACGCCGCTGGCGTTGTGTTGACCACTCTGATCACTGTGCCAAATTGGCCCTTCTTCAATCGCCACCCTCTCAAGTGGCTCGACCCCGTCGAAGCTGAGCGCCACCCCAAACCCCAGTCTACCAATCCCAAAAAGAAGCCTACGAAGCAGTCCCAGAAATAGGTCATTTCAATTTCGTTGGTCTCTTTACTAACTAGCACTAGTATTTGCTGGAATTTTTAGTTTCGAGGTTCGATGTCGTTACGAGAGCATTCTGCTCATGAGTGCCCCTGCTTTCTTTCTCTCTCTCTCTCTCTCTCTGCAATGGGTGTATGGTGATTTTGCTCAATTTAAAGTTCCAAAGTCATAGACAATTATAAAGGGGATTAAAGAATTTTCCTCTACCATTTTCCTTCTCTCTTTAAAAACGTTTTTTCCCCTTTCCGTTGTTTATTGTGACCCTATTTAGTGCATGAGTCATACCTTTGTATTTATGTAAATTTAGACGCAACTCACTGCAAAATTTTATTGGGTTTCTCTAAATTCATCCAAATCCATGTCCAATGCATGAGATCTAAGATCTGGAATGTAGCCTTACTTGCTTTTTTTGTTGCTTTTGAAAATATCTGCGCTGATTTTAGGTTGTTAGAAACTGAAGAATCTTATGAGTTTGATTTGTTGTGACTTTCCAAAAAATTTTATCAGGGGTTTCATTGTTATTAAAAATTCAATTGGTGTTTTCAAATAATCAGCTTCGGTTCAATTGTTTAAAATTTGTGGTTTCACTATGTTGGAGTTGATGGTATTAATCTTATCTATTTTTCTCTTTCTTTTTCTTTTTTAAAGATTTTTTGTTCACATTGAGATTAGGTGTTAAGGATTGGTGTGACTTGTTTGTCCACCACCCAGTATATGGAGCTTTTACATCTGTCATAAGTGGTAACATAAAATGGTATCAAAGTTATGGTTGTAAGGAGGTCCTACTTTCAATTCTTGTTGCACACCGATTTTCTATTTATTGAATTCTTATCTTCTTTAATAGGTGTTATTCACTTGTTGTATCCACCTACAATCAGGTGCTTTACTTTCATTGTTGGCCCACCACCCAATAACTTGGCTTTTAGGTCAAGTATTGGTTTACAGTTGCTAAAATGTTCGTGAGCTACTGTTACTCTTTGATCTGCAGACTATAGAAACAACAGTCATTTTAGTTGCAGGAAGATCTGTCTGCTTTGTTCTATTTCACATGAATGAAAATTTAGAAATATATTGGAAGCAACTTAAATAGATAAGTTTTCTGCATTGAGCTTACTGCTTACTTATTGGTGATATAATACAAGTTTTTAAATCTTCTTGAGGGTTTTGGCAAAGATATCCCCTCTCCCCTTTTCTTTTCATTTTAACAGTGGAAGTATGTAGCAGCGAGGGTATTAGGGTTCATTTTTTGGTGTTGGTGTAAGCTTGCAGAGTGGGAGATTGCAGATTTGAGAACCTTTTTTCTATGCTTTGAGTAGTTCTTTGGTTTGACAGCGAATTTGGGGAAGAGTGAGTCTACTCTTATTGGAAGAAGAATGGAGGGGGGCTCTTTTAGTTGAGGTGCTAGGGGCATGTAAAATTGGAAATTTTAGTACTTCCAATGCCATAGGTCTTCCTCTTGGAGTGAAGCTTCACAATAACGGAATTTTGGAACTGGTGGCGGAAAAGATGGAGAAAGAGTTAGTGGGTCAAAAGAAAAATTTCTTATCTAAGGGAGGAAGGTTCAATCTTATCAAGAGTCATAGTGATTGAAGAGCATCCATAGGAAGTTTTTTATAGTAGCTCAAAGGCAACTTTTAATTTTCATTTGGTTAATTTAAGAGTAGATAGACAGCCCCTTCGTCTAGGGAGTTTGGTGTAAGCAAGGCATGGTTGGATAAAGGTACAAAGTCGAGACAGCTTGGAGGATGCTGCTAGAGGTTAAACACTGCTTGCAGCAAAATGGATGGGTCACAAAAGAGCCCAAAGGTGCTTATAGGGGTGGGGTTGTGTTAAAACACAAGGTTAGGTTGGGATAGCTGTTTTGACCATATTTCATTCAAGGTAGGGAGGGGGATTTAGTTCTTCTTTCGGCAGGATAGATGGCATGGGATGACTCACTAAAGTGTGAAATTGACCTAGAATAAAGGAACATTAATTAATTTTGATGCGTCCCCTGGAATGGAAGGTTGTGCATGCTTAACAGCACGGCACGTGCAGCTGCCAAAATGACTAGTTCTCTCAAGTCTCATTTATTCTCCTCTCTATGATTGGTGAGCAAATTATTCAACCGATTTTAATGAATCTAACTTAAATCCGCTGAAATGGTTGGGATTGTTTGCATTATCATATGGTTACATCTTAGAATTGGTATGAGAGAGGAACATCCTCCAAATGGCCCTTGCATGAACTGTATATAATTAATTACTGAGTTATGCCTTGTACACAAATCGTCCTCTAAACAAATAAATAAATATTACCTCACCTCAGGAGTACTCTCAAGGTTGTTGTTTTAATTTTATAATTTTTCATATATTATTTTATGATTTTTTTTTCTAGATTTTATACTTCTATGTTTTATGTTTTTTATTTGTGTTTATTTTACTCACATGTGTTTTCTGATTTATTTATTTTTTAAATAAAGGCTATTTATTATTTATATATTTTTATTTTTGATTTATTCCCCTTTTTTGAATTTTTTGGATTGTTAAAAATTTCTTCCTTTACTTTCAAGACTTTTCTTAGATTTCCCATTTTTTCTAGATTTCCCCCTTTGTTTTTGACTTTCTAAGTGTACTTTAAAAGATTTTTGAGCATGCCTTATAACTCCAAAACTTCTTCCGTTAATGGAGTCCTCATTCCATCCAAGAAAAAACTAATTGGGTTCGGCAACCTTCTCTAATACTAATATTGGTGGGGGTTTAACATTTATCAATCAATTATAAAAAGCTAAGGTTTCTGTGGGATTCTGCAGTTGACCTGGGTATTAAATGGGCAACCATAGCCTCTATTAAGGTTAAGTGTGTGCTCGGAAAGGTGCATATTGTTAGCTTTGGTGTATTCCCAAGAGGAGGGTGAATTGGAAATTTTAAACTTCTTAGGTTTAACCAGACATTTGTAGTATTACACAACTTAGAATCTATCTATCCAAATGCGCAGATAAGTATAATATGCAGAATTTAAATCATGCGCATCATTCACACTATAACATACACGTGCAGTAAATATATAGTGCTGAAATATAAACACACACACAATATGTAATTGGGGTTCGACCAATACTACCTACATCCCCGCCTCTAGCTCGCAAGTTTAAGGATTCCACTAATGCTTACTTAACGGGTGGAGCGGCACTGATTATAATCAGGTCAATTCAAGGGGTTGACCTCAACCAACACGCGTTATCAGGATGGCGCACCTAGCTTTTCTTACCGGATCTAAGCCAGTCGGGGACTATTTAATAGGGTTAGTCTCCCTCTTCAGGCTCACGCTTAGAATACAACAAATATGAATTTACGTACACGAAAATGTGTTTCTCAACTAAGCAGGTATGTACTACAATACGCATAATATAATCAATGCACCTCTATGATGTATAACCTCAAATATGCGCAGAGTGTTCTAACAAACTAATTTAGATCTCAATATCAGATTAGTGTTTCAAAGATACTAGCAATGATATTCAAATGAACTCAAAAATATTTTCTCAAATGTATCTAATACAAGAGTTGTTTGAAATCTAGTTTTGTAAAATATTTTGCACACACAAAACAAATAAAGCTTTAAGGAATCTTGCAATGACAATGCTAAGATGATCAAGCTAATAAGTTTTTCCCAACACAAGATTTATCAAGTAAAATCGGTGGGATAACTCTTTGCTTAACTCCCCAGAAGCAATATCAAATAAACAACCAAACAAATGGGAGTATGAGCAAACTATATTAATCAATAACACAATATAACACTCTCACAAGGATAGGATGTATCAAGGGAATGAAGGTTTGAGAGTATATGGTAGTATTATAGGCAAAATTGGATTTTGAGATTGAGAGGATTTTTCACTAATTATATTGCTAATCTCATCTTAATTTTGCAAATGAGCCCTTATATATAGAGAATGGAAAAATTATAACCGTTGGGGACATGTAGGGTATTCTTAAAATTGTTTTAAAATGGTTTAGGAAAATTAACCCTGTTTAATTAAATTTAATCCTAGTAAAAAATAATTTGACCCGCGAGATTTGAGTGTCTGGTCAGTGGTTTGAGTGCCCGAATAGATTCAGTCAGAAATTCAAATTTTTAAAGGTTCGGGTGCTCGAAATCAAGGTCGGTTTGCTGAACCAAAGTCAGTAGCATTCTGTCCGAGGTTTGGGTGCCCGAAGCAAAGTTCGGTTAACCAAACTGAGGGATTCGATCGCCCGAGGCCTGTTTTGAACTGAAAAGTTTGGCAGCTCAAATTGGTGAGTAACCTTCTAAGGGTTCAATCGTCCGAGGGCGATACGTTCATTCTTGGTTCGGTAGCCCGAACCCAAGTCAAACTGCTGACTTTCCAGCAGTTCGAGCGCCCGAGAAGTTTTGAACTCCTGAGGTTCGGTCGCCCGACCTCACACATATTTGCCTATTATATTCAATTTAATTTCAATTCGATCCCTTGATTGAGCAAGTGATTATGGGGACTTTCTTACGTGCAAGTCCTAAGACCTAAGGTCTTTCTAAAGCCTTTTTAAGTACGTCAAAAAACCTGGCGTTGATTGACCAATCCCTAAGGTCTTTTTATGGTTTGTGTAGGTTCCTAAAGTCCAACTAGGGTCTTTGAGCTTATAGTTCCTACATGCATGATATGCATTAAATATTACAGATCGTTTTTCTATTTACTATTATAGACCCGAATTGAATGATAATATAAATTACAACATCAACTAATCTTCAGAATCTTCAGGCTTCAAGTTTTCACGTGCCATCAATGTATCTGCTAATATAAATTTGCACATGAACTAGATAGCCATTAAATACTTGAGTATTTGTCATTATCAAAATCGGGATATGACCCATAGGGTCAACACATATACTAATAATCTCCAAAGGAGGTATGTATAGCCAAATCAATAAACCATTTTTTTGTTGGTATGGAGGGAGAGAGATACAGGAGAGCTTCTGAGGATATAGAACTGGCAGCCAGCAAAGCTATAGAAAACTGGCTTAAAATTGTACTCAATTGGTTGATTCTCTTCAGATTTAATTTTTGTTCTTCTATCTTGTAGTTTCCTGCATTTGTATCTGGATTGGCACCCAACTTGGTGGTCCATTATGCATTTTCTTTACATAAGAAACTGATACAGTGCAATATTAAAAATGTAAGAGAACAATAGTTCGAATTAGTGCCAGCATCATGAATGTTGTAATTCATCCTATAACTGAGCATTCCATCAAAAAACACCTTCCTTTTTTAAGATTTTATTAGGAAAGGCATTGAGTATGTAGTTGATGGAGTGTCCAATTTCTGAGTTATGCTTAAGACTGATTTGTGGTCTGTTGTATTACATAACCGTTGGGAGTACTTATTGTCTCTGGTAACTTATTCATTATAGACCTGTTTAAATATGTATATCCAGCTCCTAAGTGGAAAAAAAATGCATGTTTTCTATGTCTTTATGATTTGAGTTGTGATATTGTCTTGCACTTGGGAGTTCTTGCAGCATTAAAATGCTCGTTCAATTTTCTTGTCAAGTTGGAACAATGATAGCTATACTCTTGTTGAATCTGAGTGGCACCAACTCAGATGTTACGCTAACCTAATGTTTAGTATGCTAGAATGGGATGATTTTGAGTGAAATAAAATGAAAAATATTATGATGAATGTATAAAATTACAGAAAACCAATTCTATTCCTATTAAATCTTTGGAGTGTATGTCATTTATTGCAAGAGAACTGATAATATCAGTACCCAGGGGGTAGTCAGCTGACCAGCTTGTTGAAATAAATGGGAACGATGTTATTGGAACTGAAAATGTGATCCATATGATCAGTCAAGTAGTTGTTTCTTTTTCAGGCTTTACTGCAAACTTCTTTAGGTTGATATTCTGCAGTGTTCAAATTCAAGTGACATTAGTTGGGAATCTGGGATATTGTTTGTACTATGGCAATTAAACAGTAGTTCATTTTTTATTCTAGATTAAATGTAATGAAAGAGCAACATGGTTTAAAGGCTAAGACTTGTTTCTTAGGGTTCTCGACTGACGGTGACAAATAATGGCACATTGTTATTTATGTTGTTTCTCTTATGAAGAAACAGATGCATATTCTGAAGTTCTATGAGATAGCAGCATATACATATATTTGGATCCTAAGATCTCTCTTGTTGGAGGTGCAAAGGTGCTTCAGCATGCAGTAAAATTTTGGTATTGTGGAAGCACAATATGAATTGGGAAATGGTTCTGTTATGCGAGGTTGTTTATGGAAGGAAATTTTTATTTGTTCTTAAACTCGAGAATCATGATTGATATTGATTCAGTTCTGTTTGTTTGGATTTTAATGTAGAATCCTAGTGTGCAAAATGTATTGCCATTGTTTGCAGCTTATGTTCAGACTCTGCCCTGAGAACCATATAAAATTCCAGTTCTATCTGATGTAGCAAATGTAATCTTTCTAGCATTTGTTCACTCATGGGCACACCTAAACAACATAGGCAACTTGTATTCTCTTTTGTTCTAATTGTGATGCACTCTGTTTTTGGTATGTTTGGTGGAGTGTTCGGGATGAAGCTTGCTTCCTGGGAATTGGGATGTTGTGATCTTGCAGGCTACTGCCACACAGAATCTGGTCCTAAATAATCCCTCTTGCCTAAATAGAATCTGATCCTAAATATATTAACGTTGTATTTGTGAGCATGGATTTTGAGTCTTGGATCTGGATTTGGATTTGTATTGAATGTGGATAAGATGTAATATAAAATTGTATTGAAATTTGTCTAAATTTACTCAAATCTAAATCTAAATCTAAGATTCGAAACACTACACTCCTAAAGTTGTCCGACGAAAAATGTGTTTAATGAAACATTTTACCTATTTATCTCAAACCACATTTATTATGGCAGTGTTTGCTCTAGGAGGAAATCCCTTTCCGGAAATTGGTGGGAATGGGATGTAGTCTAGCGCCACTATGTTTTGAGTGTTTATTTTGTCTGCTTTTATTAATTGATTTGTATGTTATGTATGAGATGTTGGAATTTATGTCATGGATTTCGATAAAATGCAAGGCAAAATTATAAATAATTTCGTCCAAATTATCACTCTATGCAAGTCCAGTGAGCCATGCAAGAAAATTCAAATGACTTCATTCAACTTGTTCTGTAGGTGCAAATGACGAGAGCTGTCCAAAAGTACTTGAAAGTCAAACCGATCTGCCTGAGCTAAATTGAAAAATCGAATTTTTTGGTTCAATTTTGGTTCTTTTTTAATTTTTTTTTTTACAAGTGTTTTTATTATTGCTTTGATTTCAGTTTTTAAAGTTCATAAATTGATACTTATTCAACTGGAATCTGTATATGTATTTATCTATAATATACATTATATATTTTTATATTTCTATTATCCTAAGATTCAATACGCCCAATGTGATCCAATGAAAAAAAATAAATATTATGTTTCGCAATAACATGATCCCAATTTTTATTTTTTTTTCAATTTCTAATTAACTTTGTGACTAATTGGTTGGTTAATGCAAATTAAGTGTAGTTTGCATACACTAAAAACCTAAGCAATAGATTTGATTCCTTTTTTAAAAAAAATGTGAATAACAACAAAATTTAACCAATACTTTCGGCTCAATTCAGCTTTGGAACTTTGATTTGGGTACTCAAAACATGAACAGCCTTATAATTAACATCTTTTTATGCAACCCATTTCATTCACTTACATGAATAGGCTCCTCAAATTTTGAATCAAATTGTTCCGGGGACAAAGGTGCACAGAAGACCTTTGTTTTCTATTATTTCCTTGATAACTGAATATTTAAAGTAAATTTTTTATTGTTTAAAATATATTTTCAGTTAATGAGCCTCAGTATATATGTGTATGTGTGAGTTTATATATATTGTTTTTCTCAAGTCTCAAGGTTGGTACTATGGTATTCTTCCGTGAATGTTTTCTAATAAATATATGAGGTGTTGCCTTTTTTTTAAAGTGTATATATATATATATATATAGTTTTTAACATTTAAATGCAAGACTTTGCTATAAAAAATTTTATTTTCAAAATTTGCATATTAAAAAATGAATTGGCATTTTAATAACTTAATTTGAAAAAAAATAAATAAAAAAGAAAATGTTTTCCTCAGCATGCCCTTAACCTTAATAGCCTTTTTTTTTTCTCGCGCCGAAACAAAACACAAACCCACCCCACCCCGGTTTTTTTTTTTTTTTTTCCAAACAGCAGCTGCAGCCAATTGCCAACCCCTACAAAAAATTGGTCAGAATGTCAGATCATCTATTACCAAAAATGTTACTACAGGAATTCATGTGGAGAGATGTGAATGGTACATGCAGATACAAACCAACTAGTGCTTACAAACTACAAAAAAAATAACTACAGCATCGGCTTTTGGCCTCATTTCCTATTTGGTATGTAATTTTGTAACACGAATGCCTCTACAGATCTGACCAGCTTCATATCGTGCTTTGTTATGTACCACAGTAACAGTTACTTCAATTGGCTTCCATGACTCTGAAAGGGCGGTTAAGAAACTGAGCATTTACAAGTATGGTTTCGGGACTGAATTTCCTACAGGTTTTCACGACTCACTGGCCCTAAGATGGGGTCATTCTCAGCATCCATTAAGGTGTCGTCATCATCCAACTCATCTAACTCTTCTAATATGGACTGCCTCGCCCTCTTGCGAGACTGCCTCCTATGCTTTTTAAACTCTAGCCTTGGTTCAGCTTGCTTGACACCCATATCTCCCACCTTATACCTGCAATTATTCAGGTTGATATTATATGGTTACTATGACAATAAAATTGCATAGCTAAGAAAACACAAAATCCACAAGGTTTTACAGTCAACAGCATTTTGTAACAAAACCTGCAAAATATTGTTCAAAAGAGTTTCCTGGTCTACGCATAGAGTGATTATACAGAAGTCTAGGCTACAATTTGTCAAAATCTCGTTACATTGTTCAAATATTTTCCTCTAATAATACAACTATTTCAGGACAGCAGCAAGCATTCCAATATAATAGCAGCCTTTATAAAATGCAGAGGCCTAAAGAAAGTTTGCTGATCATACTTTTTTTTTTCATGTGTGATCATATAGATTATCTTTTGAATATTTTGATGACTCTTCAATTATTTGGGAGGGTTTCTGGGCTTAAAATGAATATGGGGAAAAGTCGTACAGCAGCCATCAATTTGACATTTAGTAGATCTAGGGAGTTTGTTCTGTTCGCGGGGTTGTGTTCTCTTGAATTGGCCCTTGTCTTATCTAGGTGTCCCCTTGGGAGGTAATCCTAGCTCTCTGATTTTTGGGGGTCTGGTGGTGGAGAGCATCTCTAAGTATTTGGATGGGTAGAAAAGTGTGTTATCTTCTTTAAGGGGTATTATTACTCTTGTTCAGGCTTGTCTTGCTACTATCCCTTTATATTACTTGTCTGTGTTTAGGATTTCGGTGGTGGTAGCCAGTAAATTTGAGAAGATCATGCAAGATTTCCTTTGGTCAGGGGTTGGGGATAAGAGAGATCATCCTGTTAACTATAGGTCTAGGTTGGAGGGTGGCTTGGGTCTTGGTAAGTAGGTGCCTAAAAACACTGCTCTTTTAGCTAAAGGATTATGGAAGTTTCCCTTAAAGGAGTCCTCTCTCTAGCATAGAGTCATTAAATAAATTTGGTATGCATGTGAACAGTTGGGATACTAATTTAGGGATTAGATGTTCTTTGGAAAGCCAGTGGAGGTGTATTTCTCAGGTCTACCCCCTCTTTGTTCCTCACACTAAGTTTGTCTTCGGTAATGGATCTCTTATTCGTTTTTGGGAAGACTTCTGGGTGGGTAATACTGCTTTATTATATTCTTTTCCTCATTTTATCGCTCGAGTTCAGGTCATAATGAGGTCATTCCCTTATTTTTTTTTATTTTTGAAGGTCATTCATTTTATTGGGACTCTCATCCCATAGAACTCTTAATGATTGAGAGATAAAGGAGTTATCTTCCTTGTGATGTTATTGGGGACTTGTCCTTTCAGATGGATAGGCGTTCTTGGTCTTTAGAATCTTTGGGGGCTTATTCTTGCAAATCTTTTTTGTGACTACTTGATTTATGCTAGTATTTCCTTTCCACTCCATAGAATTATTTGGAAGGTCAAAGTTCCTTCAAAGATCAATGCTTTTATTTGGTTGGTCGTTCTTATAGAGTCAACACCAACAAGTTGCAGCGTAGGAGACCTTCAAAGGCACTCTCTCCTGATATATGTTTTCTTTGTCATGATAGTTCTGAAACAGCATCACATTTGCTTTTGGGCTGCTCGTTAGCTTGGAATACATGGAATGAGCTCTTTGGTCTTCTGGGCAAAAATTGGGTTCATCCAAAGAAAGCGGTACTTCTTTTTCTGGCTTTGGTAACAGGAAGGATGCTCATGCCTTGTGGATGTGTGTAGTATTTGTAGCTCTGTAGGATTTATGGATTGAAAGAAATGCTTGTATATTTATGATAATAAAAGCTTAACAAAACCTTGTTATGGGAGAAGATACATTATTTGGCCTCAATTTGGTTAAAAGGAGTGAGATTTTCGGATATTGAACAGAATTGGTTGGCTTTGTTAGTCTGAATGTTTTGAGTCTTGTTTTATTTTAATTTTCTCTTTTTTCTTTCTGTTTTGGAGGATTTCTTGTTCTCCTTCTTGTAAATTCTTCTTTCTCTAATAAAGTCATCTTCTTTTTCTATCCTAGAAAAAGGGTAAAAAGAAAAGTGGGAAATACAAAAGAATCATTAAGAAGCTGAACTGATTTCTAAAACAAGGTGTCCCTCCTAACATACCTTACATCACTTTCTCTTTTTGTTCCTATAGTCCTCAACTGAAATTCTTCTCTGATTTTTATCTCATCAAGAAGTTGGAGATAGTATGGATATCTTTCCCAATCCCCTTTTATGATGCATCCCGGTTCACCAAGATGCAAGCAGTTGTTGAATGTGCACTTTGCAGACTCACTATCACAGAGCATCTTCCTGATCTGAATTCATGAAATGGGACAACATCAGTGTATATGAAAATTTTGATGCACGACAATCTTTTAAGTAAATGTGTTAGATGCACTGAAAAAATTGGTCTAGCAAGGTGACAGCACAAACCTCCGGGAAAGTTTTTGCAAGAGAATGCTTTGTTACTTTCATTAAACTAGGCTGGTTAAATCCAGGAGTATCAGCAAGATAACCGCCTCCAGCTAATGGAAGCAAAGAAACATTGCGAGTAGTGTGTTTTCCTCTGCCACTTCTCGTCGACACTTCACCAACACGCTGATCCTCAAACCACTTGCTGCCCATAATCTGCAAGGAAAAATGCATGACTCAAAGAGAAAACACACAACATGCTCACAACAGCAGCCAACGTATGTACAAAAACATATGGAGAAAAAATCACCACAATGGAGAAAGAGAGAGAGAGCAAACCCACAGGATGAAAGCAATTATCGCCTTCTGAAACATTCAGAACATGTTGGTTGCTTCTCAAAGCATTAATTAGACTAGACTTACCAACCCCACTTGGACCCACAATCACAGTAGTTTGCTCTCTCAAGATAAATGCAAGAGTATCGAGCCCATGTTTCGATTCAACACTGCAAAAAATTGGTTCATATCCCCAACCACAAAGCCTGGATTTCCAAGCCATCAATGTCTGCACATGCCATTAAAAAATTTAACTTCAGAATAAAGTAATGAACAGCACTGGTATAGGAGGAAAGAAGTGAAGACTTGCACAAAGGGTAAATGATATACATTTTAACTTAGGTCAAGTGCCAAAAAAGACAGTGCAATGATAAGAACTACTATGAAAAAACTCAAGAAATGAGCTCATGCTTTAAAATTTTTCAATAATCACAAATTAAAGAAGGAACACACGCATGCACTCATTACAACAACAACAACCACGCCTTAAGTCTTACTAGGTGGATACACACACATGCACTAGAGTAATGTAAACGATTTGCTGTAATCATCAACCTAAGTACACAAGCAAAGACTACAAGTAGAAAGAATAGATCAAAACAATGGCAGTTTGGATATTAACTAATGCTTCACATTGACTAGAAAATACAAGGTATTATTCCAACTACTTTTTCTATGTTTATTGTGATTTTAGTACCCTATAGGCCTTTCTATTTGTTTTCCTCCACACCACCCAAAAATGGTTGGAGGGATCAGATGTTTGAGTTTCTTTCTGAACCTATTTCTTTGTATTCATTTCAAGCTTACAACTCTTCTAACAGAACATGTTGCTGCCTGTTAGATTCTCAACATAGCTGCAGCAGAGTCTTATAAATTCCTTTTTTGCATCCTCCCTACCTTACAGAACCTGGATCCTGTACAAAAAATCATAGAAGCTTGGAAACCTCAACAATTCTCAATCTTGAGCATGAGAGTCAAATTCAAAAAAATAAATAAATAATAAAAATTAAAAAAAGGTCCTGGGAGTTAAGAGTTCATTACAACTTATTTCTCCCCTGGTGAAGCTAAACATATTTTAAAATTGTCTCATGAGAGAGGCCTCCGGTACTAGTTATGCTACCGATCTGATTGAAGAAGCCATCCATAAGAAGAGTCACCCATTTTCTCATGTTTCTCCACACCTCCACCCTTAAGTACCTCTAGACTCCTTTGTGACCCATCCATTAGATTCCAACTCATATTTATTTGACTTCCAGCAACTTCCTCCATCTTTGATCCGTCTCCCACCATGAATCTCCACAGGCACTGGCCTGAGAAAACTTGGTTGAGATCAATGAAGACTCTGATACCATGTCAATTTTGGTCTGAATACCCTTTCCATCAGGTTTGCTTTCATTATATAGAAGAGATTTACATAGTTGTTGCCTGATTTTCAGCACTTAAATGCTGCCAGATTTTCAGCATTATTTACAGCCTAATCAGCATTATTTACAGCCTAATTGCCTGAATTATCTTCGTTATTTACGGCCTAATTGAACCGTAATCCGGTTCCTTCTTTGGATATTTGTTTGGGAGATTTATTGTGTGAAAAACAACGGTAATCCACTCAGATGGGTATGACTTCTGAGAAGGTATTTTCTGAGGCTGTGAATGTAGCATATGAAACACAAGGGAGAAGGAGGAACAAGTTGCAGTGTTTCAGTTGCAAGGAGTTTGGTCATATTGCTCATAACTGTCCTAAGAAAGTCTGTAACTACTGCAAGAAAGAATGTCATATCATCAAAGACTATCGAGTGCGGCCTCAAAATCTCCAATCCCAAGCTTTTCAAGCTGCTGTTCAGTCCTCTTCTTCTTCTTCTGTGCCACCCACTGTAAGCTCTGACTCATCTGTTCTCACACCAGCAATGGTCCAACAAATGATTGTGTCTGTTTTTACGGCCTTAGTCCTGCAAGTTACAACTACTAACTCAACTTCTTGGATTGTTGATTCGGGCGCTTCTAATCATATGACTAGTAATATGACGGGTCTCCATGGTGTTCGTAAGTATAAAGGCACGCAAAATATTTAGATTGTTGATGGCAGTACTCTTCCAATTACTGTTGTTGGTAATTTGGGCTCTTCATTTCGAGATGTTTTTGTCTCTCCTAGATTGTCTACTAATTTGATTTCTGTTAGACAATTGGTAGATAATAAATGTGATGTTCATTTTTCTCGTGGTTGTTTTGTGCAGAATCAAGCGTCGGGGATAGTGATTGCGAACAGGCCTAAAGTGGGACGTTTATTTCCTTTACAGTTTTCTATTCCTAATGTTGTTTCTCTTGCTTGTATAGCTACTACCAATAATAATGAAGTCTTGCATAAGAAATTGGGTCATCCTAATTTTGTTGTCTTGGCTCATCTTATGAAACATGATTTTTTGGGCAATAAAGATTCCTTTTCTTCTTCTCCTATATCTTTTGATTGTGCTACTTGTCGTCTTGATAAAAGTAAAACTTTACCTTTTCCTGTGCATGGAAGTCGTGCTTCTAATTGCTTTGAGATTGTGCATGCTGATGTTTGGGGTGTGAGTCCTGTTATTTCTCATGGTCAGTATTGTTATTTTGTGACGTTTATTGATGATTATAGTCGATTCACTTGGATATATTTTCTCCACTCTAAAGCTGACATGTTTTCTGTCTTTCAAAAATTTTGTTGCGTTTGTCAAGACACAGTTCAATACTTGAATCAAAACTTTACGCTCCGACTCAGGGGGGTAGTACATGTCTTATTCTTTTCAGACTTTTCTTCAGCAAAAAGGGATCATTTCCCATCATTCTTGTCCTTATACCCCCGAACAAAATGGAGTCGTTGAGCGTAAGAATCATCATCTCTTAAATGTCATTCGTACTTTATTGATTGATTCTTCTATACCTTCTAAGTTCTGGGTAGAAGCTTTATCTACTGCTGTCTATTTGATCAATCATTTGCCTATTGCCACTATAAATTATGATTATCCCTATTTTTCGATTATTTGGCATATCTCCTGAGTATCAATCCTTTCATACTTTTGGGTGTGTTTGTTTTGTTCATCTACCACCTGTTAAGCGTCACAAGCTTGCTGCCCAGTTTGTCATGTGTGCCTTTATGGGATATAGTCCTACTCAAAAAGGATTTTTTTGTTATGATGCTCATGCAAACAAATTCCAGATCTCCCGGAATGTGATTTTCTTCGAAAATCAATATTTCTTTTAGTCTCAGGTTATTTCTAATAACTCCTATTACTTTTCTTCCCGCTTTTAATGATGTGTCTTCTTCTATTAAGCGATTTAAACCAAGTGTGGTGTATCATCGACGTCCTCCTCCTTCTTCAATGCCCCTTCCAGACACTAATCTGTCATCTAATTTTGCGGTTCCTCGGCGCTCCACCTGGGTTACACATCCACCGGATAGGTATGATTTTCCTCATACCTTGCTTACTACGACTCTCGACACAGTTTCTGTTCCTCACTCATATACCCACGTAGCCACCCAAGCATGTTGGCAGCAAGCCATGCAAGAAGAAATCCAAGCTCTTCAAGATAATCACACTTGGGATCTTGTGACTTGTCTCTCTGGTGTCAAACATATTGGTTGTAAATGAGTGTACTCCGTCAAGTTTTGGTCTGATGGGTCACTGGACAGATATAAGGCCCGTCTCATGGCTCTTAGGAACTGGTAGGAGTACGGTATTGATTATGAAGAGACCTTTGCACCTATTGCCAAAATGACTACAGTGCAGATTATCTTGGCACTTGTTGCGTCCTAGGGGTGGTCTCTCCGGTAGATGGATGTGAAGAATGCTTTTCTACATGGGGATTTGAAGGAAGAAATATATGTCTCCACTTCCCGACATGTTTGCTACACCTTCCTCAAAGGTTTGTCGGCTATACCGATCCTTGTATGGACTGAAACAGGCTCCGCATGCATGGTTAGATAAATTTCGCTCTACCCTTCTTGCTTTTCATTTTACTTAGAGTCAGTTTGATTCCTCTCTTTTTCTTCGCAAGACTTCTGGAGGAATTGCATTGCTTCTGGTATATGTTGATGACATTGTAATTACTAGCTCTGATACTGAGTTCATTAAGCAATTACAACAGCATCTCAAGGCCTCTTTCCACATGAAAGATCTTGGTCTCCTGCAATACTTTCTTGGCCTTGAGGTGCAGCTTACTCTGACTGGTATGTTGTTACACCAGCACAAATACACACAAGAAGTGATTTCATTAGTTGGTCTCCAATCGGGTAATTCTGTTCTTACTCCCTTGGAGGTAAATCTTAAGCTTCGTCAAGAGGAAGGCGAGTTTCTATTAGATCCATCCTTGTATCGGCAACTTGTTGGGAGTTTGAACTACTTAACGATTACTCATCTTGATATTTCTTTTGTTGTGCAGCAAGTCAGTCAATTTATGCAAGCTCCTCGATATCTTCATTTAGCCGCCGTCCGCCGCATTATCCGATGTCTTAAGGGCACCTCTACACGCGGGTTGTTCTTTCCTTAGGAATCTTCCTTACAGTTACAGTTGGTGGGGTATAGTGATGCTGATTGGGTCAAATGTGCGAATACTTGTCGCTTTGTTATCGGTTGATGCATGTTCTTAGGCAATGCACTCATTTCTTGGAAGAGGAAGAAGCAAGACAGAGTTTCCAAGTCTTCCACTGAGTCTGAGTATCGTGCTATGTCTTCCGCATGCTCTGAGATCACATGGCTTCGTGGGTTATTGGGTAAACTTGGTTTTTCTCAGCTTCATTCCACTCCTCTTCATGCTGATAATACCAGTGCTATTCAGACCCCCGCTAATCCGGTCTTCCATGAGCGTACGAAACATATCAAAGTTAATTGCTATTCCATACGTGAATCCTTTGACAAACAAGTGATTACTCTTCCTCACATTTCCACCAAAAGTCAAACTGCAAACATATTCATTAAAACCCTTTCTCGACACCGGCATCAGTTCATGGTTGACAAATTGATGCTTCTTGATTTACCAGCATCAATTTGAGAGGGGATGTTAACGGATATAATTTAGGCTATTAGGCTGTAAATAACTGAGATAATTCAGGACATTAGGCCGTAAATAATGCTGATTAGGCTGTAAGTAATGCTGAAAATCTAGCAGCATTTAAGTGCTGAAAATCAGGCAATTAGGCTGTAAATAATGCTGAAAATCTGGCAGCATTTAAGTGCTGAAAATCAGGCAACAACTATGTAAATCTCTTCTATATAATGAAAGCAAACCAGATGGAAAGGGTATTCAAACCAAAATTGACATCTTGATCCCAGCCCCCTTAGGAACAGGGGCTTGTTTCACTACTCCTCACCCATAAACAAGCAATTAGAATAACTGCAGCTTCCCAAAACATATATAGAAATTCAGTCACACATTAGACCAATTTCAACAAATTTACATTCACAAACTTCCTTCCTACCTTTCAAAGAATCAAACCTAGCAAAATCTAGCACAGCATTGTTGCATTAAGATGTGAAATTTTGCTGGAACATAAAAAAAAACTCGGCAACTGACATCAACAAGCATTTAAGAAAAGAAAAATGAACATAATGCTCAAGAAAAACCAATGTCACTGAATAAGAGAAAGCTCAAACCTCTTCGTTAACAAGTTCCGACTTATTCAACGCGAGCGTGAGGGGTATCCCCGTCGACTCGGCCTCCACCAAGAACCTAGTGAGAGAGAACGCCTCAGGTTTCGGCTGGTCCACCGAGAAAAGCACCAGCAAGTGATCTACATTCGTCACCGGAGGATCAAGAATCTCCGAACTCCTCTGGAACACATTCTCGATCGCGCCCCGGCGGTCCACCCAATCAACGGAGCCCACCAACACCTTGTCCCCGACCAAAACCCTCCTCTTTATCTTCTTCAGCACCGCCCTCACTACGCACAACAATTCAACCCCAATTCTCGCCCCCTCTACCTGGCCGCGACTTCCAGAAGCATCCGAACACTTTCCCAAGCTTCCAGAAGCTTCCGTACCGTCGCCGGAGTCTCTAGATATTTCTGAGGGGACTGACTGGACGATGACGCGCATGAAGTTGGCTTGAGCTGCGGCAACCATTCCTACGGCCTGAGTGGGCGAGAGATGGAGCTCGTCAGGGGAAGAGAGAACAGGGGCGAGTGCTGAGTAGCCTCGAACAGTCTCGCGGGCCTTGAGGAGGTTCTTGTTGGCTTTCCTGGAGACATTGTTAGGGTTTCTTTGTTTGGCGGCGACGGAGAGGAGACGGAGCGTCGGGAGGCAGGGGGAGACGCAGCGGCGGAGGAGGAGGGCGGCAGTGGGGAGGACCGGCGAGATGCGATGGCAGAGGATGGAAATGGAAGCAATCGGCATGGAGTGAGATCAGTTCGGCATTCGGGTTTGTGATAATTTTAGGAATTCTTGATTGCGCATGAACAGGGAGAAATTAGGAGGAGAGTTTTTCATCTGGTCTGTTGTAATGGTGAAGCCGAAGCAACCAGCGGGCAAGGGTAAAGAGGTCTGACCGAATTTAAGCTATAAAATAATAAACATCATTGAATGATTACGAAGGGTCCATAGCTCAGTGGTAGAGCATTTGACTGCAGATCAAGAGGTCACCGGTTCGAACCCGGTTGGGCCCTTCTTTCCCCTCTATATTTTTTGCCTTCTTCTTCTGTTCACTGTTTTAAGGGATAGGTCTATCTAGAGAAGTTCTTCCATTGCTATTCTTCAGTCTCCCAAGAGTGAACGCAATTTCATCCTTGATTTTTTAATTTTATATTGTTATGAATTATGATATTATCTTCACATTTTCAATCTTTCAAGAGTGAATATTGTATAAAATTTTTAAATTTTCTTAATAAGCATTTGAAATGCCTATTCATAATAGGTATTTTTCAAGAGGTATTTGTATACCTATATAAAAAAATAGTGTCACGTGAGAGAGTACATACATAGCATCATTTCTTTTCTTCTTCTTCATCAATATTGATTCTATATTTCATATTATTTATATTTGAAATGTCGATCTAGATTGTTCATTCCATCTCTCTGTCAATGCATCGATGGAATGAGAATGCTACAAGCGAACCTGAATTTCATCTTAGATATGATACTAATATCACCCACACAACAGGAAAGTAACATTATCTTTAGAGCAAGGATCACCCCATAACTCAGGTCAATCTTCATTATTTTTTTTTCATGAATTAGAGCTTGAACTACTAAGCAATAGAGAGTCTATTTCTTCTCACATATCTCTCTCCCTCTTAGAATTCAAATTTGATAATTCTAATAAGAATGTCTCAAATTTTCACCGCTAAAATGTCTCCTATATTTTATTTTAATTGTCATCTATTTTGGTATATAATCTTGTTAATTTTAGTCTTTCCCCAACAAATGCATTTTTAGCCTAGATTTTTAACTTTATATTTGCGAGCTTTGAATTTGACAGAATTAGGCTTTATTTTATTGAGAAGAATAATTTAAATTTTTATTTTACATTTTTAACAAATTATAAAAAAATTAAAAATATCAACTTTAAAAAATCGCCAATCAGAAACATTCTATCCCTTGGATAACAAAGTTTAATAGCTCTAGCTTCCTCGCATAGGAGATAGTGTGATTTTGCCACTCACAGAGGAGATCAGATATTCTGTTAATCAAAAGGGCATAGTGCATATTGTTTAATCTAGAAGCTACCAGTGGAATCCCCAGATATCTAAATGGAAATCCCCCATCCTGAAACTTTGTGAGCCTTCTGACTTTTTCCAATTCCATTGGTTTAATCCCAGCATGCAATATATTAGATTTCAAATTATTTGCGAACAATCCTGAGCACTTTGAGAATTTTCCAAGACAGTTTAAGAGCAATTCAACAGAGCTGAAATCACCCCTTGAAAATAAGATCAAATCATCAGCAAATGCAAAATGAGTGATCTTTAACTGTTCACATCTTGGGTGGAATCTAAATTTTGCATTGTTGTCTAATCCCATAAGCAGTCTAGAAAGATACTCCATTCCAATCATAAATAAGAGGGGGGAAAGAGGATCCCCTTGTCTAAGACCTTTCCTTCCTTCAAAACAGCCATGATAATCCCCCATTAATGGATAAGGAGTAGTTGGTAGTAGATATGCATTGTGTAATCCAATTAACCATGACCCCTGGAAAATTCAGCTTTTCCAACATTTCTTTTATAAATTTTTAGGACATCATATCATATTCTTTTCTTAGGTCCACCTTTAACATACATCTAGGTGATACCCTTTTTCTAGAGTACTTTCTTACAATCTCTTGAACAAGGTAAATGTTTTCCACCATACTTCTCTATTTGAAAAATGCAGATTGTGCTAGATTCACAATATCCTCGAGAAATGGCTTGATTATGCCAGCAATAACTTTGGCAATCACCTTGTATATTATGTTGCAGCAAGAAATGGGTTTATAATCTTGAACAGTGTCTGCATGCTTAGACTTTGGAATCAGAGCAATCACTATATGATTTATCTACTTCAATAATTTCCCCGTTTCAAAAAACTCTTTGACAGCTAGTGTAAATTCTTTCCCAATTATATTCCAGGACTTCTTGAAGAAACAAGCAGTGTATTCATCAGAGCTAGGTGACTTCATATCCCCTATATTGAATACAACATTTTTTATCTCTTCATCTGCAATAGGGGCAATCATTTGTGCAGCCTGATTATCATTGACTATCTTCCCTCTCTCAACAATCAGTGGGTTGATAGTCTCAGTTACCTCCTTTTTACCCTAGGAGTTTTTTATAGTATTCTAGAAACTCTTCCACCACTTGCTTTTGGGAAGTAGTTCTATCCCCATTTTCTTTCTTAATTGTAGCAATATGGTTCCTACTTACTTTCCTCCTCATTAGAGCATGAAAGAAAGAATTGCTCTTATCACAGTCTCTTAAATATTTAGCTTTTGCCAGTTGAGCCAAGAAAATACTGTTTGCCTCTGTAAGTCTACTAGCTTCCCTTTTCTTCAATACCAATCTACTTTGAAGTTCTTCATCCGTAGGATTATCATGCAACATTTGTTGCATCTCTAGGATTTCATTTAAAGCATTTTCTATTCTTGTTGTGATATGGGAAAAATGTTGAGCATTAATCAGACTCCTTAAAGGTTGCTTCAAATCCTGCAGTTTCTTCACAAATCTGAACTGAAGGTGGCCTTAAACTCTCATTTCCCAACCTTTCCTGATTACTTCCTGATAACCACTGTGATTTGCCCACATATTAAAAAATTTTAACGGCCTTCTCCTAGATTCGATTTCCTCAAACATAGAAACATTACACAATGAGTGGTCAGAGTATAGTCCTAGAAATTGAAACTCAGTGTGTATTACAAAACCAGCTAAGATCTAGTTGGTATTCACCATAGCTCTGTCCAGTTTACACTAGACATTAGCATTCGTCCAAGTGAGGAAGCTACCAGAGGAGTTAATGTAACGACCCGAAGAATAATGATATTTAAATAATAAAAGAAAGGAAAATGGGGATTCATCGACGAAGGTTTAAGAGAATTCGTCGATGAAGACTGAATTTCATCGACGAAGAAATACCGAGAGAGATTTGAGCGGACTGAATTTCGTCGACGAGGACTGAATTTCGTCGACGAAATTAATGAAGGATTCATCGACAAATGATGTGGCTCGTCGACGAATCCAGTTCTATAAATATAAAATCCGTATTTTAACTTACAAACGAAACCAACTCTCTCCTCTATCTCACCCCTTCGGTTTTCTCTCTCTCTCTCTCTTTCGTCGATTTCGGACCAAATTTACGTCGGATCAACAATCCGAAGCCACCACAACGCTCTTGGGGAAGTTTTCTCCAAATCTACCGAAGCGGATCATTGGTGAAAGTAAGGTGGAAACCATCCCAAATTCAAGGTAAGGCTTTCTACTCAATATTTGGATTTTTGACAGTTGAGGAAAGTGTTATATGCTTAGAAATACTGAACTTTAGTTCTGGGGAATATTGTTTCTAGGGCGTTGAGTTGAGAACCTTGTGGGTGCGGGACAGATTTTCTTAGGAACTTTTAAGGAATCAGGTAAGGGGATAAACTAAACTAGTTCTTTTTGAGAAAATGTATATATATATATATATATATATATATATAGATACACACACATAGCACTTGAGCTCAGGAAAATAAATATATTTATATATGATTTATATTTGGGAAAATACTGTTGAAATGATCATATGTTGAATATGTGAAAACCTGTTAGTGTGGCATGAGTATAAAATGTTATGAAATACTGTTTTCTAGAAATGTGATTATGATACAGATATTTATAATGAAAAACCGGCATACGGGTCGAGATTTTTATATATTTTTCGGCGTAAGGGCTGTGCTATGTATGTGATTTGCCAGCATACAGGCTGAGCTATGGATATATTTTTTTAGCGTACGGACCGAGCTAAATATATTTTTTTAGCGTACGGACCGAGCTATGTATGTGATTTTCCAACGTATGGGTTGTGCTATGATTTGCCAGCGTACGGGCCAAGCTATGATAAAATGTGTAATACTGGCGTACGGGCCGATAACTTTCATGATATACGTATATATGCAAAATGATATGATTGATTTGATAATTAATTATATGAAATATCCATTTATCACAGTTTCAGTATATGTTATATGATATCAGAACCTGGTTGGCTTGATTTAGGCTAACATTTGCACGGTACCATTGCTATGTGTCCATGGTCTTTATAATCATGATATTTGTGTTAACACCGCAGTACAGAGTGGTGTGAGATTAGATGATCAATGTGGTTTTTAAGAAGTGTGTGATCGCCCTTGGTGTACGGACCAGGTCAAGCGGACCCATCGGACTTATAGACTGTACTTTTGACTTGGTAGTGGTCAGCCAACCATTGTCAGGTCCCACCTTCGGGTCACACAACCCAGTCATGTGGGGGTAATATATGACAACAATCAGCTAACCTACTAAAAATGTTTTTGGTGTTATTATTATTATATGAGATGAGATATGTTTATGAAAATGCAGTATGTTCTGTCATGTTCTAATATATATATGTTTTTCCTAGATTGACAAAACAGTTACTAAATATGTTCTGTATGATGTATGTATAACACGAAATACTCATGTTGCCACACACTGGTATTACTTTATTTCCCTTACTGAGAGGTGTCTTACCCCTAAATTTTATAAACTTTTCAGGAGCCCCAGATAGGAGAGCGGGAAAAGCTCCGCTGATCTAGTGTAGTTGCTTGCCCTCTTTGAAGGGTAAGTTTTAGTAGGAACGGTTGGATTTTGTGGGAAATGTCCTTAGATTTTGTTTTTGGAATGTATATATCGATATACAGTGATTGTAGAGACTCTGTATTATGATGTTTGGTATAATGAGATGGATATGATTGTGTATTTTTAGCTGCTTAGGCTTCTACTATATGTTCTGATGTATCATTGGTACCCACGGGTCCAGGTGGATTATGATCTGTTGAGATTTACGCTGTTGATTTTATTATATAAATAAACTTTGGAAAATAAGCAGGTCGTCACAGTTAAGGTCAGTAAGCCCAGCCTCCATTATACACTCATTAATGTCCTTCACTTCGTAATCTGTTAAAGGCACACCATTTTGTTTTTCCTCATTTGAAATCACACTATTAAAGTTCCCCATAACCAACCATGGTTCAGATGTCATCTGGCTGAATTGAATAAGCTCCTGCCACAATGGTCTTCTTGCAACTATAGTTCTAAAACCATAGACAAAACTTACTGCAAAACTGTTAGCTGTAATAGAACAATTAATATGACAGTGCAGTACCTAATCACTCATTCCCAACACCTAGAGTTGTACTATGTGAGGATTCCACATCACCAAGATCCTTCCAGCCCTATGAAGTTCAAAGTTGTTGACTTGCTTCCACAAATGAAATTTTTTATTCATTAGCTTTTTCAGATTCTCAAATGAGAGCTCAGTTTCTAGAATACCTATAATATCAGTTTTTTTCTTCTTCATGAGGTCAAAGACCCCATTTTGCTTCAGGGGCCTATTAAATCCCCTGATATTCCACGAGGTAATCTTCATGGTGTAGGATGAGGGCCTTGCCCTCCTTTCCTATTCGCATTGAAATTAGCCCCCATCCTTTTAACTGTCTTTTTGCTATTCACCTGAATGAACTCCTCATTGTGGCTTTTACCAGCTAGATTGTTACCCTTATTAACTACATCAGATTTGTTCCCTCCTTTAGTTGGTAGAGCACAAATCACTCCCTAGCATAACTCCTGATTTATGTTTCCATCTTTTGCCTTTTCCTCTCCACCACCTATTCTATTATCTACCTAGTTCTTTGGTTCTTCTAAAATGTTCATTCTTTGATCTTCCTCATTCCCATCGGTATTTGATGTATTTAGAATTTTAGAGGTGTTAATTATGATATTGGAAATGATATTGTTATATTAGGTTAATTAGTACACTGGTAATTTGTATTTGAGGTTTTCCACTATATAAAAATATTATTATAGGTGGTATCAGAGTAGTGGAATTTTGAGGTCATCACACCTAAGTTCAAAGGAATTAAAGTTCATTATTAAAGTTCATTTCAATATTCAATGTGCGCAATCAAGAGATAAAGTCGTTATTCAAAGCATGTAAACTACAAAACACTTATAAAATGTGCATGCAAAATACGCAAAAAGTATGTACCTAAATCAAAGAGTCTGATAGAATTACTATCAAGCGAGCTCGAAGTGATTCTACTAGAATTCTTCTCCCTCAGGAGATAATCTGGGATTACATAGCCTTAGCTTATAGAAGTGCGCACACACACACAAGCACACAGACACACGCACATAAAAAAAAAAAAAAAAATGCAGACATGCATTCATGCAAATTCATGCAATAGGTAAGTCACTAAGATAAGCTACTAAGAAAAGTCCAAAATTAATAATAAGAAGAACAAAAAAATGGTCTGAAGGATTTTTTGGGATTTTTCCCTATTTTTTTGGTTTTTTTGGTTTTTTTGCAAATTTTAAGGATTTTTATCAATTTTCATTATTTATTTATTTATTTATTTATTTTTGGCTATCTCAAATTTTACTATTTTTTTCTCAATTTTTTTGAATTAAAATGAACTAAAAATGAAAATTTGAAATTGTTACTATTTAAAAAAAATGGTTCAAGGGGCTGAACTGGGGCAAACCGATTACTCGATTTGACTAGGTCAACAAAATATATATGTGTTTACTCGATTTAGGAGAGAGGAGATGAGGAGAGAAACACAAAGGTCTACCATGTGTCTCCCATCTATGGGGACATGTGGCAGCACATTGATGGTTTTTATCATTTTTTTTTCTTTTTTTAAAAACAAGGGAGTGACATGTGGTCTGGTGACATCATCACGACGTTACCTACCATATGGCAATATGTCACCGATTTGGAGGGAAGGACTTGAATTGCTAACGTGACACAACCATTTAGCTCTCTAAAAAAAATACAAAAGGGACAACAAGGATTGCATCACATCAATGGGTGAGGTCATCCGTTATTATACCACGACAGCCATGTGTCACCACCCAAAGGTGACACGTGGCCTATTAGGGAAATAATTTTTTTACTGATATTTATATATATTGCTTTTTCTTTTTTTTTTACTTTTATTTTCTCTTGAATCTTCCTCTGTCCTCTCTCTCCCTCCCTTTCTGTTCTCCATTTGATGTCATGGCCACTACTCCCTCCGGCGGCCTCTGCCCCCTAAATATTTTTTGTCCATAGATTATATGGTTCCTAGCCCTCCATATTTTATCTCCATAATTATTTTTTTTTGTAATTTATTAATTTATAGATTGAGACAATCACTAACAATCAGCAAAAGATGTGATTGAGCCAACCACTAGCAATAGAGAGAGAGAGAGAGAGAGACTTTCAAGTTCAATAATTTTTAGAATATTCAAGAAATACAATAAAAGAATAATATGCATGGAATATGTTACATAAATTTTTAAAAGCTTTGCAATTTTAAAAAAAAAATGATTCATGGTTAAATATTCTATTGTAAAAATGATTATAAAATGAATATAGTCTAATTCAAATTTTATAAAAATACTATATAATTTATTTTATATTTGAGAATCGTAGTTGAAGTTTGAGTTTGCCTCTGATTTTTTTTTTTTCTATAGAAAAAGCACTTCTCATTCTTGGAATTGTCCAAGAGAGTTGGGAAGCCCAAGCTCAGAAGTCCGTTTACTTGAAAGTTCGAAAGGGAGGAAAGCCCCAATCGTCAAGGGACAACAACTCTCTAGTCTCACATCCGGTGCGGGTCCCGCAAAAGGTCGAATAGTCCGCCCGCCCACCCGACTCCGCACTCAAAGGCCAACCAGGCAACCACGACCGAATTGCGCCACTGCTGTCACAAAATGCCCCCAAATCTTCCCCAAAATTACGTCAATGCCACAGCATGAGATATTAATGCCTAATACAGTGCACATCGTTGGATTGGATGCCCGTCCACATCGTGGCATATTGATCTCACGTCCCAGATTTTATTATCAGGACGCTCTTTAGGCATCCACGTGGCAAATGATAATTGTGCGGGACCCGCTCCTTTGTGCAGTTGGACGTGCAACCGCGTGGCGTCCACACGTCTAGTTGCTCCCCCAATGAGTGTGACATTTTTTTTCAGCATCAAATATGAGATAAATTTATATGGTCCGGTGAAATCATTCAAAAAAAAAAAAAAATCTCTATTATTGGCTTGCAACATTCTTAAATAATTTTTAAATAGTTGAGGATAATAAATTATGCAAAATTTCATTTGCTATTTTTAATATTTGAATATTTTATTTTGATAATAAATTTGAAAAAAAAAACTTATCTATTCTAATTTTCATTGATAGTGAAATTATAATGTGACTTCTTACTTTCTTTGCATCACAAAATCACATGATGATCTCATTTTTAGGTGATCTTATTTTTGAGTTTCCAAATTTTCAAGGTTAAAATTTAATGAAGTTTAAATTGCTAATTTACAATTTTGAATTTTAAAATGGTAAATGTAAGAACCTGAAATATGAAAAATAGGTTTAAATATTAAGAGAGGGGCAAAATTAGAAATTACCCGGGTCAAAGGGCTATAAAAGGAAATTCATATTTCTTCCAAGTTAAGCAAATTTAGATCTCTCTCTCTCTCTCTCTCTCTCTCTCTCTCTCTCTCTCTCTCTCTCTCTCTCTCTAAACCTCTCCTTACTCATTCTCTCTAGAATTCTTCGTCGATCGTTGACGGAATCGGAAAACGGAAGCTACCACGAGAATCGTGGAAGAATTTTCTACAACTTCTACGGATCGGAATCTCGTTTCGGAGATTTTTGGGTTTCAGCGTAAAATCAAGGTAAGGCTCGATTTTCAATTCTGATCTAGTAGATTTGTAGGTAACTATCTTGTGAACATATTATGTACAGTGATTTGTAGGTTTTGGAACTCGGTTCGCTGTTTAAGGACCTTGAAGTTCGGGATTTGCTTACGAGGTTAAGGTAAAGGGAACTATGTTTATATTGGTTATTTTTAAAATCGGATTCGATGGAACTGTGGTCCACGATCCTGTGTGTGTTTTGGCTACTCATTTAGGGGGATCTAACGGGGAAAACTATGGGTTTGGGAAAAAGGGGGCGACGAGCTGAATCCCGGGTTTTGTTGAAAACCGAGTATATGTGTGATTTACTATGATATTGGGATGGTCGTTCCTTGACTTTATTTAAACTGTATTTGTTTGGAAAACCATAATTTAGATTGCCAAATGAGTGTGATTTGTTTGGTTATATGAGCATGCATGTATGTGTGATATGTTGAAATGCTAGTAGGAACGCGGTTCTAAAATTGTTCGAGGTGTTGAGAGTGTCCGGCTCTATATCTGAGGGCGTGTTATCGCCTGCCATGTAGGCAAGAGTGTCTGGCTCTATATCCGAGGGCGTTAGCTTATTCCGGCAGATCAGACCGAAGGGTGTGGATCCACTAGTTTAGCGCTGGTACAATGTCATGGGAGTCAGGGACTAGCCATGTGTCGGTGGCGCCATGTTCACAAGTTGGCTACGGGCAAATGTCATATGTCGCGGGCCGGCTTCGAGCCAAAAAGTGTGACGGCATTGAGGATTACTAATCATGTGTATGTATTGTGACAGGGCTGCGTATAAATGGCCGCCGTATGTGTGCGTGTATGCACTTTGTAAATTAGTATTGGAATGTATTTAACTACGTGTATGTTGTATCATGATAACACTCAAATGCCATACACCGATATAACCTGTGCTCTTCCTTACTGAGAGGTGTCTCACCCCTACTGTACGTACGTTTTTACAGGTCCTTCGGGTAATCGAAACTAGAGTCCTGGTGTAGGGAGCGTAGTGGTCGGTGTATTACGTTAGCGCTTGGGTAAGTGCTAGGACTGTAGTTTTGTTGGGTTGCCATTTTGAGTTGTATTTGGGCATCCAGTTTGTACGTTTTGTTAGAGTCATGTTCTGCTCTTGTATAGACTCTGGTATGGTATTGCATATGTTGATATAGAATGACTTTTTCCGCTGCGTATATGATTATGATTGGATGTGTTTAGGGTGCCTGGAAACCCCACGGGGTCGAACCCTCATCCTTTGTACTTTATCTGTGATGATTTGTATGATACAGGGACAGGTTAGATTATATTTTCACCCTTGGGTCCCATTTTCGAGTTCGGGGCGTGACAACTTAGTATCAGAGTTAACTAGGTTACTAGATTTTTGTAGACTTGGTTAGGCTTAGTTATGAGTACATACCAGAGTATAGGATGTGGATATGGGTAAAGTTGGTTGAGGGTTGTTCGGTTGCTGGACCAGAAATTATGGATGGTATTCCATGTTTTTCCTATGATGACGATTCCAGTAAAAGCAGGGCAGATCATTGATGACTTTCGTGTCAGTGTGATAAGACAAACCTAGATCTGGCAGGAAGTAGTTAACACGATTAGTGTAGATTATTGTAGTAACTGTATGTGTTATAGGGATACTGATAGATTCTTATTATGTTGTAGAATGGAGCCCAAGGATAACAACCTTGGAAGTGGCTTCGAGGAGACTGCGAGTGATGAGTCTCCTTCTGTGCCACGGGGTTTGACGAGGCAAGTATTGCGGGAGATCGGGCGAAGTGTGAGGAGACGCGAGCGCTCTCCTACTGCTGCAGGGTGCACCATTGAGAGATTTACACGCATGCATCCTCCTACATTCTCTGGAGGACCTAACCCTACAACAGCAGAGGACTGGATGGAAAAGACTGAGAGGATCTTAGAAGTCCTGCACTACACGGATAGGCAGCGAGTTCTTTATGCTACCTTCCAGCTGTCTGGGGAAGCGGGTCAATGGTGGACTGCGGTGAATCTGTTGGAGAAGCAGAGAGCTGGTCTTGAGGAGATGACGTGAAGCCGATTCAAGGAGGTGTTCTTTGACAAATACTTCCTAGCTTCCATATGAGATATGAAGGAAGATGAGTTTTCTACACTAACTCAGGGGAGTTTGACGGTGCAGGGGTATGCGACTCGATACATAGAGCTGTCCCGCTTTGCACCATGTATGATCTCGAGCGAGTATGAGAAGACTCGGAGGTTTGAGAAAGGTTTGAGGAAGGATATCCGCAGACTAGTGGGTATGCTACAGATCCGTGAGTTCTCGGTGTTGGTGGATAAAGCCACGGTGATCGAGACTGGTATCTGAAAGGACGAGGTGGATCAGGAATCGAGGAAGAGGATGGTACCTTTTGGTTCTCAGACAGGATCTCGTCAGGGATCGTGGAAGAAGAGGAGCAAGGGCTCAGGATACCGCTAGAATACTGAGCACCAGGACTCTCAGATGAACCAGACCGATGGTCATTATACCAGATGTCACGGGTGGCACGAGAGAGAGTGCCGATCATTTGGGGGTAGTTGCTATAACTGTGGCTAGTCAGGCCACATGTCTCGTGATTGTAGAGCACCGAGGCAAGATGTGCCTGCAGTTAGTGGAGACCGAAGGAGTAATCAGATACCTTGGGGAACCGCTCAGACGAATACAGCTCCGGCCAGAGTATACTCTCTTACTCCAACGGATGCTGAGCATGCAGGTAACGTGGTGACAGGTACCTTATTATTGCTTTCGAATAAAGCTTCTATTCTGTTTGATTCGGGTGCAACCCATTCTTTTGTATTTGTAAATTTTGTAGGACGGTGTGGGATTAAGACCCGAGACATGAATGAAGTATTAGTTATTACTACGCCATCTGGGAGTGTATCTTTCTGTAGGAAGATGTTGATAGACTGCCCAGTGGAAATTCAGGGAAAGCTGTTACCGGTGAATCTTATGGTATACGACATGTCGGGGTTTGATATCATTCTGGGGATGGATTGGTTGTTCTCCAGTTATGCCATGATCGACTGTCGTAGAAAGGTGGTAGTTTTCAGACCTCTTGGAGAGTAGAAGTACGAGTTCTTGGGATCATGTGTGCGTTCAGTGCCACAAATTCTATCGGCACGACAGGCAAGGAAGCTACTCTTGGACGGATGTCAGGGGTACTTAGCTTGTGTGGAGGAACCGCCGCAGGATGAGTTGAGACTCGAGGATATTTGGGTAGTCAGCGAATTCCCGGATGTGTTCTCAGAAGATTTATCCGATTTACCTCCGGATCGTGAGGTGGAGTTTGCGATAGAGTTGCTGCCTGGTAAAGCATCGATCTCTAAAGCTCTGTACCTGATGGCTCCAGTAGAACTGTAACACCCCGACCCCAAGGGGTCTGGGATATTAACTTTTTACCATTGATTTACAGCGGAAGCAAATAAACTTAATTTTTATTAAACTAGAGCGCTAATTATCCATATTACAATCGTTTATTTCAAAAGAAGAAAAATTTCACAACATAAATATCTGGCATCATACTAATATTTCTAATCAATCTTTAATTTTCTATCCCCACCCATATGCTTGCTAAGCCTGATTTCCAACATGCTCTTCAGAGTTATCTAGAATAAAAATATGATTGGAGTGAGACGACGCTCAGTAAGTAAATAAGATTATTATTAGTGTGTGGCAAAAATAAGCTTTTTAAAAATTTCGTAAAACAATATTTAATATTATAACTTCAAAACTGTCTCTAGAATAAATATAAATTTAAAAATTTCTACATAAAACTTTTATCATCAACTATAACAGTAAAATTTTATAATCATATACTATAACTGTTAAATTAAACTTTTAACTTTAAAACTGTATAAATATTTAATGATAAATATACATATACTTTTCCTTATACGTTTTCTTTAGATCGTCATTTAAACACTAGAATGATTATTTTCATGTAAACTTATACTTTTCCTTCAAATCATCAGTAACTTTGTATACGTAATTAAATATGTATAAACATATATTGTAAAAACCACCCTTATGCCTATTTGCCGTAAGTCATGTTTACCCCCATGACTAGGTTGTGCGGTCCGAAGACTGGACTTAACTGCCGACCAAACTAAATCAACGTACGTAAACTTTAAGTGAGATTTTCCTTATTAAGTCCTGGTCCGGAATCAGGTGTGCACTCAGGAGAAATCCACTAACATAAATAACCACTCTGAAAACAGTGTGGGTGCACTCTGATCCGTTTAAACTTTAAGCTGCGGTACCGAGCATCTGTAACTTTGAACTTTCGTTGCCATAAGGGGTTTTAAAATCATCTTATTATAATTTATGTAATTTAAAATAATATCGTAAAAATCTCATCTTTACTCATATTTTCATAAAAATGTAACGTAAAAATAAACTCATGCCACACAATTTTTGTGTTAAAAACATATATAATTTTTTTTTTGAATAGAAAGAAATGCTGAAAATTTACCCGAGGGGATTAGAACATTTCTTAACCCAAAAATAGATGCGAGTATATTAAAGATATAACTGATATATTTAAATATGCATAAAAATAAACTCATGGAAATTTTGTGGAACTAATTAACATAATCGAAATTTACTTATAAAATAAACTCGGGTATGAATTTTAAATAAAAAAAAAACTAATCAAAATTTACTTACCTTATTCTTTTACCGCGTGCTACGAACACAATAACTATCTTTAAGAAATGAGATCGAAAAGAGTGAGTGAGTGAGAACTTATTCAAAAATTCTCTCTCCACCACAAATTCTTTCACTCACTAATCCTTCTCTTCCTTGGAAAATTGTTATGAAAAATGAAGGTTGAGAGCTCCCTATTTATAGGAAAATTTTGGAGAAGAAATGAAATTTATAAAAGTGTGGGAAGATGGGTGAAATTATAATTTTTTAAAAAAGAATGGGTAAAGGATGGGCAAAGTATGGGTTGAGTATGAGATGGGGATGGAGGCCATGTGGGAATGCTTGCCACCATTCCCATTAAATAAATTTTTAATTAATCACTTACCTAATTAATTAGTCAATTAGTTAATTAATTATTTTATTATTTTATTATTTTTCTTAATCATTATTATTATCATTGTTTTTACTTTTAAACTATTTTTAGTATTTATTTATTTTTGAACAAAAATTAAATTTAAATTTTGAAAACTCATGTGGGCCCCACATGGTCTTGTGGGCCCCACATAATTTCGAGACCCGAATGGATCCTACGTAGTTCGAATAACTCTTATACGATTTTATGCATCCTATATAGCTTTGAGACTCGTGTAAACCTCCATACAGCTTTGGGACTCATGTGGGCCCCCACACAGTCTTGTGGGCCCCGCATAGGATACCTATATTATTATTATTTTATCATATATTTCTACAAATTATATCAGTCAAAACATTATTTTATGTACTTATTTACGTATATAAACAGTGTCTTGTGGCTCCGGAACTCATGTGGACCCTACATAGTCTTGTGGATCCCACATATGATACCTATATTATTATCATCTTATTATGTATTTTTACAAATTATGTCTATCAAAACACTATTTTATGTATATATACTTATTTACGTGTACAAACAGTGTCTATCCTGTTTATCCTATGAAATTCCATTTTGACCAGGCCGACCTCCAGGGAGCAACTGAACCGCAATGGTCTCTGAGCACTCGCTGAGATAAAGTCTTTCTTAGGCATCAAACATGAAATCAAGGATCCTACAGAAAAATACTTCTGTATTGATATTAACTTAATGACCATTTTTATTATTTTATTATTATTGTACTTTAATTATATATATACATATATATATATATATATATTTTTGGGTCATCACAAGAACTTTGGGAGTTGAAGGAATAGCTGCAGGAATTACTGGACAAGGGATTTATTCAACCTAGTGTTTCGCCCTGGGGAGCTCCAGTACTGTTTGTAAAGAATAAGGACAGTCGATGCGGATGTGCATTGATTACCATGAGATTAACAAGGTAACTATGAAGAATCGTTATCTTTTTACCTCGTATAAATGATCTCTTTTACCAGTTGCAGGCGACGTGGGTCTTTTTAAAGATCGATTTGCGGTCAAGATATCATCAGGTGAGGGTTAGAGCAGAGGATGTAGCAAAGACGGCTTTTCGAACCAGATATAGCCACTACGAGTTTTTAGTCATGCCTTTTGGGTTGACGAATGCTCCAGCGGTGTTCATAGATCTGATGAATAGGATTTTCCATGAGTACCTAGATCGGTTCGTGGTGGTATTCATTGATGACATTCTGGGATACTCGAGGAGTACGGAAGAACACGTGGAACATTTAAGGTTAGTGTTATAGATTCTGCGAGAGAAGAAGTTGCATGCTAAGTTGAAAAAATGTGAATTATGGTTGAGTCAGATTGCGTTCTTAGGTCATGTGGTTACTGGGGATGGAATATCAGTTGATCCTAGCAAGATTGAAGCTGTGGTCGACTGGGTAAGGCCGAAGAATGTGCAGGAGGTTCGGAGTTTTCTAGGACTGGCGAGATACTATCGTCGGTTCGTAAAGGGTTTCTCTAAACTGTCTGGACCTCTGACTCGATTGACCAGGAAGGGAGTCCAGTTTGACTGGACCAATGATTGTGAGCAGTGCTTTCAGGAGTTGAAGCACTGGTTGGTTACTGCTCTAGTGTTGACCATTCCTTTAAGGGATGGTGAATTTGTGATTTATAGCGACGCGTCTCTAAAGGGCTTAGGATGTGTGCTTATGCAGCAGGATAAGGTTGTGGCGTATGCTTCTCGGCAACTGAAGGAGTATGAGAAGAATTACCCTACTCATGATCTGGAGTTGGCTACTATTGTGTATGCATTGAAGATCTGGCGACACTATTTGTACGGGGTGTAATGTGAGATCTTCACTGACCATAAGAGCTTCAGGTATTTCTTCACGCAGAAAGAGTTGAATATGAGGCAGAGGCGGTGGCTAGAGTTGATTAAGGACTACGATTGCACGATCAGTGTCACATCAGACGAGATTTGGAGAGCTTAGGTATAGAGTTGGTGGTTGGTGATCATCAGGCTTATTTTGCTGGTTTGGTAGTCCAACCGACCCTATTTGAGTGTATAAAAGTCACGCAGGCTAGTGATGCAGAGTTGGCAGAGGCTATGGAAAAGGTACAGTAGGGATTGGCTACAGAGTTTAACCTCTCTAAAGGAGGTGTGTTGAGATTTGGGACCAGACTGTGTGTTTCGAACGATGATGAGATCAAAAGGACGATTCTAGAGGAGGCGCATCGTTCTATGTATACGGTACATCCTGGTAGTACAAAGATGTATCGAGACTTACGCGAGACCTTCTGGTGGTCTGGTATGAAAAGGCAGATTACTCAGTTCGTGGAACAGTGTCTGACGTGTCAGCAGGTGAAAGCTGAACATCAGAGGCCGGTAAGGCCATTGCAGCCTTTGCCTACTCCAGTGTGGAAATTAGAGCATATTTCCATGAATTTTGTGACCGGTTTGCCACCAGCGCTTCACGGGTAGAATGCTATTTGGGTGATCATGGATAGATTGACGAAATCTGCTCATTTCATACCGATGAAAGTTAGCTATCCTTTAAGTAGGCTAGCAGATTTGTATGTGCATGAGATTGTGAGAATGCATGGGATACCGGTGTCCATAGTATCAGATCAGGACTCGAGGTTTACTTCCCGATTCTGGATGAGCTTGCAGGAGGCATTGGGGACGAAGCTTACTTTCAGTACAGCGTTCCACCCCCAGACTGATGGACAGTCGGAGAGGACGATACAGATATTGGAAGATATGTTGCGAGCTTGTGTATTAGACTTCGATGGTAGCTGGATACAGTTTATGCCACTTTTGGAGCTTGCTTATAACAACAACTTCCAATCTAGTATCGAGATGGCACCGTTCGAGGCTTTGTATGGTCGGAGGTGTCGATCTCCTTTGTGTTGGGATGAGGTTGGTGAACGTTAGGTGTTAGGACCTGAACTTGTGCAGCAGACATCTGAGAAGGTGAGTTTGATCCGGGAGAGGATTAAATCGGCTCAGAGTCGGCAGAAGAGTTATGTAGATGTTCGCCGCCGAGAGTTAGAGTTTGAAGTGGGAGGTAATGTATTTCTACGTATTGCTCTGATGAAAGGAGTGATGAGATTTGGCAGGAAGGGCAAGCTGAGCCCGAGGTATATCGAACCATTCGAGGTACTTGAGCGAGTGGGTCCGGTAGCCTACAGAGTTGCATTACCTCCAGCACTTTCGAGGGTCCATGATATGTTTCACGTCTCCATGTTGAGGAGGTACGTGTTGGATCCTTCACATGTGATTAGTTATGATGAGTTGGAAATTAGGGATACTTTAGCGTATGGGGAGATACCTATTCAGGTTCTAGATCGTAAAGTTCAAAAGCTTCGTACCAGAGAGATACCGTTAGTGAAGGTATTGTGGCGAAACCACGAGGTTAAGGAAGCTTCTTGGGAATTGGAAACAGAAATACGTTGGAAGTATCCACTGTTATTTTGAGCACTTGTACATGATCCTACTGTGGGTTAGGATAGGTGGTTAGTCGTCGGGAGTGTGAGTATTGTGAACTCCTGAGACTATTGTATATGTAACCACGGTATTCCTCCGCCATAAGTGAGGGTATGTATGTGTATGTGTAAGATGGGACTGCATTCTGGTGATTGCCAGTTCGCTCTTGAGTTGTGTCTATATGTATGTGCATAATGGGACTGCGCTGTGGTGATCGCTAGTTCGCTCTTGAGTTGTGTCTATGTGTATGTGTATGATGGGACTGCGCTGTGATGATCACCAGTTCGCTCTTAAGTTGTGTCTATGTATTTGATTGTATGTATGAATCTGGGAATGAGAGATAGCAAATTTCGAGAACGAAATTTTTGTAAGGAGGGGAGATTGTAAGAACCTGAAATATGAAAAATGGGTTTAAATATTAAGAGAGGGGCAAAATTGGAAATTGCCCGGGTCAAAGGGCTATAAAAAGAAATTCTCATTTCTTCCAAGCTAAGCAAACTTAGATTTTTATCTCTCTCTCTCTCGCTCTCTCTTTAAACCTCTCCCTACTCCTTCTCTCTAGAATTCTTCGCCGATCGTTGATGGAATCGGAAAATGGAAGCTACCACGAGGATCGTGGAAGGATTCTCTACAACTTCTACAGATCGGAATCTCGTTTCAGAGATTTTCGGGCTTTGGCATAAAATTGAGGTAAGGCTCGGTTTTCAATTCTGATCCTGTAGATTTGTAGGTAACTGTCTTGTGAACATATTCTATACTGTGATTTGTAAGTTTTGGAACTCGATTTGCTGTTTAGGGATTTTGGAGTTTGGGATTTGCTTACGGGGTTAAGGTAAGGGGAACTATGTTTATAGTGGTTATTTTTGAAATTGGACTCGGTGGAACTGTGGTCCACGGTCCTGTGTGTGTTTTGGCTACTCATTTGGGGGGATCTAACGGGGAAAACTATGGATTTTTCATTATTACAGTTTTGGGAAAAAAGGGGGCAACGAGCTGAATCCCGGGCTTTGTTGAAAATCGAGTATATGTGTGATTTATACTGTGATATTGGGATGGCCATGCTGTAATGACCTGCTCCTTTTTCACATATATTTTTTTTATATAAATAAATTATCATCACATCATACATTCCAACTCAGCAGGTCACAATCCACCTGGGCTCGTGGGCACCAGGAATATAACAAAACATACAGCAGAAGCCTACGCAGCAGAAAGTATAAAATCATATACATCTCATCATAATGTGCATAACACATACCAGAGTCACTACAATTACTATCTCATAGTATATACATCTCAAAAATGAAATCTAGGGACAATCCCCACAAAACCTAACTGTCCCTACCAAAAACTTACCCTTCCAAAGAGGGCAAACAACTGTTCTAGATCAGCGGGGCTTTTCCCGCTCTCCTATCAGGGGCTCCTGAAAAATGTATAAGATTTAGGGGTGAGACACTTCTCAGTAAGGGAAATAAACTAATACCAGTGTGTGGCAACATGAGTATTCTGTGTTCTATATATACCATACATAACATATTTAATACTGTTTATCAAATCTGGGAAAACATATGCATATCAAAACATGGCAGAACATACTGTATTTTCATAAACATTTCTCATCTCATATAATAATAATAATAACATAGAAACAACCCTGGTAGGTTAGCTGGCTGTTGTCATGTATTACCCCCACATGACTGGGTTGTGTGGCCCGAAGGCGGGACCTGACAATGGTTGGCCGACCACTGCCAAGTCAAACAGTAGTCTGTAGGTCCGATGGGTCTACCCAGACTGGTCCGTACACCAGGGGCGATAACAGCACACTTCTTGAAAATAACCACATCGACCATCCAATCTCACACCACTCCGTACAGCGGCGTTAACACAGATATCATGATCACGAGGACCATGGACACATAGCAACGGTACCGTGCAAGTGCTAGCCTAGACCAAGCCAACCAGGTTCTGATATCATATACATATACTAAAACCGTGATACATAAATATCTCATATCATTTATTTTCACATCAATCATATCATTTCACATATATACGTGTATCATAAAAATCATCGGCCCGTACGCCGGTATTACACATTTTAACATAGCACGGCTCGTACGCCGGCAAATCACATAGCACAGCCCGTACGCTGGCAAATCACATAGCACGGCCCGTACGCTGGCAAATCTCATCCACATAGCACGGCCCATACGCCGGCAAATCACATATACATATAAAAATATCTCGGCCCTTACGCCGGTTTTCCATCATAGAAATCCATATCGTCCCCATTCCAAAAAAAAAAACAGTATTTCACAACATTTTTATACTCATGCCACACTAAACAAATTTTCTACGTATTCAACATATCATCATTTAAACAGTATTTTCTAAATATAAATCATATATATAAATATATTTATTTTTCCTGAAACCAGATGCTATATATATATATACATACATTTTCTCAAAACAAAACTAGCTTAGTTTATCCCCTTACCTGATTCCTAAAAAGCCCCTAAGAAAATCTTCCTTGTACCCACAAGGTTCTCAACTCAATACCCTGAAAATGAAAATTCGCAGAATTAAAGTTTAGTATTTGCGTACGTACAACATTTTCTATAACTACCACTAAGTCAAATTCGACTTAAAAAGTCTTACCTCAACTTAGGGATGATTCCCAACGTTCCCAATCAATACCCTGGAACTGAAAATTTCCAGTATTAAAGTTCAATATTTTTACGCGTATATCATTTTCTTTAACTGTCAAAAATCCAAATATTGAATATAAAGCCTTACCTTGAATTTAGGATGAAATCCAACTTTGTTTCCCTGACGATCCGCTCCGGCAGACTTGTAGAGAACTTTGTCAGGAGCGTCGTGGTGGTTTCGGTTTGTCGATCCGGCGTAAAACTAGCCCGGAATCGAAGAGAGAGAGTCGTAGGAGAGAGAGAGAGAGAGAGAGAAGAGAGAGAGTGAGAGAGAGAGAGAGAAAATGCTCTCACGCACACAAAATCCAATTAAATTTGGATTGACTTTCAAAGCTTCTTTAAAGAAGCTTGTGCTAGTTTATAAATATATATAATAATAAACCTTAAGTAAGGTAAAGCTTCTTTAAGAAGCTTTCATACTTTATATATACACACACACACACACACACACACACACACACACACACACATATATATATATATATATATACATGCTTTAATATTTATATATATATATATATATATTTGTTCCTTATCATATTATTCATTTTACTTGTAAATTTAATTAATTAATTTTATTTTATTATTTTATTATTATTATTATTTTTTAAATTTAATTTTATTATTATTATTATTTTTTTCCCGGTTACTACACATGCCTTGACTTTGTTTAAACTGTATTTGTTTGGAAAACCATGATTTAGATTACCAAATGAGAGTGGTTTGTTTGGTTATATGAACATGCATGTGTGTGTGATATGTTGAAATGCTAGTAGGAACGCGGTTCCAAAATTATCCCAGGTGCTGAGAGTGTCCGACTCTATATCTAAGAGCGTGTTATCGCCTGCCATGTAGGCAAGAGTGTCTGGCTCTATATCCAAGGGCATGAGCCTATTCCAACAGATCAGGCCGAAGGGTGTGGATCCACCAGTTTAGCGCTGGTACGATGCCTTGAGAGTAGGGGACTAGCCATGTGCCGGTGGCGCCGTGTTCGTAGGTTGGCTACGGGCCAATGCCGTATGTCACGGGCTGCCTTTGGGCCGAAGAGTGTGACGACATTGAGAATTACTGATTATGTGTATGTATTGTGATGGGGCTGCGTATAAATGGCCGTCGTATGTGTGCGTGTATGCACTGTGTAAATTAGTATTGGAATGCATTTAACTGCGCGTATGTTGTATCATGATAACACTCAAATGTCACACACCGATATAACCTATGTTCTTCCTTACTAAGAGGTGTCTCACCCCTACTGTACGTACAATTTTACAGGTCCTTCGGGTGACCGGAACTAGAGTCCTAGTGTAGGGAGCGTAGTGGCCAGTGTACTGCGTTAGCGCTTGGGTAAGTGCTAGGACTGTGGTTTTGTTGGGTTGCCATTTTGAGTTGTATTTGGGCACCTAGTTTGTACGTTTTGTTAGAGCCATGTTCTACTCTTGTATAGACTCTGGTATGGTACTGCATATGTTGATATATAATGACTTTTTTCGCTGTGTATATGATTATTATTAGATGTGTTTAGGGTGCCTGGGAACCACATGGGATCGGACCCTCATCCTTTGTCGTACTATATCTGTGATGATTTGTATGATACAGGGACAAGTTAGATTATATTTTCACCCTCGGGTCCCATTTTTGGGTTCAGGGCATGACAGTAAAAATGGGTATAAAATGAGAGATGAAGTACTTACCTTTGAATAGTTTAAATTAAGTGGGAGCCTTTAATTAACTAAAAAAGGAAAGAGTTTCGTCAAGTTAACTTGCAAACTACTCAAGTTCAGTTTAATTGTCATATAAGTTAATTTAATTCAACTCTGGGTTTGAACTACCTTAAAAATTTGAACACATAACTTATAATTTATAATATTTATTGTCAGTTTAATTAATTAAGTTTTTGTTATTTTAGTATTGTTAATTGTGTAAGTAACTTTATATATTAAATATATACTATACTATATGTTTAATAATACAAAAGTGTATATATTTATAAGTAAATTAAATTTAATTAAGTTAAACTGTAACTTTAGAATTAGAAATCGAGTTGAACTTAAGATTGATAATCACACTATCAAATAAAGACTTATTTCAAACCGACATACTTAGATCAAAACTTTGATCATAAGAGGACACAACGTAATTTGATTGTGACTAAAAATAAGTATATGTGTATTTTGTTAGAAATAATATATTATTCTATTTGTTTATTAGGTTGTGTAACGACAAATTTGTATAAAATAATTCATTGAACATTCATATATCATGCACGCAAAACCAATAAATTTACTATATCTAGACACATAGTTCATAGGTATAAGGGACACTTTCGAAAAAAAAATTTACTTTACTTTTTAATATCATATGATAGTTTTTTCTTTCATTTTGTTCACATGTCTTTACTCAACACACCCTTTCTTTCGTTAATAAGGTCTCTCATGGCCTTATTATTATTACAGCGTTCTCTTGTTGAGCAAAACCTGCAAAATGAAAAAGGAAAAATGTGACAAGTGAAAAAATGCAAGAAGGAGTTATGAGAGAATGCAAATGAGAGATCTGAGAGAGAAAGAGAGATCTAAGGGAAGGTGAAAATTTATCTGTGACAAAGGATTTGAGAGGAATCCAAGGTGAAGAACAAAAGAGAGAGATCACATAGAGAGAGAGAAGAAATTGTGCGAGAAGAAGAAAGTGAAGAGAGAAAAGAATAAAGAAGAGGGATAAATGAAATGGAAGAAAGAAATAGGAGACAGAAAAAAAAATTATATATGGGTGTTAGCGGACACGTGTCACCAGTCGTATAGTGACACGAAGTACAATCATGGTCATGCCTGTGAAAGGGGACGTGGCGCAATCCTTAAAAATTGAGTTGAACTTAAGATTGATAATCACATTATCAAATAAAGACTTATTTCAAACAAATATACTTAGGTCAAAATTTTGATCATAAGAGGACACAACTCTTATTTGATTATGACTAAAAAATAGGTAGAGAGGTATCTCACCCCAAAGATCTTAAACATTTCAAGAAAAATTCAGGCAATCAGGCAGAGCGAGCTCCGAGATAGAAGAGACGTAGTTCCTATAGTTCAAGGTATATGTATTTATTTTTGGAAATGGAGATATGTTGTGTAATCCTTGGGATTTCTAATGAATCTTGGGGGTTCATATGTATATTTTTAGAGACTTTAGTAGTCTAGTATTGTATGTAAAGTTAGGTGTATCATGTTTTCCGCTGCACTGTTAAAATGTGAATATGGACAAGTGGATCCCCGGTACCCCACCTTCGGTTCGGGTTGACTTCGTAAATATTATTATGGTAATAGAGGTATAGAATTATAATATATTTATAAATTAAAAAAAAATCTGGGCGTCACAGTTGTGGTACTAAAGCCTAGGTTGTTAGGTTCTGCAAACTTAAGAGGATACAATACCAGAGTATAGAGATGGATCTTGATGAGGGTAGAAAATTGGTAAAGTAAGAATCTAGCAAGTCATTATTGGAAGCTAAATAGAATCTTGGGTTTTGGTTTTGAAGCCTGGAAGGGGAATGTAACACCCCAACCCACCACGTGAGCCCAAGGTGCTCCTTTAGTGACGTTTGTGTACCTGATACCATAATCAATAATATAACTACAGCGGAAATAAATAAAACATTCTCCATAATCCCTTACTAGAGTTCTATGTTACTAACATACATCAGAGTGTCCCGATGCTCATAATACAAATCGTAGTACAATACCAAAAACTAACTCTGTAGTAATTCGAAAAAGAAAAAAAATTAAATGTAATAGGATTCTTCTTCATCCGTCTCTCAGCATCTCTCTCAGTCTCCCACTCTCCATCCACTCCTCCGTTTTCATCTCTCTCTCTCTCTCAATTTCTTGGTGGATAAATTAGCCGATCGGAAAACTGAAAGTATCGTTGGATTTCTAACTCTGTTACCGATATTTTTATTAGAGTGTATTTGTCGTGAAAGCGGCGTAGGCACCATTCCTATGATAAGACAACTTTTCCATAATTTTTCAATTTCTCTTTAAATCTGCCATTAAATCGACGATCAGGCACCATCACGGGGTCCTAGTTGTGATCGTCATCTTTTTGGCATGAGTAAATTTTCAATTAGGATTTTTAAGACCCTTCTCCAAAGCGAGAGTGAGATTTGGGAAATTAGGTGAATTAGTTATATTTGAGGGTATAACTATTTATTTAGAATTTATGACCCTAGGAAATATTAAAATAATATTTTATTTATGATTAATTTAATAAAATTAGGATTTTTAATTCAGGGCTCGGGTGAGCACCGCAAGTATTTTTCGGGGTCCCTATTGGCGTAATTCAAGAAACCAAGTAAGGGAAAAATATATATTAAACCAATATGAATTTAATGGAAAATAAATTATGTTATATATATGTATATATGTTTTGGTATGGGTTTAAAATGCCAACCATTTAAATTATGTTTTTCCGAGTTTAGGGTTATTTATTAGATACGTAAATGCAAAAATGAACTGATGAAAGTGGAAAATATTTTCAGGATAATTATGTAAGAAATGAAAGGTATTTTCAGTATATAAACGTTAAATGTTGGTTGGCTTATTTTACAGGCCATGTATGAATTTTATTGCTAAATTGTGTGGCATGAGTAAATGTAAGTTCTGTGCAAATATATGTTAAATGTATGAGATGCGGGCGTACTATAACGACCTGCTATTTAACTAAGTTTTATTTTATTTTATACTATAACATTTAAAATGCTCTGATACCACACTGGATTATACTCAATCATCAACCTAAGTAGCGAGAAGCATAAATCAAATAAATATAACCATATGTAATTATATACAATACCACGGTGTTAAAATGTTTTCCAATATATATATATATATATGACTGTTCCCCAAAATACCCATGACAGGCTAGGGCTATACAAAAATACTCCAAAACAATTACTCACTCTCTACTGACAGGGCAGTACTGAAGCCCTTCTACCTGCAGCCTGATCTGCTTGCCTACCTGGATCACCTGAAATATGTTAAATTAATTGGGATGAGTCAATGCTCAGTAAGACGAAATATGTTATTACTAGTGTGTGGCAAATGAGTTACAATACTATGAAAATTTATTACTATATAATCATGCATCACTGAATATGTAAAGTACAATACTAGTAATATAAATCATCATCTTTTATCTATTGCTTAACATTTCTATATTTTATGCTTCTTGTAACGACACGAATTTAAAATGATATTTAAATAAATAAATAAAAAAGGGAATGGGAACCGGAAGCAGAAGAAGGTAGTCGACTTCATCGATGAATACAGAGGATTCGTCGATGAAGGCTTAAGAAGATTCATCGATGAACACAGAGGATTCGTCGACGAAGAAATACCGAGAGGGGTTTTTAAGCCGACTGAATTTCATCGACGAAGATTGAATTTCGTCGACAAAATTAATGAGAATTCGTCGACGAAGGACGTGGCTTGTCGAAGAATTATGTTCTATAAATACAAGAAATCTGGATTTTTAACTTACAGAGGAAGCCACCTCTTTCTCTCTCTCTCTCTCTCTCTCTCTCTCTCTCTCTCTCTCTCTCTCTCTCTCTCTCTCTCTCTCTCCCCTCCAGTTTTCCCTCTTTCTTTCGTCGATTTCGGGCCAAATTTACGCCGGATCGATAATCTGAAGTTACCACGACGCTCCTGGGGAAATTCTCTCCAAATCTACTGGAGCAGATCGTTGGTGAAAGCAAGTTGGAAACCATCCCAAATCTAGGGTAAGACTTTTTACTCATTATTTGGAATTGTGGCAGTTGTAGGAAGTGTTATATGATTAGAAATTGTCAAGCCCTGAACCCAAATGGGACCTGAGGGTGAGAATATAACCTAACTAGTCCTTATATCATACAAATCATCAAAAGATACAGTACATTGGATGAGGGTCCGACCTCGTGGGGTTCAAAGGCACCCTAAATACATCCAATCACAACATATACGCAGCGGAAAAAAGTCATCTATATACACATATGCAGTACCATACCAGAGTCTATACAAAAGCAGAACATGGCTCTAACAAAACGTACAAACTGGGTGCCCAAATATAACTCAAAATGGCAACCCAACAAAACTTCAATCCTAGCACTTACCCAAGCGCTAACACAGTACACCGGCCACTACGCTCCCTACACCAGGACGTTAGTTCCGGTTACCCGAAGGACCTGTAAAAAATGTATGTACAGTAGGGGCGAGACACCTCTCAGTAAGGAAGAACACAAGTTATATCGATGTGTGGCATTTGAGTGTTATCATGATACAACATACATGCAGTTAAATGCATTCCGGTACTAATTTACACAGTGCATACACGCACACATGCAACGACCATTTATACGCAGCCCCGTCTCAATACATACACATGATCAGTAATCCTCAGTGTCGTCACACTTTTTGGCCCGAAGCCAACCCGCGACATATGGCGTTGGCCTGTAGCCAACCTGCGAACACAGCGCCACCGGCACATGGCTAGTCCCCGACTCCCATGGCATCATACCAGCGCTAAACTGGTGGATCCACACCCTTCGGCCTGATCTGCCGGAATAGGCTCACGCCCTCGGATATAGAGCCGGACACTCTTGCCTACATTGCAGGCGATAACACGCCCTCGGATATAGATTCGAACACTCTTAGTACCTGGAACAATTTCGGAACCGTGTTCCTACTCAACATATCACACACACATGCATGCTCATATAACCAAACAAACCACACTCATTTGGTAATCTAAATCATGGTTTTCCAAACAAATATAGTTTAAACAAAATCAAGGCACAGCCATCCCAATATCACAATATAAATCACACATATACTCGGTTTTCAACAAAACCCGGGATTCAGCTCGTCGCCCCCTTTTCCCAAAACTGTAACAATGAAAAACCCATAATTTTTCTCGTTAGATCCCCCCAAATAAGTAACCAAAACACACACAGGATCGTGGACCACAATTGCACCGAGTCTGATTTCAAAAATAACCAATATAAACATAGTTCCCCTTACCTTAACCCTATAAGCAAATCCCGAACTCCAAGGTCCCTAAACAACGAACCAAGTTCCAAAACCTACAAATCACAGTACAGAATATGTTTACAACATAGTTACCTACAAATCTATCGGATCATAATTGAAAACCGAGCCTTATCTCGATTTTACGCCAAAACCCGAAAATCTCCGAAACGAGATTCCGATCCGTAAAAGTTGTAGAGAATCCTTCCACGATCCTCATGGTAGCTTCCGTTTCCCGATTCCGTCAACGATCGGTGAAGAATTCTAGAGAGAAGGAGTTGGGAGAGGTTTAGAGAGAGAGAGAGCGAGAGAGATATTTGAGATTTCTTAATGAGGAAGCAAAGGAAATTTCCTTTTATAGCCCTTTGACCTAGAATTTCCAATTTTGCCCCTCTTAATATTTAAACCCTTTTTTCATATTTTGGGTTCTTACAATCTCACCTCCTTACAAAAATTTCGTCCTCGAAATTTGTCATCTCTCATTCCCGGACTCATATATACAATCAAACACATAGACACAACTCAAAAGCGAACTAGCGATCACCACAGCGCAGTCCCATCATACACATACACATACATACCCTCACTTATGGCGGAGGAATACTGTGGTTACATATACAACAGTATCAGGAGTTCACAATAATCATACTCCCGACGACTAACCACCTATCCCAACCCATAGTAGGATCATGTACAAGTGCTCAAAATAACTGTGGATACTTTTGGCGTATTTTCGTTTCCAATTCCCAAGAAGCTTCCTCAATCTCATGGTTTCACCACAATACCTTCACTAATGGTATCTCTCTGGTATGAAGCTTCTGAACTTTACGATCTAGAACCTGAACAGGTATCTCTCCATACGCTAAAGTATTCCCAATTTCCAACTCACCATAACTAATCACATGTGAAGGATCCAACACGTACCTCCTCAACATGGAGACGTGAAACACATCATGGACCCTCGAAAGTGCTGGAGGTAATGTAACTCTGTAAGCTACCGGACACACTCGCTCAAACACCTCAAATGGTCCGATATACCTCGGGCTCAGCTTGCCTTTACTGCCGAATCTCATCACTTCTTTCATCGGAGTAATAGGCAGAAATACCTTACCTCCCACTTAAAACTCTAACTCACGGTGGCGAACATCTGCATAACTATTCTGCCAACTCTGAACCTATTTAATCCTCTCCCGGATCAAACCCACCTTCTCAGATGCCTGCTGCACAAGTTTAGGTCCTAACACCTGACGTTCACCAACTTCATCCCAACACAAGGGAGATCGACACCTCCGACCATACAAAGCCTCGAACGGTGCCATCCCGATACTAGACTAGAAGTTGTTGTTATAAGCGAACACCACAAGTCGCATAAACTGTATCCAGCTACCACCAAAGTCTAACACACAAGCTCGCAACATATCCTCCAATATCTATATCGTCCTCTCCAACTGTCCATCAGTCTGGGGGTGGAACGTTGTACTGAAAGTAAGCTTTGTCCCCAATGCCTTTTGCAAACTCGTTCAGAATTGAGAAGTAAACCTCGGATCTCGATCTGACACAATGGACACTGGTATCCCGTGCATTCTCACAATCTCATGCACATACAAACTTGCTAGCCTACTCAAAGGATAGCTAACCTTCATCGGTATGAAATGAGCAGATTTCGTCAATCTATCCACGATCACCCAGATAGCATTCTGCCCATGAAGCATTGGCGAAAATCTGGTCACAAAATCCATGGAAATATACTCCCATTTCCACACCGGAATAGGTAAAGGCTGCAACGGCTCTGTCGGCCTCTGATGTTCAGCTTTCACCTGCTGACACGTCAGACACTGCTCCATGAACTAAGCAATCTGCCTCTTCATACCAGACCACCAGAAGGTCTCGCGCAAGTCCCGATACATCTTTGTACTACCAGGATGTACCGTATACATAGAACGATGCGCCCCCTCTAGAATCGTCTTTCTAATCTCATCATCGTTCGGAATACACAGTCTGGTCCCAAACCTCAACACACCTCCTTCAAAGATGTTAAACTCTGTGGCCAATCCCTACTGTACCTTTTCCATAGCCTCTGCCAACTGTGCATCACTAGCCTGCACGGCTTTTATACGCTCAAATAGGGTCGGTTGGACCACCAAACCAGAAAAATAAGCCTGATGATCACCAACCACCAACTCTATACATGAGCTCTCCAAATCCCGTTTGATGTGACACTGAGTTACAACCGCAGATACAGCTGCAGGTCCTGACTTTCAACTCAACGCATCATCCACCACATTTGCCTTCCTTGGGTAATAACTGATCGTGCAATCGTAGTCCTTAATCAACTCTAGCCACCACCTCTGCCTCATATTCAACTCCTTCTGCGTGAAGAAATACCTGAGGCTCTTATGGTCAGTGAAGATCTCACACTACACCCCCTACAAATAGTGTCACTAGATCTTTAGCGTATACACAACAGTAGCTAACTCCAAATCATGCGTAGGGTAGTTCTTCTCATATTCTTTCAATTGCCGAGAAGCATACACCGCAACCTTACCCTGCTGCATAAGCACACATCCTAAGCCCTTTAGAGACGTGTCGCTATAAATCACAAATCCACCATCCCCCGAAGGAATGGTCAACACTAGAGCAGTAACCAGCCAGTGCTTCAACTCTTGAAAGCACTGCTCGCAATCATTGGTCCACTCAAACTGGACTCCCTTCCTGATCAATCGAGTCAGAGGTCTAGACAGTTTAGAGAAACCCTCTATGAACCGACGATAGTAACCCGCCAGTCCTAGAAAACTCCGAACCTCCTGCACATTCTTCGGCCTTACCCAGTCAACTACAACTTCAATCTTATTAGGATCAATTGATATTCCATCCCCAGTAACCACATGGCCTAAGAACACAATCTGACTCAGCCAGAATTCACATTTCTTCAACTTAGCATACAACTTCTTCTCTCGCAGAATTTGTAACACTAACCTCAAATGTTCCACGTGTTCTTCCGTACTCCTTGAGTATACCAAAATGTCATCAATGAATACCACCACGAACTGATCTAGGTACTCATGGAAAACCCTGTTCATCAGATCCATTAACACCGCCGGAGCATTCGTTAACCCAAAAGGCATGACTAAAAACTCGTAATGGCCATATCTGGTTCGGAAAGCCGTCTTCGCTACATCCTCTGCTCTAACCCTCACCTGATGATATCCTGACCGCAAATCGATCTTCGAAAAGACCCGCGTCCCTTGCAACTGGTCAAAGAGATCATCTATATGAGGTAAAGGATAACGATTCTTCACAGTTACCTTGTTAATCTCACGGTAATCAATGCACATCCGCATCGACCCGTCCTTCTTCTTCACAAACAGTACTGGAGCTCCCCAGGGCAAAACACTAGGTCGAATGAATCCTCTGTCCAGTAATTCCTGCAGCTGCTCCTTCAACTCCTGAAGTTCTGCTGGAGCCATCCAGTACGGAGTTTTAGAGATCGACGCCTTACCAAGCAGCAACTCTATCGCAAACTCCACCTCACGATTCGGAGGTAAACCGGGTAAATCATCTAGGAACACATCTGAGAATTCACAGACTACCCAAATATCCTTGAGTCTCAACTCATCCCGCGGAAGTTCCTCCACACAAGCTAAGTACCCCTGATATTCGTCCAAAAGTAGCATCCTCGCCTGTAATGCCGACGGAATCTGTGGCGCTGAACGCACACACGATCCCACGAATTCGTACTCCTACTCTCTAGGAGGTCTGAAAACTACCACCTTCCTACGACAGTCAATCACGACATAACTGGAGAACAACCAATCCATCCCCAGAATAACATCAAACCCTGACATGTCGTATACCATAAGATTCGCCGGTAGCAGCTTCCCCTGAATTTCCACTGGGCAGTCTACCCACATCTTCCTACAGAAGGATACACTCCCAGATGGTGTAGTAACAGATAACACCTCATTTATATCTCGAGTCTCAACCCCACACCGTCCCACAAAATTCATAGACACAAAGGAATGGGTTGCACCCGAATCAAACAAAACAAAAGCTTTATTCGAAAGCAATAATAAGGTACCTGTCACCACACTACCTGCATGCTCAGCATCCGCTGGAGTAAGAGAGTATACTCTGGCCGGATATGTATTCGTCTAAGCGGTTCCCCGAGGTATCTAACTACCCCCTCGGTCCCCACTAACTGCAAGCACGTCTTGCCTCGATGCTCGACAATCACGAGACATGTGGCCTGGCTGGCCAAAGTTGTAGCAACTACCCCCAAATGACCGGCACTCTTCCTCGTGCCACCTGTGACATCTAGTACAACGATCACCGGTCTAGCTCGTCTGAGAGTCCTGGTGCTCAGTATTTTGGTGGTAACCCGAGAATATATCACAGTATAAATCACACATATACTCGGTTTTCAACAAAACCCGTGATTCAGCTCGTCGCCCCCTTTTTACCAAAATTGTAATAATGAAAAATCCATAGTTTTCCCCATTAGATCCCTCCAAATGAGTAGCCAAAACACACATAGGACCATGGACCACAGTTCCACCGAGTCCAATTTCAAAAATAACCAATATAAACATAGTTCCCCTTACCTTAACCCCGTAAGCAAATCCCGAACTCCAAGGTTCCTAAACAGCGAATCGAGTTCCAAAACCTACAAATCACAGTACAGAATATGTTCACAAGATAGTTACCTACAAATCTACCGGATCAGAATTGAAAACTGAGTCTTACCTCGATTTTACGCCAAAACCCAAAAATCTCCGAAACGAGATTCCGATTCGTAGAAGTTGTAGAGAATCCTTCCATGATCCTCATGGTAGCTTTCGTTTCCCGATTTCATCAACGATCGGCAAAGAATTCTAGAGAAAAGGAGTAGAGAGAGGTTTAGAGAGAGAGAGAGAGAGAGAAAGATTTGAGATATCTTAATAAGGAAGCAAAGGAAATTTCCTTTTATAGCCCTTTGACCTGGAATTTCCAATTTTACCCCTTTCTTAATATTTAAACCCATTTTTCATATTTTGCGTTCTTACAAAAATACTGAACTTTAATTCTGAGAGTTTTTATTTTCAGGGTGTTAAGTTGGGAACCCTGCGGGTGTGGGGAAGATTTTCTTAGGGGCTTTTCAAGAAACGGGTAAGGGGATAAACTATGTTAGTTTTGTTTTGAGAAAATGCATGTATATATATATATAGCACCTGGTTTTAGGAAAAATAAATATACATATATAAATGATTCATATTTGCAAAATATTGTGAAAATGATCGTATGTTGAATATGTGAAAATATGTTAGTGTGGCATGAGTATAAAATGTTATGAGATATTATTTTGGGAAATGTGATTATGATATGGATTTTATGATGGAAAAACTGGCGTACAGGAAGAGATTTTTATGATATGTTTGCTAGCGTATGGGCTATGCTATGATGTGATTTGTCAGCGTACGAGTTGTTCTATGATGTGTTTGCCGGCATACGGGCCGTGCTATGATGTGATTTTCCAATGTACGGGCTGTGCTATGATATGTTTGCCGGCGTACGGGCCGTGCTATGATGTGATTTGCCGGCATACGGGCCGAGCTATGATAAAATGTGTAATACCGGCGTACGGGCTGATGATTTTAATGATACATGTATATATGCAAAATGATATGATTGATGTGGAAATAAATGATATGAAATATCTATATATTACGATTTTAGTATATGTTATATGATATCAGAACCTAGTTGGCTTGGTCTAAGCTAACACTTGCACGGTACCGTTGTTATGTGTCCATGGTCTTCGTGATCATGATATTTGTGTTAACGCTACTGTACGGAGTAGTGTGAGATTGGATGGTCGATGTGGTTATTAAGAAGTGTGCTGTGATCGCCCCTGGTTTACAGACTAGGTCTGGCAGATATGTTTATGAAAATGCAATATATTCTGCCATGATTTGATATATACATGTTTTCTCAAATTTGAAAAAACAGTATTGAATATGTTATGTATGAGATATGTACAACACAAAATAGTCATGTTGCCACACACTAGTATTAGTTTATTTCCCTTACTGAGAGGTGTCTCACCCCTAAATCTTATTAACTTTTCGGGAGCCCCAGATAGGAAAGCGGGAAAAGCCCTGCTAATATAGTACTGTTTATCTGGACTTTTGAAGGGTAAGTTTTTGTAGGGACAGTTAGATTTTGTGGGGAATGTCCCTAGTTATGATTTTGGGATTGTAGTAACTCTAGTGTTGTAATGCATATTATGATGAGATGTATATGATTATATGCTTTCTGCTACTTAGGCTTTTGCTATATATTTTGTTATATCCCTGATATCTACAGGTCTAGGAGGATTGTGACCTGCTGAACTGGAATATGGGAAATGAGTTATTGATATTATTATTATTAAAAAAATTGTGGAAAAATGAGCAGGTAGTGACACTTCTACTCAAAATACTTCTAATAAATATACGTATTTTCTGTCTCTGTAAATCTGTATAAACATAGTAATAACTGAAATCTTCCCTGTGGATAATTATGTGTCATGATTTAACCCCTCATGATAGGGTTATGCGGCCCGTAGGCAGGATCTACCCTGGCTGGCCAACCAAGAATAGATCACTATACTCCATAGGTCTGATCAGCCCTCCTCTACCTATATCTGATGGGGAGTCTGTCCACTCGTGGGCTCTATGCGATCGATCTTTATACCACGTATTATCTAAATAGGTGGTTGAACTCTATACACTATATGTAGCTATGGTACCGTGCTTTGTAACTGTATGGTCCAACAAGGTCTGTAGCGACCTCAATTTCTTAATAAGAAATACAATATAATAAATGGAAAAGTCAACCCGAACCCATGGGTAACGGGGACACCTGTCAATCACAGTGGAAACCTAAGCAACAGTAAAAAAAAATCTCAATCATTCAACTATGAAACATAATACCAAAGTTATTTACATTCCCAAAATACTGTATTTATTTACAATTTTTCAAAAAGTCAAAATAACACTAGGATCATACAACAAAAATCTCCTGATCCTAATTCAACGCTTACCCTTCTAGTAGGGAAGCTAAACCCACTCAACGGTGGCCCTGACCCGCTAGTCCCTCTAGGTTTCCTAAAAATCATTTAATATTCGAGGGTGAGACACTTCTCAGTAAGGGAAAATAAACTAAATACAGCTGTGTGGCAACATGAATATTTAAGACACTTATACGTATACAGTACATTTCATAACTCTGTAAACATTCATCATATCATACTGGATAATCATATAATTTCATATTTGTTAATAAATCATAACATACATAAAACATCTGTTATAACTTTAATACTGAAAATATACCCAGGATGAATAGCTAGCTGGTATCATGTATTACCCCCCATGACGGGTTGTGCAGCTTGAAGGCGAGACCCTACAATGGTTGGTCAACCATTGCCGAGTCAAATATGTAGTGATTCGAAGAATAATAGCATTTTAATAATAATAAGAGGGAGAGAAAATAGACACAGAAACAGAAGGAGGCCGTAGACTTCGTCGACGACATTACATTTTGGGGATAATTTCAATTTTAGAAAATTGCCAGAACTTGTCGACGAATATAGGGCTTCGTCAACGAGAAAATACCAAGAGATAGTTCAGGCTGCTCTGAATTTCGTCGATGAATACAGGGCTTTGTCGACGAATTTTATGAAAGACTCGTCGACGAATCTGACCTTATAAATTGCCAAAAATTCGATTTTTATTCACTTTTACCGTCTCTCTCTCTCTCTCTCTCTCTCTCTCTCTCTCTCTCTCCCTACGTCTCTTCTCCCTTCTCTCTTCTTTTTCGGGTCTGTTACTTGTCGGATTGAAGATCTGAAGCCTCCACGACGCTCCTAGCGTAGTTCTCTACAAATCTGCCGGAATGAATCGTTGGGGAAATGAAGTTGGATTTCACCCCAAATATAGGATAAGGCCTTTTAGTCCCCTTTTTGGCCTTATGGCAATTATAGGAAATAATGTAGGCAGAAAAATACTGATATTATGTTCTGGCATATGTTGGTTTAAGGGTGTTTTGTAAGAGGCCCTGCGGGTGTTAAACTGGTATTCCGTAGGGGCTTTACAGTAGTCAGTTAAGGGAAATATGCTATGCTAGGTATTTCTTAAAATACTATACAACTTATTTAATTATGAAAATTATGTATTTAAGTATGGTGTGGCTTGTGAATATGAATTTGGTACGAGTATATGTTTTACGAATGCTAGTTTCATGATTTTACGAATTTCAATACCATGATTATGTGAATTTCAATACTCTGATTTTATGGATTTTAGTACCATGATTACACGGATTTCAGTACCATGATTACACGAATATCAGTATTATGATTATGCAGTTACAGTGTTATGATTATTTAGTTCACAGTATTACGATATGTGAAAATACAGTACAGTTTATGCAGCATCATGGTTATTATGATTACTTCAGAATCATGGTAAATCAGATAGATATGTATAGAAATATATTATATGATATCAGACCCTGTTGGAATTGCAGCTATATAGCACGGTACCGTTGCTATAGATATTATGTTACTTTATAAGTACAACCACCTATTCAAATAATACGTGGTAAGGTCGACCACCTAGGCCCTTTAAGAGGTTAGGCTCCCCATCTAGATATGGGTTGAGGTGGGTAGGTCGACTGACGGAGTACAGTGATTTATTCCTGGTTGGCCAGCCAGGGTAAATCCAACCTACAGGTCGCACAACCTTGTCATGAAGGGGCAAGTCATGACATAAATAGCCACAGGGAACAGTTTCAGTTACTATTACATATGTACGAATTTACAGAAACAGAGACTCTACTTATGTACACTAGAAGTATTTTGAATTATAACCCATAATACTGTTATGTTAAGCAACATGGAAAGGGGTGGTGTATTTTATTATTTATACTATACTTTTGCATTCAGTTATTCATGTTTATATGAAAACAGATTTCATGATATATAGTAGCTCATTTGCCACACACTAGTAATAACATATTTCTTCTTACTGAGCGTTGGCTCATCCCAGTGTTGAAACATTTTTCAGGTGATCCAGGTAGGCGAGTAGACCAGGCTCGCAGATAGAGGGGCTTCTGTATTGCCCTGCCAGTGGAGAGTGAGTGCATTTTGGGAGTATTTTTGTATACCCTAACTAGTTAAGGGTATTCACGGGAACAGATGTATGTATATATTTTCTGGAAAACGTGTAATACTCTGGTATTGTATGGTATGGTTATGTTTATATGATTATGCTTCTAGCTGCTTAGGTTGATGTTGTGGTATCAAAGTATGTTAATTGTTACAGTATATATATAAAATACCCAGTTAATTTATCAGGTCGTTACAAAATATGTTTGTAAGTACAATGGGCCCGCCACACCTTGGTCCGGACTACTAGGTGGACGTCCACACTCTACTGAAAGACAAATCTACTATCCATCTTCCACCCCCTCGTGGGGTGGTTAACACTAATTTGATTATAAACATCTGATCTATAAGCTACGGTACCGAGCCCTTGAACTGAACTAAACTAACATCCGGTTTCTAATAACATATAATACATGATCATATATAACATCGTTACGGCCTCGTGCCAAACATATCGTAATTATGGCCTTGTGCCAAACATAACATAATTACGGCCTCGTGCCGACATAATATCATTACGGCCTTGTGTCGAACATAACATAATTATGGCCTTGTGCCAATCATAACATAATTTCACGGCCTCACGCCGAAATCATTTCAGGTATATACATTTTGAAAATAAATCAATTATCATGTATTCGTCAAAATCATCATAACATAACATATCTTTTCATAATACCTGAAAACGTACTTTGCTCATAAGATCTTTCATATCATAATACATTCACGGAAAATAATATTCATGCCACACATGCACTGTATAAAATCATACTTCTTGTTATTCTAAAATCATAATTCTCTGGCGTCTCATATATACATATATATTTCAACATAATAGAAGTATTTCCCAAACGTACATTTCATCTATATTATACAAATATAATTTTCTGAAAATAAATTTACTCATAATTAATAATAATTTGCATGGAAAGTAACTGTTTTAGTTTATTCCTTTACCTGACTACTGAGAAAACCCCTAAAATATCCTAACCTAACTCCCGTAAGATTTCCTAATCAATATCTTGAAATTTAAAACTATCAGTATTAAACTTCAGTATTTTCATGCATACATAACTTCCTATAACTATCGCAATACCAAATTTGGCTTAGAAAGCCTTACCTTAACTCAGGGATGATTTCCAACTTCGTTTCCCCAACGATCCGCTCCGGCAAACTCATAGAGAACTTAGCTAGGAGCGTCGTGGCAGCCTCAAATCTTCGATCCGGCGATTGGCGGGGCCAATATCGAAGAGAGAAGTGAGAGAGAGACGTAGGAGAGAGAGAGAGAGGAGCGTTAAAAGTGAATAAAAATTAAATTTTTAGCTATTTATAGGGCCAAATTCGTCGACAAGACACGTCATCTCGTCAACGAAACACGTCATCTCGTCGACGACACCTTGTATTCGTCAACGAAATTCAGAGTAGCTAAAAACCTCGCTCGGTATTTTCTCATCGACAAATCCCTCTATTCGTCGATGAATTTTCTTCTGCACTCATCGACGAACCCCTGTATTCGTCGACGAATTCAGGCAATCTCTTAAAATTATTTTTATCCCCCAAATGCAATGTCGTCGACGAATGCGTAGCGTTCATCGACAAAGTCTATGGCCTCCTTCTATTTCTATTTCTATTTTTCTACCTCGTAATTATTCAAATTCCATTTTTATTCGGGTTATCACAAGACATATAAAAATAATGGCTTTGAATTATTATATGTTTTTCAGGGTAACTATTATGTTATGACATATTACTGAAATTCTGTGTGGCATAAGGAATGACTTTGATCATTGAAAAATAAATATGTGAAAATATTATATGATGAAATGTGATTGAATATGATTTAGACATAAATGATTATATGATATATATACAGACATATTTTATATGAATATGATGATATAAGTATATACTGATATGTTTTATATAGATATGATGAAACAAGATTTATACAAACATGTTTTTATCAGATATGATAATATGTGATATATATAGACGCGATGACTTTATACTAATAGATATGATGAACAACCATGAGTTACAAGCGAGATATGTTACATACACGTGGATACTCATGAAGTTGAACACGTATGAGAAATGAAAGCTTTTGAAAATATATTATTATGTATATTGAGTGGTGGAAATGAGAACCCAGTTGGTTAATGATATGAGAGTATGGTACCGTTGCTAATGATTGAGTTAGTGCAACCACACAACTCGAGGAGCGTGTTGGTATTGAATATCGATTGAGCCTTAGGAGAGATGTTGACTGCCCTTGGATTCGGACTAGGCTGTGATGGGCTAATCGTACTACAGACGAGGTATTTTAACTTAACCTGGTAAGCCAGGGTTAAGTCCCACTTTCGAGCCGCACAACCAGGTCATGTGGGGTTACATGACAATGATATGAATGAGTTCCTCATTACAGACACGATACACTCATATGATTGTACTTGACAGATATGCTATTTTGTACATAGAGATATTTACTGAGCATGATAACATTTTCGAGATATATAGATATGAATATAATTATTATGAATTCTCAGTTAAATTAATATTTATATGAATATGATATGATATTCTAAAACTCATTTGCTACACATTGAAAATAATTTATTCTCACTTACTAAAAGGTGTCTCACCCCAAAGATCTTAAACATTTCAGGAAATTCAGGTAGTCAGGCGGAGCGAACTCTGAGATAGAGGAGATGTAGTTCCTATAGTTCAGGGCATGAGTATTTATTTTTGGGAATGGAGATATGTTGTATAATCCTTGGGATTTCTAATAAATTTTGGGGGTTTGTATATATATTTTTGGAGACTTTAGTGCTCTGGTATTGTATGTAAAGTTAGGTGTATCATGTTTTCTGCTGCACTGTTAAAATGTGAATATGGACAAGTGGATCTCCGGTACCCCACTTTAGGTTCAGGTTGACTTGGTTAATGTTATTACGGTAACAAAGGTATAGAATTATAATATATTTATAAATTTTAAAAAAATATTAGGGCGTCACAAAACAATCTAAAAATGATCCATCAACTCACATATAATTTCAAATACATTACAACTAAATTTACCCTTGCACGTAAAAAAAAAAAAAAAAGAAAAAAGAAAAAAGAAAAAGTAATTTTGTAAAAAGTGATAATCACTTGTCATTCATCAATCATCCCTCAACTTAGTTTAATATAAATAACCTAAACTTGATTAATTTAGCCATACAAGTACCTTTAATTATTGTCCTATGGTTCAAAATTTAAAAGTAGGATCTAAAATTTCGAATTGCGATAGAACTAAAACGTTGTTGCTTGCTAATATTCTTAATAAGCAATGAAGCTAAAAAATTAAATTATCCTTTAATTTAATTGAACGAACAAAGCAAAATTTACTTATGAATCGGTAAATATAAATCAAAGCACTAACTGGACCAAAACTATTGAAATGATGAATTACGAACAAGTAGTCAATTCACCACTTTGTATTTAATTTTAAAATTATAATGGTCCACACTTTATGTTTTGATTTTGAAAGTTTAATGGTAACTTTGTCCTCACTTGGCAACAGGAAAAAAAATCACACCTTAAAAAATATTCTTTACTCACTAATAGGTCAAACACCATCTAATCAAGAGATTTTAAACTTAATAAGTATATTCTAACAAGTCCTTTGAAGCACACCGTTCGATTGGATTACCTTATGATGCATCCTCGTCTTCCCATAGGATCACACACGAAATATCAACCATCCCTGCAACACTCAATAATTTCCTTTTCCTCAGTATAAATATCAGCGAAGAAAATATAGAAAATACAAAAAAGCTGCAATATTAAATTTCCTTAATTTCGGGAACACAAAAAAGAGGGAAAAAAAGGAAAAAGGAAAATAAAAAGGAAGAAGAAGGTGGTCTATTTCCTTACCAGGTTCCGAGCTGACGTGGTCATTCCCTGTCACTTCTATCCTCCGCTGGCCTTTAAAGCCGAATTCCACGCTCACGAGACCGCATACATCTGTTCATCTTCATCTTCATCTTCATCTGCCCACCATTACAAGATCTTGGGTATGTGTTAGTATCTTCTTCATTGCTGTTCTTCCTATTTTTGTTCAATTTGTGTGGTCTGGTGTATCGCATTATCTCTTCAGATTCAGGTGCCTTTTTTTTTTTGTAATATTTATATTTTTATAACAATGTCTTGTTTCTGGCGCGAATTTGTGATTGTCTCCGAAACTTTTGGGTTTGCAGCACTTTTGTGTGGGTTTTTCCTTTGCATTTCTATTGTTGATGAGGTCTGATTTTAGGGTTCTTTTTGGGTGTTAGTTTATTATCAAGATTTTATGTGCTGATATTGCGAAATTTGGGCTTTCGACACTTCCATTGTCCCAAACAGCTTGGATTTCCTTAATATTTGTAGTTCTAATGATGTTCTAGTTCACCTTTTCCTGTACGAATTTTGGGAAACTCTGGGCTTTCAACATATTTTCTTCCCATTGCTAAAAAAATTGGTCTTTCTTTACATCTATCTTTTTTAATGATGTGCGATTTTTATTTCCATTTTTTGGTTGTGAATTTATTTATTTTTGGACGTGATTTGTGTACTGATATTTGGGAAATTTGGGCTTTGGATGCTTATTCATAGTTTTCCCCGATTACCCGAAGAGCTTGGGTTTTCCGTTTTCCCTCTGCTTATTTTTCCCTCAGATTTAAGTGTCTGAATAAACTATGATTAACTACGATCTGATCTATTCATGTTAGAACGAACATCTTGTTTTTCTCCGTTTGTCGGTTTGGTGCATTTTGTATGTGCAGGATATTTTTTCTTCAAGTTGTATTTTTTTTTGCTTCTCCAGGTATTTTTGCGATTCTATAGCAAATCATATACAGTTACTTTTCATTTGCTCTGTTCCTAGATCTCTATTTTTTCTCCCTGAAGTTGTTTCACCCCACGCGTGCTGAGACTGGTCAGCATCTTTGAATGTGTTTTTTCTTAGCTGCCTCTCTCTCTCTCTCTCTCTCTCTCTCTCTCACACACACACACACACACACACACACACACACACACACACACACACACACACACACACGCTTGCGCACACACACACACACATACACACTAAGTGAAAAGTGAAAACAGTGCTTGTAGTTATTGTGTTGTTCTTGGAACTGAATTTGTTTTACCATTCCATAAGGATTTAAGTGGCTACGCAAGCTTCTGATCTGATAGAGGTTTTCAGGTGACTCTTTTTTTGTAGATCTGGTTTGTGTGCCTCTTTCAGCTTTTAAGGGGCTTAAGGCTTGTTTGGAACTTGAAAACTTGAAGGAAAGGAAAGAAAAGTTTGAAGAAATTCGTTTATTCTTGTTTGGCTATAAGGAAAATGAGAAAGAATATACCAATGAAAAAAATTATTTTACATATATTTTACCATTGGGTTTCCTAAATTTTCAACTATTTTGAAAAGATATTCATTCTTTGTAGTATTTATGATAAAGAGAAAAAATGCAATCGAAAATTGATTTTCTTTTTGACTTCCTCTCATTTCCCTTTCCATGACTAAATCCTTGAGTCTGAACTGAACCCAAGAAATTTCTGTGATTTGTAATCTTATTTTCTCCTGAAGTCCCACTCTCTCTGTGCTTAAGGTTAAATTGTAATGAAATGTAGAAATGCTGAGATCTATCCTTCCAATTCATTTATTGGTTTGTTTGCTATATTCTATTATCTACTACTATAAATATTTAATTCTTCAGTTTTGAGTTTCTAAAAGATAATGTGTCATGCTTGTATCATTGTATAAAAACCTAACAAAGCCAAGATGAAAGAAAGGGGAGTTTTAAGAAAAATGTTTAGTTTGTTTTTTAAGCATTTGGTACTGATCAGCAGCAGTTAGGTGCTGTTTGGTGGAAGACTCCTGTTGAATCCAAACGAGCATGCTAAGTTTTTCATTTTGTGATTGGACAGTGAAATTACTTTTGTATTATTGCAAGATTCTTTTTTTGACTATAAATTTATTAAAACCAATTTCAGTTATTTCTGGATTTTTTTTTTCTATTTTCTGCTTATTATCTATTGCAGGTGATTAAAAACTTTGATAGGATGGAAACTACAGGGGGATAAACTGTTGAAGTTCTATGGCCTTGACTGGTGAAGCTCCATTTATTTATTTATGTATTTTCCATTTTGTATTTTGTTTTCATCGACTATCTAGTTGCTCTATGCACTAACTTAACAGGTTGGGGGGGGGGGTCTCTCTGATTTTCCATTTTGTTTTTTCATTTATAGATATCTGGGCAATGTTTGGGGAAAACAATTTTGGGTGCACAGAAAGAGGTGGTAATCTGCAGGCAACACTAAAGGAAAACTACTCTAAGGGCAGAACTTCTGGAATGGCACTTGAATCAGATTGGATAAAACATAGAAAATCATCAGTGTATACTGTTCAAGTGATCCGTTCTACAACATCTTTCATTCCTTGGACTTGTAAAATCCCTATGGGTGATGGGTATCACGAATTTCTGTAGTCAATTCTGTTGTTCCGAGTATTGGTATTTGCGTCTGAGGGATACGGCTGATCAAATATGAGAATTGAGTACATTTCTCAATATCTATGCAGCTGCTCAGTATAGAGAATGCTTGGTTTTGAGGGTGGAAAGAAGAGATTTGCAGTTTCAAATATGTGTTTCTCTAATTCTGTCCAGAAAGATGCACTGTTTTGTTCAAAAAGCAGTTGTTGTTCAGGTCTACAGGTCACTAATGAATTCGTTGAGTCTTACAATCCAATTTTACCTGGGCTGCCTGATGATGTGGCAAAATATTGCCTTGCCCTTGCTCCTCGTTCTAACTTCCCAGCTATGGGTGCCGTATGCAAGAAATGGAGATCGTTTATTCGGAGCAAAGAATTCATCACTGTGCGAAAACTGGCTGGTGTGCTTGAGGAATGGCTCTATGTCTTGACTCTGGATGACGAAGAAAAGGAGAGCCACTGGGAGGTTTTAGATTGTTTGGGACACGGGCATAAGGTTCTTTCACCAATGCCTGGCCCAATGAAGACTGGTTTTGGGGTGGTGGTTCTCAATGGAAAGCTTCTTGTCATGGCTGGCTTTTCAGTGGATGATGGGACTACCTCTGCCTCGGCTGATGTTTACCAATATGACTCTTGCCTCAACAGGTATAATTCTCTATTGGATTTTCTTAGAAGGTTTTTTGTTGTGCTTCTTAATTGGTTGATTAACCTCAACCTGCGAAAATAGATTTTAGTTGGTTCTGAAGGATTGCATATGTTGCTTTGAGAGATTTGTGATGCTATGCAGTGCTATGAGTTCATAAAATTCCAAATATGTTCTTTTTGATCATGGATAAACTCCTTACTGGAACATGCCTCTCCCTGGGTCAAATTTGAATTGGTGTTTCCAGTTGAAATAGGCACCAAAAAGGAAGCCAAAAATTGCAACTGCCCAGAGCAGTTGTTAAGATGTACCTAACTTTGCTTCACATTTAATTTACCAGAGCACTTGAAGCATAGCACAATGCCCATCCCTTCCTCCTCCCACTTCACCCCCCCCCCCCCCACCCCCACCCCCACCCCAACACACACACACACATCGAGCACCGCTAACCACTCCAGAGTTTTTGCATAAATCTACTGTTCTTCAAAGGTTCCTGACAGATGGTTCCAAATATTTTCATGGCTTTAAAGAAATAAGTTTGTTAGACAGTTGGATACTTTACCATATTATTTTGCTTCCTTATCATGTTTTGTCTACTTTTAAAAATTTAATTGTAAAATTTGAATTTTGCTGCATGCTTTTAACATAATGAGTGATTTATTTAGGTTTACCTCCTGTTTGCTTGTTGATAAAGTGAAAAAGTATGATTCTTTTTTTCTGTTGGGGGGGAGGGGTGTTGGAATGGCTTTTTAGTTTTATCTTGCTTGCTAAGTTTAGTTTTTCTTGTGTGGTTGCTATACTTGGCATTATAGTCATATTTTTTTTCTTACCTTAAGTGTAGGACTAAATAATCATTCAATTGGAAGCCACTTTCACAAGGAGCATTTTTTTTTTTTTGAAAAAAAATAATTGATATGTATTGTCACTATTGAATAGGCTCATCTTAGAATCAACTTGACAAGTGTTCTTGTTTTCTCCCTGTATAATTAAAAAGAAGGCATATGTGGAACAAAAGTAAATCAATTTGGGTTTGCACTGGTTTGGATGGTATTGTTTCTGAAACCCCAAGCCCCATCAACCTCAGTTTTGGTGAAAACTCAGAACCAAACTTGAGGTATATGCAGTGCCAAAACACATTAACCACGGTTGGCTTGGTTGAATTTGTTGGTTCTTTGGTTCAGTGTTGAATTTGGTGCGTATTTTTCTTCATACTCCAATGAAAAATAACCATACTGCTTTCCCTTGTCAATATCTAAAAGACAGTTTGCTTTAACAATGTAAAGTTCTGTCTTCTCACAATTCTTTGTTCATTTTGACTAAAAGCAAACTCCCTCTCTCCCCCGTTATTTGTTAACCCTGTAATCTGTCCTACGTATTTGCAGCTGGAGCAAACTAGCAAACATGAATGTGGGCCGCTATGACTTTGCTTGTGCTGAAGTTAATGGCATGGTTTATGCAGTGGGGGGCTATGGAGTTGATGGTGATAGCCTTTCTAGTGTTGAGGTGTACAATCCCGATGCTGACAAATGGACCCTAATAGAGAGCCTTCGCCGTCCCAGGTGGGGCTGTTTTGCTTGTGGGTTTGAGGGAAAGCTCTATGTAATGGGTGGAAGGTCGAGCTTTACAATTGGAAATTCAAGGTTTGTTGACGTATACAACCCCGAGAGACACACCTGGTGTGAAATGAAGAACGGCTGTGTAATGGTCACTGCTCATGCTGTGCTGGGAAAGAAGCTCTTCTGTATGGAGTGGAAGAACCAGCGGAAACTGGCCATTTTCAACCCTGAGGACAACTCGTGGAAGATGATTCCTGTTCCACTGACTGGAAGCTCTTGTATTGGGTTTCGGTTCGGGATTTTGGATGGAAAGCTTTTGCTGTTCTCCCAGGAGGTGGATCCTGGCTACCGAACCCTACTCTATGATCCGGATGCAGCCCCTGGTTCAGAGTGGCAGACTTCCGAGATCAAGCCGTCTGGGTTGTGCTTATGCAGCGTGACAATCAAAGCTTGAGAGGCATGTTTTCTGATAGTTGGACATCTTTTTGTACTCTGCAATGTTATTGTAATACTTGCTGAGCCTTGTTGCATTGACCGAGTTAGGATGGTTTGGTTTGGTTTGGTTTGACTTTCAGTTGATTGGAGTAGCAGGTTTTGTACCTAATCTGCGTTTGTTTGGTTTTAGTAGTTAATTAATTTCACTGGATTTTGGTTCAGCTTCTTCTCCCATTCTTTTCTTTTGTGGCCTTTTTAGCTTTTTTAGTTCACTTGATTACATACAGAATCTAGGTAATTCCGCACTGTTGGACTGTTTCTTTATTTTGAAAATTTTGCTGAGTTCATCGAAGTAAATAGGTAAGCACCAAGGAGTAGAAGTGATTAAACATAAGAAAAATCTGCAAAAATGGAAAAATAGTGAGTACACTTTACCTCTAATGCAATTTTACCTTCTGTGAAACTAGGAAATGTTTTTGACAAACAAAAACTTATTACAAAAACACACGTGTTTGGAAAAGAGGGAGTGCCAGGGTAATGTGATGAATTTTTAAAAAATGAAATCTGGATTTTTATAAAAGCTTAGATCATGTTTTCATTTCTATTTTATTTTAAAGACCAAGCATATGAATTTTTTATTTAGAATTTATTTTTAAAACTATTTTCAAATTATATTTCAAAATTATTTTGAAATAAAAATAAAAAAATCTTATAAAAATTGAAATTTCATGTTTTATCCTTTATAAAAAAAATGAAAGCTATTTTTATTTCTATTTATGTTCCTAAAAACAAGCTATATTTTCATTAAAATTTTAAAGCAAATTTCATAAATAAGAAGTGAATTTATGATTCTTAATTTGTCAAATAATTTGTTTGGAACTTTTTCTCTCATTTTTTATGAATAGTTATTCGCAAGTTCAAATTGACATAACATGAAATCTATTAGTCTAAAAGTGCCGTGGAGAGCAATAAAACTGTATAGATCACCAAATTGATGCCAATGAGTAAAATGTCCTTGTGCTTTAGGACCCTATAATAATGAGAAAGAATGTGCCAAATTATTAGTAGGAATATAAACTACGATAATTAAGAAATTACAATTTTTTAAATAGGAACTGGTCAATTGGATATTTCATGAAGTTACAAAGATTTCGTGGTATATAATTTTGAGCCATCTAAAAAAAAAGTTTAGTATTTAATACTTATTAATAAAGGGAGTATTATAATGGTCTTAATTTGATTTCTCATTTTCTTCGCAGCCCTTCCTTTTTTTTAAAAATATATAAAATTTTATATTTTTATCTTGATATTTTGATTTTGATTTTATTTATTATAGTTTGATCGACCATTAATCACATAATATAATAACTTCTTTTAATTATTTTAAAAACAGATATATAAATTCTTATTTAATATTTTTCAAAGCATTTATTATTATTATTATTATTATTGCACTCTTTAAATGAACCCAAAATCCCAAACTGGTTCCTCAAACATAGAAGCAGTTAAAAGACGATTCAGTGAGGACTGGAGAAGACTCGAGCGCATCACTCAGAGAGCTTCGAAAGTTCAAAACCCAGAAAAATGGCGGCCTCGTCATAACCCACGTTCTCAACCCTCAGAGTCATCATCATCTGCGGCCACAATGTTCGGAGCTCAGGCGCCTTCCTCCGCCTTTGGCACTCCCTCCTCCACCCCGGCCTTCGGCACGCCCTCCTCCACCCCGGCCTTCGGCACTCCGTCGACGCCGTCTTTCGCCACCGGATTCGGTTCCTCCCTCTTCTCCACCCCGTTCTCTCAGCAACAACAACCGCAGCAACAGCAGCAGACTCCGTCGTTTCAGCAGCCAAGTGCCGGCGGCTTTGGCTCCCAGACGCCATTCGCGGCACCGCCACAGTCGTCTCTTTTTGCTCAGTCCACTCCTCTCTCGCTCCCGAACGCGCAGTTGACCACTCAGATGGCCCCCGTTGCTCCCCTCCCTTTTTCTCTTGCCGATCGCGATATTCAGGTAGGCATTTCTTCTTCTGGTTCGAACCCTAACCCAACCGAATCTAGATCTCTTCTTATGTTTCTATATGAGTTTTTCACGTTTTTGTTTCTTAATTATGCGTGTTAGGCAATTGTTGATGCTTACAAGGACGAGCCAGGAAACCCTAAGTATGCTTTCAAGGTTCGTTTATCTTATTCTCATTGAAAGACTTTGGATGCATTGAATTAGAGCTGATGTACTGCGTTATAAAATTAATGACGAAACAAAATTTTACCTTATAACCTTTAATTTTTCTCAATTTTCAATCGCATTTGAGTAAATTTTCATTCTTAGTTTTATTTGACGTAATGAGAAAATAGAACAGATGATTGATTTCTATCTTATGTTCTTTTCCTTTCCTTTTCTCTGCGCAACCTATTTAGGTGATTGGAGGGTTAGTGATATTTAACGCTTTGTTTTGGCAGCATTTGTTGTTTAGTGTGACTGAGCCACAGTATAGGGTGAAACCTGCTGGCGTATCAGATGTGAGTACTGCTTTTAGTATCTCTCTCTCTCTCTCTCTCTCTCTCTCTCTCTCTCTCTCTCTCACCACCTCTCTTTGGTCTCCCCAGGTGTGATTTGATTGTGTTTTCAATTGGACATTCGGTTTAATTTTGTTGAAGTATCTATGCTAAGTTTGAGAACATTTGCATTTTCAGATCATGTGGGCAGAGGCTATGGGGAAGCTGGAGGGTATGGAGAGTTCCAATCGGGAACGGTTGTGGCCTCAACTTGTTCAGGGTTTCAAGGATCTTTCACAGCGTCTTAAGGTTTCTCTCTTTTGGAGTACAATATTCAGTTCTCAATGTTATACACTTTCATTGCTCATTTGCAAATTCTGTTAAAGAATTTATTTTTATTTTTATTTTTTATTTTTAAACCATTAGACTAGTGCCTTCAAAAAATTTGGGAACAAAGCATTGCGCATGTGCACATATATGTTTGTGAATTGTCCTTTATGCGCTGTCACACTATTAGAAGAGAATACTTGTGCTCCTGATTAGATGCTCATGGGCTTTGAGTAAATAATGGTGTAAAACGGGTTCTTGTATGTGGATGAGAGACAATGCTACATACAAGTAATGGGATGTACTACAAGTTGTGAAGAGAGGAGAACTGGGCAAGTGTTAGGTGGCAGGAGGATGGTGTATAAAGATGCTGACATTTTTAGAGGGAGAAGTTCTGAGTTAGAGAGGAAGGTTTGTAATGATAGATGAGGGTCAAAAGATCCCCAAATGGGGCGAGAAGGGTGGGATTTATTTATATTTTATAGTACTAATTACTTAGGGGTGCAACTCTTATCCAATGAGAGAGGATCATGGTTGTGTTACGAGGTTTTGGTCAATTGGAAAAGAAGATAATTTTAGTCATTCAATCGTCAACATGGCTGGAAAGAAAAATGAGAAAATGCCACGTGGCGTGGGTGGCACTTGAGCTAGCTAAGAAAGGGTTAAGGGGAGTGGGCTGCCCTTAACGGACACCAGTTCAAGGCCACCAAGCCAAAACCTTCTATAACATCCCAAAATTTGGGATTGATTAGGAGACCCACCACGTGACTGTTGATCAATCTTGACCACACACTGAGGGTCTGATCCTTGCAAAAATTAGGAGATCAAAATTTAGTAAATTAAGCAATTAATATGTGACTGTAGACTGTAATTAACATTATAATTGGACCAAGGTAAAAAAGGGTATTTACAAATGATATTCCTTTAGTATTTCTGGTGAACATTTCATGTTTAATGGATTGGAAACTATTTGGGATTCTGTTGAAGTACCTGCTTTTCACCAAACACTTGATTGATGATTTTTATGTTATGAATTCATCATTCTTGTTTTGATGTAGCAGCTAATGCATAATTTTGAAGTTTGTGAAAGTCAGTTTTAGATTAGTATCAATGAGCTAGGAGTCATGTCCATGGGAATGCAAAAAATGTGGATTGTAAAATTTTAAATGAAATTAAAAAAAATAATACCTATAGAATAAGGAAAAATTAGGCAGTGCTCCCTTAGATGCATGAATCACTAGCATGTTTAAATTAGAAGCGGGGAATCTTTTATTGTAACTATTGAATAATCATTGGTTGAAACTTTATGTTTGTTCGTAGCAATTCATAGATAAAATGAAAAAAAAAGGACTTCTGCCTCCAGGTTTGTTAAATTTTCAACTAGTGTATTCCTAAAATCTTGAAAAAAGAGAATTTAGGTGTAAGAAATTTGTAGGAATGATGAAACTCAAGAAAGAAAATTGGTTGGAGAATCCAGTCCATTTGGAAATTGGTGAATGTAGGTTAACATTGGATAAATTTCAAGATCACTAGGAACCAATATTACATTTTAGACAAAGTCTAAGGGGTGTATGGTGTTTATTATAATATTGGTATGTAACATTACATGCAAGTATTGTGATAGATTCTATTACAAGTCAAGTAGAGATATTGTGAGAAAGGTACATTCAGACTCGATAAGATGAGAGAAGGGAAGCTTAATGGGTTTTTGGAGCTGCACAGCTGAATGAGTAGATTGATGGAAGGCGGAATATTGCTCAATGAAATATTCAATGCCTTTCTTCATTTCCCCTATATTTTATTTATCTTTGTTTAAGATTCCAGTGGGGGTCGCTAATAGGTTAGAGAGGATTAGGAGGGATTTTTTTGGGTTAGGGATTGGTGAGAGGAGGGTTCATCTTGTGATTTGGATTGTTGTTTGTAGGTCAAAGGAGGAGGAGGAGGAATTGGGTCTTGGCATGGGGGCCATCAAAAGTAAATTTGATCTACAGGACAATGGATGGGATGCTAGTTACATTGGGAACTCTTGGAAAATTCATTTCACAGGTATCTCCTTTCCTTTTTTGTTGCATCAAATATAAAGTGGAAGATGGTTGTTGGGTTTGGTTTTGGTTTTGGAAGCTATGATAAACACTTTTATTCAAGTGCTTATTTTGAGTGATACGTGCTATAAACTCTTTTTTTTTTAAGTGCTGAAAAGTACTTTTACTGGAAAACGTACTTATAAAAAAAAATACTTATCCGAAAGTAGTTTGGGATTACTTATCAAAGAGATTTTTTCAAAGAAATAAAAAATAAAAAAAAATCTTATTTTCCTAAAAAAAGTAGTTTGACAAAGTACTTTGTCACATAAGTACTCATTTAAGTGTAAACCAGACACTACTTTTTGACACGAGTACTTAAAGTACTTTTCAGAATAAGTACTTATTTTTTAAGACGTTCCAAACAGGGGCCAATCCCTCCTTTCCTCGTTATTCATGACACGGAGGTCTCTTGGGAGTTCAAACTTTTGTAGAAACCTTAAAATGATAGGGAGAAAAGGAGGTGCTTTCCTCTATTTTACATTTGTTGGCTTCTTTAAAGTACTCATGAGGGGATATTAGAGCATTGTATGTGGAAAATCCTGGGGTTTATTCATGTAAACCATTTCACTCTCATCTTAGCTGTTCTCGTTATTCTTTCCCTCTTGGTAATCGGTTGTGGAGAGCTACCTTTGAAGTAAAGGCATTTGTATGGATTGCCATTCTTAATGTAGCTAACACCAACAAATGTGTTGCAGATTCGTAGCCCATTCACAGCTCTTTCCTCTTATATTTGTGTTATATCTTGTGATAATAATGACAAATGCGTGTTTACTTCTTTGTTCTGCGGCTTTTTAATTTTATTAGATAATGTTGGATTTTTCCGTAGACTTTGGAGGAGTTCTTCTTAGTTGATTCTTTTGGCTTTGGGCGACAGAAGGCCAAGGTTTTGTGGCAGTCTGCTGTTTATGTAATTATTTTGGTTGTTTGGTTGGTGAGGTATGATCAAATATTTTAGTGGTTTGGTTGGAGGTATGATAAAACTTTTTTCGTGATTGAGCCTGATCTTTGGCTCTTATTTGGGAAAGGTCTGTGTTTTTGGCTTCAATGAGGGTGTTTCCTTCTGGTTGGTTTGGTAATATGGCTTTCTCTGATTTTCAGCGCACAGCTACCTGGTCGCTGCGCCCTGCAACCCCATGTATGTACTGATTTGTGGGTCAATAGTGTCAGATCCATAGTTAATAGAGTATGCTAACACCTTAGCGATCCATGTATTGGTACGAACATTCCAAAACGTTGAACATCTTAGTTCTAGAACCCTAAATATAACAATCTTTAGTTCAATATTTTTCACATAACATAAATTTTTAGTAGTGAAAAGTGGGGAATCATCATATTTTAATTCTATTTCTGTCTTTATTAATCTATTTCTCAACACAAAATCTCTTCTACATTTAGAAACAGTCAACATCCTCTCCAAAATATTCAAATGCCATTACATTTTTTCACCAATATATCTATTTATGTATACCCCTAACATTCCACATTTTAGAGCATGTGCTGTACTGCAATCCTGTTCCTGTTCCTGTTCCAGAAACCAGAATGTTCCATGTTCTAGGTGACATTGGTGGATCCCTGCCATTTACCTGAAAGTGGCAACCCGTATTTTTTTACCATTTTCAAATAAAAAATAGATGAAAATATTTGAAGATTTCAAAATGATACAAAAATATTTGCAAATTGATACAAAAATATTTGCTGTTGCTGCAAAACCTGCCACAGAGAGAGAGAGAGAGAGAGAGAGAGAGAGAGAGAGAGAAGAGGGCTTCTTGCTGCTACAATGGTGGATTTGAACAGCCCAGGAGAGAGAGATGTTTGAGACTTTGAGTGACCAAGGATTTTATTTGAGTATAGGTAATTATGAATTTTTACTTTTGTATATTAACTTGTATATTTAAACTTTAGAGAGTCTAAAAACTTAGTAAAAAAAAAACTAACACATTAATTGACATTAAGAGAAGTAATTAATTTACTAAAATTTTTGTTTTTCATTTATAATTTATATAATTTATTTGAGTAAGAATAATAGTAATTTAGTTATATTTCTCTCATTGAAATTGTGTAAAAAAATATGAAATTGTAGAAAAATATTTTTGGTAATTATTAGTAAGTACATTTTTTAAAATATATATGTATATATGAAAATTATCGATAATATATTTTTTATATATTTTACTATGTTGAGATATATATATATATATATATATATATATATATATATATATTTTAAAGAGTTGTTGATATATCTATATTAAAAAATTTGGTTTTTCATTATCCTTGTCATTTATATATATATATATATATATATATATATATATATATATATGTTATTGTCAAAATTTGTCTAAGAGAATTTGGATCAGTCACAACCTCAATCACTTGCCAAAAATGAAGGAAAAATGGCTTGGAGGGCTCACGGTATACTTCAGGGGGTAATTAGGGAATTTGGAAGGATTATATGATTGCAATAGTAAAAGAATGAGTGTCAATGAGATGCCTTACCTTTCTTATGGGATCCTTTTTATAGGCATTCGGGATACCTTCTTATTAATTTTCTTAGTAATGGATATTTATTTGGATTGCAGGGGTTACAAATGGACATTTTATTAAGGAGTAAAAGTTGAGGTGCTATTCCCTTGCTTTAATTAATGGATGATACCTCTTTTGTAACATCTCTTGATGTTTTTTCCTTTCTTGGTCTTTTATAAGTTAATGCTGAGTTTAATACTGGGGTCTCTTTTTTTCGATTATATCAGTTGTCCCCATACTCTTGAATCTTAGAGTTACCTTTTTGGCTCCAGAGTATATTGCATTTACTACAAGTCCTTTCATTATCATGAGTTTCAGATTAAGTCATATTCTTTGCTTTTACCTGGATGAATTAAGGTGAAATGGGTTTTGAATTACCTTCTTTTACCTAGACCAATTATCATGAGAGTTGCTTGCTTTTGGTCTGAGCCAATCTCAATTAAATGGCTTCATTCGAGCCATTTTTGAAGGCCTGAGCAACTTTATTAATTACATGACATCATCCGAGCCGCAATAAACATAAACGACTTCATTTGAGCTGCAGTCAATGTAAATGGCTTCAACGGAGCCGTTTTTAATGATCTGAGTAGCGTTTCTGATATAAGCGGCTTCACTCGAGCCGCATTTAAAATTTCAAGTTTCTCATGTAAATAGCTTGACCTGAGCCGAAGATTGAGCTGATCTTTGATCAAGCAACTTTTCTAAAAGAACCTTTTGGTTCGAATTGCTTTTCCTTTTTGTTGAGTAGGTCTTTCAGCCGCACTTATGAACCCTTCGGTGAAGCAATTTTATTCATTTTTCACTGAGCAACTCTTTTGGTCGGCAATACTATGACTCATAAGCAGTGCTCATTAGATGGACCATATTTTTGGTGAGTAGAGCTCGTTTCTTTATGTCTCATGAGCTGTGCACATTAGATGGACGTTTTAGGGCCTTATGAGTAGTGCTTATCAAATGGGCCATATTTTTGGCCAGTAGATCTCGTTTCTTGATGCCTTATAAGTTGTGCACATCAGATGAGAATTTTTGGGCCAATATTTTGCCGAACAGAGCTTGCCTTTTTTTTTTTTTTTAATTTTTAATTTTTAATTTTTATTTTATGCCTTATGAGCGGTACTCATTAGATGGACATTTTTAAGACTTGTGAGTGGTGCTCATTAGATGGACCAATATTTTGGCGAGCAAATCTCGTCTCTTATTGCCTTATGAGCGGTGCTCATTAGATGGACATTTTTGGATCTCATAAACGGTACTAATCAGATGGGCCAATAATCTGGTGAGCTGGACTCGTCTCATGTTGCCTCATGAGTGGTGCTCATCGGATGAACATTCCAACAAGTGGGCCTACTTGGCTCGTTGAGTTAATCTTACAGTCCTTGTAGGCTATTACTTGTTTGCATTCAAATATTAATATATATATATATATATATATATGTATGTATGTATGTATTGTAATATTATAATAAAGTTACATTGAATTCATCTGATATAGATTGATCGCAAACCTTTATCATTTTTTTAAGTTCAATTTTTTTTTTTGAATTTATCCTCAAATGACAATTAGCATTGTTCATCAACGCCAACGCTATTGGTATCCTCAAGACCGTGATTATTTCATATTGGATTTGAAATCTTCAAAATCGATTCTTGATGCGTTGGTGATTTATTGTTTGGTGATATATTCAATAGAAGCATTCTCAGATTTTGTTATGAATAATCGTTCTCTATTGCAGAAGCACTCCAAATATTTTTTCCATCATTTTCTAAAAGACTATAAATTGCTCCATTGATATTATTTGACCCTGTAAAGAGACATTGGGTTGTGTTGATTGAATTGATAATGGTGAATGATCTTTGAAAGGATGCTAGGAACTGAAATTATGAGATGTAGTCTTGATCGTTATTAGAAAAGAATGGAAGAAATATTTGGAGTGCTTCTACAAGAAAGAAGGATTATTCAGAATAGAATATGGGAATGATTCTTTTGGGTATGTCACCAAAAGGTAAATTACCAATGCATCAAGTATTGATTTTAAAGATTTTAGATCCGATAAGGAAGAACTATGGTTTTGATGATGCCAATAGCATTGGCATTAATGAATGACGCTCGTTGTCATTTGAGGATAAATTCTAAAAAAAAAATAATCAACTTGAAAAAATGATGGAGGTTTGTGATTAGTCTATATTATGATATATGTATATATATATATATATATAAAATATTTGGATGCAGGCAAGTAATAACCTACAAGGACTATAAGATTGATCCAATAAGCTAGATAGGCCTGCTTGCTGGAATGCCCATCTTATGAGCACCACTTATGAGGCAACAAGAGACGAGTGTAGAGTGTTGTTCTCCAAAATATTGGCCCATCTGATAAGCACCACTCATGTGACTTAAAAATGTCCATTTTATGAGTAACACTCATGAGGCAACAAGAGACTAACTTTGCTTGACAGAATATTGGCCCATTTGATGAGCACCGCTAATGAGACATAAAAAGGGCGAGCTCTACTCACTAGAATATTGGCCCATCTGATGAGCACTGTTCATGAAGCCCAAAAATGCCCATCTTATTAGCTCACGAGGCATCAAGAAGTGAGTTCTGTTCATAAAAAATATGACCATTTGATGAGCATTGCTCACGAGGCCTTACAATGGCCATATGATAACTAAAGCTCACGAGGCATCAAGAAATGAGCTCTGCTCACCAAAAATATGGTTCATCTGATCAGCACCACTCCTAGGGCCCTCCAAACACTCACTTGATGAGCACTCACTACTCACGAGTCATAGTATTGCTTGACCAAAAGAATTGCTCAGTGAAAATGAATAAAACTGCTAAGCTAAAGGGTTCATGAAGGCAAAGCAATTCGAACAAAAGGCTTTTTTAGAAAAGCTGCTTGATCAAAGTTTAACTTAATCTTTAGCTCAAGTCAAGCCGTTTACATGAGAAATCAACTCAAATTTTGAAATGCGGCTCGAATGAAGCCGCCCATATTGAGAACACTGTTATGATCATTAAAAGCGGCTCGGTTGAAGCTATTTACATTGATTGCCGCTTGGATGAAGTAGTGTATTGAGAATGCAGGTCGGATCAAGAAAACGGCTTGGTTGAAGTTGTTTATGTTGGTTGTGGCTTGGATGAAGCCGTGTAATTAAGAAGGCTGCTTAGGCCTTAAAAAATGGATCGAATGAAGTCATCTTGTTGAGAAAAGTGCTTGGACTATTTGAGATCGGTTCAAACCAAAAGCAAGTGGCTCTCATGATAATTGGTCTAGGTAAAAGAAGGTAACTCAGAACCCATTTCACTTTAATTCGTCTAGGTAAAAGCAAAGATTATGACTTAATCAGAATCTCATGATAAGGAAAGGACTTCTAGAAAATGCAATATACTCAGGCAAAAAAGGTAACTCTAAAGACTCGAGAGTAGGGGGGCAACTGATACAATAACAACAATAGCAACATACCAAACCTTAAGTCCCACTAGGTGGGGTTGGCTACATGAATATTTTTTCGCCAACTTGTGCGATCAAGAATAATTTCCTTCGACAAATTTAGGCTTATTAAATCCTTACTATGTCATTCCAAGTTACTTTAGGTCTATTCCTACCCTTTATACTGCCCCTTATAGTAACTATATCACATTTCCTTACTGATGTACTATGTGACCTGTGTTGTAAGTGTTTAAACCATCCGAATCGTTCCTTCGTTATCTTATCTTATCTCCCACAAGAGCTACATCTAACTTACTGCGAATATGTTCATTTTTTAATTTATCTTTTAGTGTTATACTACTCATTCATTCTAAAAACTTACTTCTTAATTTTAAGGGTATTCTACAATCACAAAGCATAGTCAAATAACTTCTCCATTTTACCCAGCTTGCTTTACATCTATGTATTACATTTTCTTCAATTTCTCCTTCAGCTTACATAATAGATCCAAGGTATTGAAATCTACTAGTGATATTGATTTTTTCATCATCAAGCTTAACTTTGTCTCCAATATTCCTCCTATTATTACTAAAATTACATTTCATATAATCTATCCTATTTTTACATATCCTAAAGCCTTTGGATTCTAAAGTTTCTTTCCATAATTGTAACTTAGATTTTACTCCATCCTTAGTTTCATCAATCATGACAATATCATTTGCAAATAACATATAGCATGGAACCTCATTTTGGATATTCTAGTCAATTCACCCATCATTAAAGTAAAAAGATAAGGGCTTAAAGTAGATCCTTGATGTACTCCTATTGTGATTGGAAATTCTCTAGTCTTTTCACCTATACTTCTAACACTAGTCATTACTCCATTATACATATCCTTAATGACATCAGTATACCTATTACATACACCTTTGTTTTTCTAAAACCTACTATAAAACTTCCATAGGGTCCCTATCATACGTTTTCTCTAAGTTAATAAATACAATATGAAAGTCCCTCTTCTTTTTCCTGAACTTTTTCATTAATCTTTTTAAAAGATATATAGCTTCTATAGTAGATCTTGCAAGAACAAAACCAAATTGATTTTCTAGGACTTTGGTTTCTAACTTTTTTTCAACTACTGTTTCCCATAGTTTTATTATATGACTCATAAATTTAATTTCCACGATAGTTATTATAATTTTGAATATCTCCTTTATTCTTGTATATATGTATTAACTTGCTTTTCCTCCATTCGTATGTCATTTTCTTAGTTTTTATAATTATGTTAAATAAATTAGTTAACCACATAATTCCGTTATCACCTAAGCACTTCCAAACTTCAGTTGGGATGTTATCTGGTCCTATAGTTTTGTTCATTTTTCAACTTTTTAAGTGCAAACTTTAATTTATTAATTCTAATATTGCGAATAAATCTTATATTTTTAGTCTTTTCATCGTTTATCAATAAAGTTTAAGCTTTATGCTTGATTTTCATTAAATAGCTTACTAAAGTAACTTCGCTATCTTTCTTTTATGTTTTCTTCCTTAACCAAGACAATATCATCCTCGCGTTTTATACATTTTACATTACCTAAGTCCTTACTCTTTCTTTCTATAGCTCTAGCAAGTTTAAATGTCTTTTTCCCTTTATTTTGTATCTAATCTAGCATACAAATTATTAAATGATATATGTTTAGCTTTACTAACGGCCTTGTTTACATCTTTTCTCGCCTCTTTATATTTTTCCATGTTTCTACATTTTTTCCATGCTTTATACCAAATTTGTTTTGTATTTATAGCTTCTTGGACACTTGAGCCTACCACCAACTTTATTTGCTATTTGGGAATTTTCCTCTTGATGTACCTAAAATCTGTTTTGCTTTCTTTTTAATAGAGCTAGCTATCCTACTCCAAAGAGTGTTTGGGTTTACGTTCTATAGTCCAATCGCCATCTTTGATAATTTTATCTTTAAATTTTAGGGTAAAAAACACTTACACTGATTTATTTTACTTTTCTCTTTCATTTCTTGATACATGTATCTAACAAAACTCTATGTTGTGTGGTTAAACTTTCACTTGGGATAACTTTACAATCCTTACATAATAAAAATCTACTTGAGTTTTATTTTGTACTTTTGAGGGTTATTAAGTATTCTTCTCTCTTATTAAAGCAAGTATTCAATGTAGTAAAATCATATGGCATAGCAAAGTTTAAGATTATCTTCCTAGGCTCATTGTTGTCTCCATATCCATATCCTCTCATAACCTTTATTGTCTCTTCTAACGTGTCCATTCATATATGCTCTTATGAATATTTTCTCAGTCCCTGATGTACCATGTATAATTTTATCCATATCTTCTCAAAACTGTCTCTTAAGGTTTTTTGTTAAGCCTACTTGAGGTGCATAAGCACTAATGACATTTATTATCTCTTTGCCTAAGACCATATTGATTTTTATAATTTTATTTCCTACTCTTTTGACATCTACAACGCGATCCTATGACTATCTTGATTTTTATAATTCTATCTTTTACTCTTTTGACATATACAACGCTATCTTTTAAGTTTTTGCCTACAATAATTCCTATCCCATTCTTATGTTTTTCATTTCTAGTGTGGCAAAGTTTAAATCCTAATCATTCAATTTCTCTAGCTTTCTCCTCCATCTATTTAGTTTCTTGAAGGTAGATTAGATGACTTTTTCTTCTAATCATTGTGTGCACGATTTCCATGCTTTTACTTGTAAGTGTCCTTATATTTGAAGTTGCTAATCTAATCCTAGTCTCCTAACCTAACTTCTTTACCCGTCATGTCTAGAATGATGCGGGATCCCTTGCATATTTGACACCGTACCTACGCGCTGACATGGCGGGTCACTTCAAGGCAACAACCTAGCCCACCTTCGCCCACTTTTTGATACGCTTGGATGGTATAAGTGCAATGCGTCGCTTGTAGGGGATGTCCTAATGAATAATCAGTAAGGATTCATATCATAGTGATCTGACACAACCCTCCTCCTTTATGTTGGCTCTCAGCTACTTAACACAACCCTCCTCCTTTACTCAGACAAGGGACTGGTTGTATATGAAAAGATTAGTACATTAAGTGCATCGCAGGTGGAGTTTAGGGGGGCAACTGATATAACCTAAAAAAAGAGACCTAGCATTAAACTCAGCATTAACTTGCAAAAGACCAAAAAAGAAAAAGAGATCAAGAGATGTTACAAAAGAGGTAGCATCCATTAATTAAAGCAAGGGAATAGCACCTCAAACTTTACTCCCTAATAAAATGTTCATTTGTAACTCCTGCAATCCAAATAAATATCCATTAATAGGGAAATTAATGAGGAGGTATCCCGAATGTCTAAAAAAGGTACTCCATGAGAAAGGTGAGGCATCTCATTGACACCTATTCTCTTACTGTTGCAATCATATAATCCTTCAAATTCATTAACTTAGGCATTGCAGTGACCCTTTGGAATACACCCTGGGTCCTCTAAGTTATTTTCCCTTCATTCTTGGCAGGTGATTGAGGTCGTTATTGATCCAAATTCTCCCGAACAAATTTTGGCAGCAACAATATTTACACACACACACACACACAACATCTATTAGGAGCGTGCAGCATGCATCTCCTTTCCTGCATGCTCCAATTTTCACCCTACACCTCATCATCTCAAGCTTAAAATCCAACCATCCATTCTTCACCCAATCTTTATGCGTATCTGCAACATGTGACCCGAAAGTTGCTCATCATCCATCAGCAAAAACAATCCTCCAATCTGCAACTTCTGAACCTAGAAGAGTTTGTTTTGCAGTGGAATTCTATAATCAGGGCAAAGATCCGGGTGTTGACTTGCATGTGAATTGACTCGAACTGGGTGGCTCCTAGCTGGACAGTATGCCTGGATTCCAGCGAGTTTGACAGTGGTGTGAAGGGATTCCGTTGCTGGGAGGAGGTGGGCAATGAGGTTCTTGCCGGAGGTGGCAAGGATCTCGTTACTAATGGTGATGTGGTTGATAATGGTTTTGCGGTAGAATGGAGCAGTGTTGGTGGCGGGGAGCAAGGCGAGGGCCAGAATGTTGTTGGTGGCGGAGACGATGACAGTGATGCCAGTGTCGGAGAAGGCTCGGAGGATGTCACTTGGCGCCCAAGATCTTTATTTTGTAGATGAAGCTTTGGACGGCGACGACGGCAGGAGGAGGTGGTTGGTGAGTTGATGGTGGATGATGAGAAATTTTGGGTTCTGGGTTGCAGATGCAAATGAGATGTAGGTGAAGAATGTCTTGGATTTTATGTTGATGTGCAGGGTGAAAATTGGAGCGCGCAGAAAGAGATGCACACTGATAGGTGTTTTATATATACGAGGCAGTAGAGTTATTTTTGTAACTGTGCTTATGTATAAACTATGAACTATGACGCAATTATTTTTTCTTATATTCAATATTCTATCCTAGGTAGATAGTTCAAAATTTAGTGTGATCTGACATAGCACACCTACTACTCAACCCAATTAAGTGGTTCATGCATACCACATTCCAAAATGGCGTACCAACTAAGTCTATTCCCTCAAGAACAGGTATCTCTTCAGCAGCGTACTGAAAAATGCACTGTGCTGTAGGTAACTATGATTCAGCGGGATTGGTTGGCCTTTTTACACTTTTTGGTTTCTTTGTTTTGTATTAGTATTTCTTTTCATTTTTATTTAGTGAAGGGAGTATTTATCATCCTCTACATATTCTCCTATACTCTTCTAATGACTCCCCCCCCCCCCCCCCGGCAACTGTATATCTATCTATCATTCCATCTATGTATCCATTTATCCATCTTTCTATCTGTACTCAATTAAGCCCTGAGAAAGAGCAGATCGAAAGGATGTGACATGATTTTGTTAATCAGAATTGTATGGTTGACATTTTCTGATCAAATGGCCAGCTGAAACCCATTTCATCTTTTTGAGTGTTGCAGAGGGAATGATGCAAGTACTTTGTCTTGTGATCACATTGTTGATTGTTGGGCCATGGGCTTTTGTGTTCTTGCATGGAGGAGGATAAGAGTTGTTTTTTTTTTTTTTTCCTGGGGGGGGGGGGTGTTGGTTGTAAATGAAGCAAACTGCATTATTCTAATATTGAGCTGGTTAATATGATAAACAAGACAGTTGCTGCCATTTTTCTTATATTTTAATTATTGGAGAAGCTTTTGTTTTTGATTCTTTTTTCTATATTTGGACATCATGAAGAAATGAAATTATTTCATTTTGTTTTTGTTTTCTCCCTGTACTTTGAAGGTTTTAGGCTATCCTCTAGCAATGAAGTTTTTATTTGCCTCCTCCCCCTATGGTAGAACAAAGAGGGAGATGAAAAAATGATTTGTTATGAAGTCATAAAATTAAGAGGATTTATTTTTTCTTTGGGTAGATTTTGATGCCATATGTTGATGCAGCTTCAAGATGAGGTTTTTCTTTCAGATGCTGAGCGGTTGCGAATGACCCAAAGCAATGTGAAGTTGGTACTCTCTCTCTCTCTCTCTCTCTCTCTCTCTCTCTCTCTGCATGGTGGATTTAGTTTGCCCAAAATCTTATTAAATTTTGATTTCAGCTTCAAAGACACTTCCAAGCTGACACTCTTCCTTGGATTCAAAGAATGAGACAGAAAGAGCAAGGTCTTCAAAGGCGTCTCCTAAGGGTGGGACACTATCTGGCATTATACTAAAGAAACTATATGAATTGTGAAGAATAATGATTCATTTGTCCAGTAATTTGGTTGTGTCCAGCATGGTCTGGCAATAGTCACTATACTTGGAACAGTGAGTTCTGTATAATTATTGTGGGATAAACCCCTGCCCTGCATTCTGCTTGAAGGGAGTTACTTGTTCTGTAGCCATTTGCTTGTGTCATTACCTAAACCAGTCTAGGATATGACTGCACGAGGCTGGACACTGGGTTTGTTGTCTGGCATCCTAGAAAATTCTCCAGTTATGCATACATTTGGTGCTAGTTTACATCTTTTGACATTCATGCTTGTGTGATAAAAAATAGGTGATGAGAATAGTGGAGGCATTGGAAAACAAGGGGTATCGATTGCCATTAATGAAAGGAGAAGCTGAATTGGCTGAGAAGTTGGCTGCAATAACTAGACAGGTTGATGCTCTTTTCCGCTATTTTTATTTTTTAAATTAAATTTTTTTTATTATACTGCTTACAAATGGACCTCGTCAGTTGAAAGGGTCCGGAGCAGAGCTTTCCAAGAGGGTTCAAAATCTGCTCACTGTATATCGATTTCATGCTGGTGCAATTGGTGGTGGGAGTTCTGTTTATCTTCCAGGTTCAACTAAAATACATGAACAGAGTCTCACTGACATGCAAGAGGTGAGAGCTCAGCACTTACTATCACATTAATTTTTTGTTGAAGTGTAGTACTTTGTCTAGCACAAATAAAAAAAAAAAAAAAAAAAAAGTTAAAACAGCATTAACTATTCAAAATATGCTAATGGCTCATATTATGCCAATGGGCATAGTTATACAGCATGGTAAAACATTAAATGCATGCTTAGTCCACAAGTGTTTCTTTATATCTTTTTCATATTTTATGGTTGGGGTTCAGGTCTTACAACAGCAGACAGAGGCCATTGCAAGGCTTGGGAATGTTTTGAAGCGAGATATCAGGGACATGGAGATTATAATGTCGGAGGATATTGAAATGAGAGAAGATGCAAGTTGAGCCATTCTGATTGGACAAGCATTTTCATCTGTTCATGAAGCTGTATTTTTTTTTTTTTATGTATTTTCATTTGTACTAAAAAGGAAATCATCAATTACAGATGACTGTTGGCTTCTCCAGAAGTTGGCTAAAGGTCATTTTTTTGGCTGGTCTGAGCATTTGTAGCGGCTACGTTGACCTTGAATACAATTCTGTGTCAGCTTTACTTTTTTCGGAACTGCAACTTTTTTCTTGGGTCGTATTATTATGTTGGATTTTACCTCTTGTGCCGAGAGAAGCTAGTACATTTAGAAGATGCAATGGTTACCCTCATCATCATTCTATTTGTTTCATAGAAGAATGGGTTGCAAGTGAGCTTCAAGGTGCCTGGCTGGGAACAACCAGAATATTTGCTGTTAAAAACAAATTGCATTCCAGGGAAAAATTACGGTGATGGGGGATGGCATCATGGTTTCTTCGCATACATAGATTGGTGGAGCTATGCTTGGCACTCGATAGAAATTTGAGTGCAGTTGTAATACGATTGAAGTTTGAATTGGAGCACAATTCATTTTATTCTCATCTTGCCAAAAAAATAAAAAAAATACCCAAATTGTTGGCTTCGCCTGCCCTTCCCCTGTACTGCAGCTGATTGAAAAATTAACATCATAAATGAGACTTTTGAGGCAATTTTTTTAAGTCACAATTCTTTAAAAGGGCCATCTTGTGTTAGGTTCTGCTTGAGAAGCCATTTGCGAAGTCTTGCATATTGAACCACGCTTAATACGTCCATCCTATAATTACTTGGTCTATCTTGCTGTATTTGTTCTCTAAAGTTGTTTCCTTACTATAAATAATCTTGCCGTTACATTTACAAAATTGAGGTACCCAAACTATCACTGTAAGCTTCTGCCATGATCAGCAACACAAGTGCCGTCCAGCCGGTGAAGGGGCGAGCACCTTTTCCCTTCCCCTTCTTCTGATCATACTGTTCCCATAAATATCCAGTCCTGTGGTAGTTGCGAACGACATTTCTGCCACAACGAGAATCGAAAAAGAAATATTTTTAGCTTCAATGAAAAAGTCGAGCAAATAAGCATGTTTAGTGTGAGGATACTGAATAGTACCTAATTAAATTGCTTCTCAAGTCATTATATATTAATCTGGCTCTGTCTCTATATGGTCCATCTTCTGCAGGAGTCAAATCCAAACCAAACAAATAAAAAAAAAAAAAAAAAAAAAAAAAAAAAAAATCACAGGAAAAGGAAAATGAGCAGCTCGGTGTACAAAGTTCCAGCGTATGCAGAATCCAAAAAAGAGGCAGACCACAATGCTAAAAAGAAGGCTCAAAACACTTAACAAATTTTCTTCTACTTATTACATATATATATTTTTTTCAATTTGCATTGGTGATGTACATCAGAACTTGTACCTTTGGAATAATGGTGAAGTGCAGAAAGAATCAAGTAGTTAATATTCATCCAAACTGGACCCCTCCAGTAAGGTGGGTCATGTTCCGTGTTGCGTTTCATGTATAATGAGCTGCAGCATACAAGGGCAAAAAATATCCAGAGTTTCTTCTACAAGTATAACCACAATCCAAATCAAAGAAAGCAGAATATGCATATGATGTAACAATAAATAATAATCACCTTGTTTTGCCAAGAGAACGGAGTCCATAGTCACTCCATAAAGTGCTCCGATTTGAGATGAGGTCAAGCTGTTTCTCTAGGATCCAAGATTCCTGGTGAACTAGAAATGTAAACGGTCTATACCAACTGGATATTGGGTAAAAAAAATTTATAGGAAAAAAAGAAAATGAAGAGGTTTGATGCATTGCTGCAAAAGGTAAAAACATGAGGAAAATAAATCCAAGGAATGTAATTTCCATAAAAGCAACTTCCATGAGACTTACAGGTGGAATTAGCCTCTCGATGAATGGGAAAAGGCTGATATAGCCAATATGAAGAACAAACCTCAATTCTGGCATTTCTAATACTTCTCGAACAAGCTCTCTGCTTCCATAATTGTTGCCTTCTGCCAATCTCCAACTTAACCGAACCTTGTACATATAAAAAATTTTGAATGTCAGCCGATATATTTCATAAGGAACACAGATCGAGGCATTGAGCATGGCAGTAATATAAGACAATTTTGCTGAGAAGGAAAATAAATCTAGGAGGGCAAATGAAGATCAGGACCATAAACCATGACAATGGATGGACAGGAGTACCAGTGTGTGCCATGTTAATTAATAACTAGAACTAACCTGTTATTATCACTAAATATTATCTATTGAACTTCCAATAAATTCCACTAGTTGGATGATGAACTCTAAAAACATAGATTTGTCAATTTGAGCTTACCCTCTAGGAACATAGATTCGTCAATTTGAGCTTACACAAATTATATAACATGTATTTTTAACTGCAAACATGAAAATAAAATTGCCTGGGTCTTCAATATTCTACGAGGACAGATTAACCAAATCAAAATGGATTTTATAAATTACTAGCTATTAGACAAACTTACTACCCCGCAAGTTGAGTTCGATGACAACCGAATCGTAAAGGATATCATATAACTATTCAAGCATGTGATGTACCACATCTTTTTTTTGGTTAGTTCTACTCATTATTGACCATGTATCATTGTAGACGATAATTGAATGTTACAACTGTATGAAAATCTCCTCAACCAAAAACACACCTGAACCCTATTTACAAGAGTCTATGCTGCTGCATTAAAGCCTGCAGTGGGTAAAGCCATAAATTCAGCATTTGCCTAGTATAGAGATTTTTCATTCTTTACAGTGCCCCTGGCAACATTTGGCACATAGGAATGAACGAGCTTTACTCAAATTCCAAATTGATGAGCTGAAAATTTTTCATATCAAGATGAAAGTTCATTCTCCGTATCACTAGTCAACAACACAGAATAACATGTTGCAACATATAAATAGTGGTAAATACTATGGCCTGTTTAGTTGCTGCAAACAATTTCTCATTTTCCATTCAATTTTCTAAAAATAATTACAAAAATGGCACCTTGTTTTCCAATTTTCCAACACTTGCATAAGAAGCTTGGAAAACATCCTTTCATTACTTTCTCAGTTCTCCCCATCGATGTTGGAAAATGGGGCAGGAGGCAGCATTTTTTGTAGTTCTTTGAAAAACTGGAAATGGAAAACAAAAGCAGTTTTGCAGATCTTTTTATTGCTATATCAGTCACATTATGCCAGAAATGTAGTTATACACATTATTGTTGACAACTTTACTGTATGCAATTAGTCTGTAAAAATAGATAAGAAACAGACCTTTTCTGTATGATTCCCAAAATCAAAATACGCTCCATATGCATCATCAAAGTGCATCTGTCAACATTAAGCAAATCTGAGACATAAAATACTGAACTAAACAAGGGCTAGATGAATAATATTACAGACCTATTTCATAGTACCAATAGTGAGGGATTCATGAATAGGGGGAAAAAAGGTAAACTATGCCAGGTAGCAAAATGGTCAACAAAGAACCTGATTCAAAATGTCAAAATTGGAGAGCAACTTCGCTGTTGAACCATACACCTGCGTTATTTCATTTTGAACTTAATCAGCGTAATTGATGATCTCTATTCTTCATCAGATGTGTTCTTGTGTGATTATACCTTTCCTGCTTCATTTTCTTTCCCAAGAAGCTCTGTAATGGAATACATGCAATCAGCTGCAAGAAGCATCCAGCATCTAAGATCCAAGTGACGCTCTTCTTCACCTGGGTGTGATGCACGTGGGTAATCATCTAGCCCAGAAGACAGCGTCTGAAGATCCAATAAACAATGTCAATATGGCAGCACAATCTATTGATGAATCTGATAAAAAATTCAATTTTCCAAATCAAATTTTACATACCATTGAAAACAGTGACTATAAAAATGGCGCAAATTTTGAATATTAAAAGAAAATAATCACAGTTCAAGAAACACTGACACACTTCATAATATTACGAGAATATCATTGACACTAAAGTGTATCTAGTATTATTTTTTTCCACAGATCAGAGTATTCACAAAAGCACCATTGCACCAAGGTTGCACAACCCATGTACACATACAAAATACATAATATGCAGCATGCAGATTATGCCGTAAACACTTATGATAAACAAACTTGAGAGGAAAACATCAATGGAACTGTTAAAGCTTGATATACATTGTTGGCCCACAACCTAACAGCTTAAGCTTTACAGTGGTAATCTAATATCAAAGATATGGTTGCCAGGGGGTCCTGTGTTCGCATAGAGGTTATAAATTATCTTATTCCCTATGATAGGTGTTATTTATTGTTTGTTTGTCTATCCATTGGGCTGCATGTGAGGAGTACTAAAGCTTGATATACATTGTTGGCCCACAACCTAACTGCTTAAGCTTTAAGATATGAAGTGGTAATCTAACAAAAACAAAGAAAGCCTCTGGAGAACAAAGTCCTCCTCCAAGAGTCCACTCGTGAATATCACATTTAGAGTCAACCCTCTTAAGCCTGAAAATTAATTTTCCTGGCAATTTCCCATGCTTATGCTTTCTTTCAAATAGTTATGGATCACCTATGAATGTGAAAAGTTTCCTCCCATACACTCTCACAACCCAAGGAAGATATTGCTTGCCTTATTGGAGGAATTGGAGCTCCTCTCAACCATAGGTGTCTTGTCCCTTTATTGCTAGTGTGTTACACGCAAATCAACCAGATAAGTTTCCCAAAAGAAGATCCCATCCCTTCAAAGAGTTCAACCATTCCTCTCCATTCAATATCTACAAGATGGGGTTAAGGACTACTTCAAATATCTCCATCCTTCCCATCTAACTACTCAATCTATTGGATATCGAGCCACTTTGCAGTTTGTATCCACAGAAAGCCAAACAAGGCATAAATATCTGTTCTCAAACCTCCAGATTGGCACATCTGGTTGGACTAGGTCAGATCAGATACAATCATTTGGCTGGAGTGAGCCATGTTGGGATTATCCTCACCACCTCAAGAGGACTGAACCATGTTGGGATTATCCTCACCGCCTCAAGAGGACTGAATCCAACTCAGACAGTGATGAGTGGTGGTGTTGAATGAATTATATTTTTAAATTATCAAATATGCCCATTATATTTCCCCATAAAACATCAAACATTGCATTAATATACTTCTAATCTAAGCTTCTTTTTTTCAATTGCAAATGAAATATATTAAGAAAAAGAATATACTCCTAATCTAATGTTTATTCAAATAAAAGTATTTTATAGTATACAAGGATATTAATTAAACATATTTTTTGGACTAACAGTAACGTGATCAAAATAAGAATATTCTAAAATTGTGTGTGTGTGTATGTGCATTTATGTTTGTGATGTCAGTGTCTCAGGTCTGACCAGGTTGACACACTGGATTGACCCAATCCAGTAACTTTATCAGGTTGATGTCTAAACCGGCTTTCAAAAGATTGGCATAAACTAACTCCTGCAATGATCTGCTAAAGCAGCAATACAAAAGGAGGTGATCAACTCCCACACAATTTAGGATCTTCCAGTTATCTCTGTACATTTTATCCTTGTCCTTGAAACCATAATTATGCAGTACCATTTCTAAAATTTGTTTCTCATACTGTTCACACATTTCAATAATTCATTGAATGAAGGAAGAGAAATGTTATCTTTTCTGAAACCCCAAAATGCATAGCAGGACATAAATTATTGAACTCATTTAATGATAGACAGACAATATTGTCTCTCTATTCTGTACAGAGACCACTGGCCTAATTCTTAATTTGTCAGAAGTTTAAATACCACTGGCTTTTGATTTTGTGTACTAAAACATTTCGAAAGGCATATTCAGCACCACATCCTAACACAAGCTCTGGTTCAGCAGCAAAGTTAGAAAGTTGGTCAGGTCGGAACGGTCCTGTAATGGTCCTATATTCAAACCAATATAAAAGACAAATTATCATACAGAGTAAGAAAAGGATGTGGCAGCAGATAGCAGACCTGCATAGCAGTAACATTATACCCAAGCGTAGCAACTTAATGATAATTACAACTGTTGTATTATGTTGATCAGTGACGCAATCAGGGAGGGGCAAAAAATGCAAATCAATCAACCAAACATTTGATTTGGTGGAGCTTATGAATATTGAGGGCCTTGGTATGCCCATCATACAACAAGTTTCATAAGAAACACAAACAGAGAGCCACCTGTAACCTCCAACTGCTGTACAGAAAAGTTCCAAGCTCCCTCCCCCAACCCATGCACATGGGAAGAAAAAAGAAAAGAGATGGAGCAGAAAAACATTAGGCAGTTCAGAAAATATGAAATCTGGTAAATAACCTTTGGATTTAGTTCACGAATGGTTGTGTTGTCTCTCCCATGCCAAAAATAACTACCCACATCCTTTCCTGTAAATCAAAAGATAAAGTTCATCAAAATTATTCATGCCTCATAAAAAGTCAAGAACATAAACAAATGCTTTGGCCCATTTTACTTTAGAAGCTTTTTATGAATTAACAATTAAATGTAGTACAGTGATTTAAATAAATGACATGTTGACCAGGTGCCAATGTCTTCTGTCCAAGTTCCAATAAGCGTAGGGAAGAAGGCAAGGCCAACCTGTCCCCATCAATACTCCCACCTTTCATTGAAAGTTGAAGAACTCTAAAACAGGAGTCACTCATGTACTCTACATGTACGCAAAAAACATCAAGAACCTCTAGAAATGTTGTCATTAAAATTTATATAAAAGAATTGTGATCAACACAATAAGCTTTACTAATCCAGAAAAGAAGAAATATTTAACTGGTTGCTTTTCACCCTCTACAATGAAGTTTCCACCACTCAAACGCCTCACATTCATCTCTCTGAATACCCAAAGCAAAGGCAACAGAATAGCATCTCAGACCTAGTTTTAATTTGTTTACGCGTATAAACATTTTTTCCATAAACAAAGAATTGTACTAGAGAGAGGAAAATAGTACAAGAAGAAAAAAAGGTGAAAAACAGCGAAGATATCCCTCAAAACATAAGAAAAAGAACAAAATAAAACTCCAAAAAGCAAAGATTACAACCAGCTCAACTCTAGCAAAGCCACCCGGTCCTGCAGTAAATCAGCAAGAGGAAGATACTGAAAGAAATCATTCGCTGGTGTTTTTTCTTGCCATTCCTTCTTTCTAATTTGACTTAAGTTCCTAATGCTACTTCATTTGCCCCTTACTTCATTTGGAAAGCTAAGGGCCCATTTAGTTATGGAAAGCATTTTACATTTTCCATTTTTGGTATTTCAAAGCATTTCAAAAATTTCAGCTTGTTTTAAAATTTTCCAAGATTTGTATTAAGGTGGTAGAATAAAGAGTTCACCTAGTTCTGCAGAATAGTTTTTCCATTTTTTATTTCTAGATTTCAGAATAGTTATAAAAAAGATATTTTTTTTTCTCAATTTTCCAAAAATTATATAAGGTATTATTTGGGATCATGGATTTTAGGGATTGGGTTTGGATTTATAGGGATTTAAAAGAAACTCAATACAATTTTATACTAGTCATAATCCACACAAAATCAAAGTCCAAGATCTGAATTCCATGCTCCCAAATGTATAGTAAGATAGCAGAATTCTAAAAAAAAATTAAAAGATAGTTTCCTACTTTTCTATATAAATTTAGAAAATTGGAAACCAAGGTGGAATTTTTGTAATTATTTGAAGAATTATAAATGGAAAATAAAACTATTTTCAATTTTTCACAAGCAAAGAGTGCAAAAACCTTTTTTGTCGTTTATTTTTCTCATACAAAAGTTATAGATCTGAAAAATTAGCTAAATTTTTTGTAATTCTTTTGAGGACTAAAATGGAAAAGTAGAATTGTTTTCCACAACTAAACAGGCCCTAAAGTTCCGACCAAGGTTGAGGCCTTTTGTGGACGGCTATCCTGGAAAAAATAAATACCAATGGCTTGCTTCAAAAACATATATCTTACAAGTCTTTTATCACCTGATATGCATCCTTTGGTTCAAGAGTGCAGACACTTGTTCCCACTTGTGCTTACATTTCACTGCTCTTGGTCCCTTTGGAGCAACTGGTTTTGGTATTTTTGGAGAGATTTGTGTTTGCCCTTCCCCCTTGGAGGCGTTTTCCTCTTTGATGTTCAAGGGGTTTGGGAAAGGAGAGAAAAGGCTTTGTGGCAGTGTTAGATCATGGCTATCGACTATCTTTTGGTGTATTTGGTTGGAAAGACCATTAGAATTTTTAAGAATTTGGATACCCTTCTTAATTTACTTTGGGTTAGGGTGGTGTACCCATATTTTTGTACTGTTTGTGCCTCATTTAATCAGCCATGGGACTGGATATTCTATTAAAGATATTGGACTGGCCTGAAAATTATCAAGCATGATGTGGCACGAAGAGATTATTAGACCAACAGTCGATTTGTAAAAAGTTGGCTAGAAAAATGAACCAAAAGGTGGTGTAAGAATTAGTAATTCTTATAAAGACGTAAACAGATCCCCACTCTCTCTCTAACATAAGAACTTGTATACATTTTAATCAGTTTTTTCCTTCAAATCTTCATGATTTAGTTTCACATTCAATATACTACATGCAGATGTTGGCTGAACTATTTAGTGATGCAGGGCAGCGGGGAGATGGAAGAGAAGAGAGAAGGAAGAAAAATTATAATTAGATTCATAATGCCAACTGAAAGTTCAACAATAAACCCATGTAATGTTTATAAACCCCACAGCTAACTAAAAATATATAATCACACATAACCCTAAATAACTAAAAATGGAAAGCAAACTAATTTTTTTTTTTTTTTTAATTTAACCCATGAATCCTAGTTTCATAAGTCTACCATTAAGTATTTGTGCCGAATAGGCAGCCAAATGATGATATTAGTCCTCCATCATTGTGCCGAATAGGCAGCACAAATGACGATATTAGTCCTCCATCATTCTCCCCAAGATAAAAGGAACTCAACTCTAGAGAGTTACCTCAATTAGGTATGATCAAGAAAAAATGTATTTGGTCCGAGTTTCTTAATGTTGGAGAATAGGCCAATGGCACAAGCACAAAGTTTCTTGAAAGAATTTTTTGGTAGGGTTCATGTCTAACGGGAACCATGACATTACCGCCTGAATCAAAATCTCCAGCCCTAGATAAACATCAGCAGCAAGTTTACGCCCAACCTCAACAAGCAACCTATGGATATGACGAACAAAAGGCTCTGATAAATACAAGCATCTGGAGGTAAAGGAGCTGCTGGTCAATGGGTGCACAGAGTTCATAAGTCACACATCTACAGTGCCTTCCAAAACTAATAAACTTTCAGAAACTATGGAACCCAACACCCCATGCAATTTGACAATCTACCTAAAGAACAACTTACCTTGCATCAAAGGTCTTACTGTACTGGATATAGCGTGTCATTTTCGAGGGTTGATCAACTATAACAAATAAGGAATCATGTCCCCATTTTTGTCATAGGAAACCGAAAACAAAATCCATACTCAAGTCTCTCAAAGGCATGTGCAACAAGGAAGAGGGGCACAAAGGACAATATTCTATTTCCTAGATTTAGCTAACAAGACAGCACCAGAAGACTATTTAATTGCATCCCTCTTCAAAGAAGGCCAATAGAACGTATGATCAACCAAGACAATAATCTTAACTCAAATAACCAGTTAACCGGCAAGCATGCAATTCCCAAAAAAGGGAATTCCTAGAAAGAAGTGTAAGGAATGCCTAACCTAGTGCCCTTGAACAGATAACCTAGTGGATGAAGAAGTCTATATTACTCTCACTCGCCTCCTAAAAAATAAGCCCAAAATCAGGAAAGAAGAATGCACATCCTTTAAGCCCAATATCCTTTGATCTCAACACAGCCACGAAGAATGACTAGAACTTGACTCATCAACTACCTTATTCTCAACACCAAAGTGATGTTTGAGAACAAAGGTGCACTCATTCGAGAATCCCACCCAACCAGAATGCTTAGCATTAAATTTTTCTGTGAACTCAAATATTTCAAAGCAATGAGGATAAAATGGAATAAGAACTCTTGATGTAACAGATAGAATCTCCAATAATGGAGGGACCTTTATCATGTGTAATCTATTTTTTAATTAGCTCCATACAGTCTGTCGGTGCAAAATGTTACAGGGCATCCCTTCTGATTCAAAACTCCATCTCCACTATACCTATCTGCAAGGCATCATCAACAACCTCAAAGACCTTTTTAGAAAGAATTAGGAGCCATATATTAATAATAATCAGGAGAAAGGCTAACTAGCCAATAACAATCCATCAAATCAGTACAGCAAAAACAACATCAAAGACTTTACCAAGTTCTAGGTGCCCAAGTACAATTTCATCCATTTTCTGCTTAATCTCTCCAAAAGCTCTAGCAACTAAAGAGTTCTAATGAAATTCCCCTTTTGATAGACAACTAGCAATGGAGACGCAGTGGTTCCAAATGTCCTAATGAATCAAAAGTAGCCAAATCATGAAAGCAGCAAACTTCAGAAACAGTTCTAGGCTCAAGGGAGTCCATAATGACTCCATAAGACCAAGAAAAAGCACACTAGGCTGCAAAAAAGGTGCACTTCTTTAGGCTAAGGTACAACTTCTTCCCTTAGAGTGACAAGAACTAAGATAAACTATTTGCTCCTCTTGATCTTACTAGAGACCAGATGGCATACAAGATAGACCACTACAAATTTTCCTATAAACGACTGTAAGAAATGAGTCATAAATCATCTTCAGTCTGAAATGCAATTTTCCCCTTGTTGGCTTTTTGAGTCTGATATCTGTTTTGACGTTGACCACACAAGTGTCTCATGTGTGTGCCTAGTGTTTTGAACAAGTTTACAATTCATAATGTACACACAAAAGAGGGAGATGGAAGCCAGAAAGGACTTAAAGCTCACATCATACTGACATATTCCATGAAGAGAAGAGGAAAAAGAAGACGACATGTTTTGAATTGCATTGCATTTAATTTTTATCTCTGGTCTGTAATAATGCATGCATCTGCATGATATGGATTGAATGCTCAGATGACCGTAGACTGACCTTAGGGCACCTACAGTTCATACAAAACCTTATCATAAAAAGATAAAATCTTACAAATGTTTTAACATAACTTTAGGGTCAAATTAGGGCTTACAAAGACTTTAGTCGACCGACGTTAGATTTTTGGGCTTAATTTAAAAGTCTGGTTGATCGAGCCCCTCTAATTATAATCAACTCAGTCGACTGAACACACCGTAGGCCGAAAGTCAAATGTTTGACCTAGCCTCGATCGACCGACCTTTGGCGTTATAAATGACTCGGTCAACCGACCAAGCAAGAAGTCAAATCTTTAACTTCGCTCAGGCGACCGACCCAGATTTGAACTAATCATTCAGGGACGACCGAACCTTAAAGCTGACTTTTTCTACCTGCCCCGGCCGACCGAACTATTAGTTCAAAATACCCTCGGTCGACCGAACATACCATCTCGGAAAATTGAACCTCTCATCAGGCGACCGAAACCATGAAGCCCTAGGAAATCGCCTGGCTCAGTCGACCAGCCATTGACCACAGTTGACCGAATTGGAAAGTTGCATTTGGGCCATTGCGAGTGTTCGGGTGACCAACTCTAAGCGTCAGGCGACCAAACCTCTCGGGTTGCCAATTTTTTACCGCATTTAACTGAAGTTAATTTTAATTAAACATTATTAATCTTTTTCCAAAATGACCTCCATGTCCCCAACGGTCACTTTTTCAGAAAAAACTATAAATACCCCTTTCATTTGTTTAATTAGCAACTTTGATTAGTTTTAAAATTCTTTCAAATGTTTTGTAATCAAAGTTTGCCCATTTCAATTTCTATTTCAAAATTTTTTTTGGGGTTAAGCTTTTATTTTAAAATCATTTGGGGAGTATACTTTGGGTTTCTCCCATATTTTTTTTGATAAATATTCTTGTGGAGAAATTGTTGATGGCATTGTGAATCTTTGCACAACTCATTGCAAAGATTCATAAGCTCACTTGTGCTTATTGACAAAATTCTTTTTGAGCTAAAAACCTTAGGTTTTCCTATATCCTTTATTCAAAATTAGGGTTTAAATCTTTATGTGCTTATCATATACATCTTTTTCAAAGATTGAAAATATTATTTTGAGTCAAACACCCTTACTCCCTAAGCATATTTCATATAATTAGAGAGTGCATTTTGAGCTTAAACGTATACATCTTTGCTATTATGTACAAAAATATTTTTATTGTATTGGTTGGGTTTAGCCCGGAATTGAACTGGAGAGTCTCAGCCCCGTAAATGAGACCGGTGCAGTTCCGCCCGAAAATTGAACTGGGGAGTATTTGCCCCGTAAGAGAGATCAGTTGGACTCAGCCTGGTAATTGAGCTAGGGTTTTCCTCGCCCCGTAAAGAGATGATGTAAAATGCTTCTGCTCCGCCCGTTTAAGTGAGCAAGGATAGTGTAATCCTGTGGGGTATGCCCCCCAAGGCGGGGAAGTAAGTTGGTTTGGCCGAACCTCGATAACAAATATCGTGTGTTCCTCACTCTCTATCTCATTTAATTATTACACTTTAAATTTCCATATGTGCATGCTTGTTTATGTATAAGTCTAATTATTTGCATGCACACTTTTATTTAAATGAGATATGTTGCACGTGTATGTTCACACTCATAGCTTAATCATATTTTACATACACGCTGTAATATCAAATGGAATATGATTTGTGGTGAATCGGAAAATGTTTGATTAAGCCAAAATGTTTTAAAACCCAATTCACTCCCCTCTTGGGATCACACCATTTCCAACACCCCTCCCCTTGCCTCATTCTAATATGGCTATATTGACTGTGCAAATCAATCTTGGAGTACCTACTAGGGCCAGCTAATTTATCAAGCAAGCTCTCAAGCCTAAATACAGAAACCTATACTTCTTGGTAGTCTTATTAATGGCTCTACCATCTATGCCCATCCTCCTAGAATCATCTTTCTTCATGGTTAAAAGGGCTGGTCTATCACAAGGAGCAAGGCTATGCCTCACAAAATCCCTCTCTGAAAGCTCACCTACTTGCCTATTCAATTTCACATGCTCCATAGGGGCTTCAACATGTAATGGGGTAGATTAGGTTGGGATCCTAGCATAGTAGTTAAAAGCGCGCCCCTAGGCGCAATGAAGCGAAGAGGCTTGCGCCTCAAACTAGGTGAGGCGAGGCGACCTGCAAGAGGCGACGCTAGGCGAGACGAGGCGCACTGGGGCGACAGGCGCAGTGAGTCGCGCCTTGTGAATTTTTAGTCATTTAAAGTAGAGAAATAGCCACAGCCAGACCCGTAGCCCTCATTCGACTGAAACGAACATAGCCCCTAGCCCCTCTCGGCCCTTCGAAGCCCTTCGTGAGTTCGTTTTGCACATTCGAACCAGCAGGAGCCTTCGCGATCCTTTGAACCAACAATGTGAGCTCGTTTGCGAGCCTTCGAACCAGCCGGAAGCCTTCGCTACTTCGTCTTCGAGCTTCGAACCAGGATCGTGAGTTCATCTTCGACATTTTGAAGAAGCACGACCCTTCGCGACTTGGTTTCCAACCAGCAGGAGCCCTCGCGAGTTCTTCTTCTTCTTCTTCTTCCTGCTGCCTGCTGCCTTCTGCTTCTCTTCTTCTTCTTCTTCCTGCTGCCTGCTTGCTGCGTGCTGCTGACTGTTGCGTGCTGCGTGCTGCTTCTCTTTTTCTTCTTCTTTATATGTAAGCTTATAAATTAAATATTTTCTTTAATTAATCTAAGCTTATAAATTATAACTAATACATAATATTTATTTTTTTTACTGAAATTTACCTACTGTTTTTAAATTTGTAATATTTAGTTTAATTAATGTAAGTTTATAAATTATAACTAATACATAATATTTATTCTTTTTATTGAAATTTGGCTACTTTTTTTCCTCTTCTTCTTTATATGTAATTACTAATTAAATATTTAGTTTAATTAATGCAAGTTTATAAATTATAACTAATACATAATATTTATTCTTTTTACTGAAATTTAGCTACTATTTTTTAATTTGTAATATTTAGTTTAATTAATGTGAGTTTATAAATTATAATTAATACATAATATTTATTTATTTTATTGAAATTTAGCTACTATTTTTTGATTTGTACTCTTTTCTTTTGATGATGAACTATGTTGACTTGTTGATGCTTTTGGGCTAAATTTTCAATTTTGTAATTGAATTTTTTGGCATTTTAAATTCTAATATTACTAGATATTCATATGTTCATATATCAATTACCCCAAATAGACATTTCACACCATTTTAATAATTGTGCGCCTCACCTTCATGAGGCGCGCACCTTCGCCTCGTGCCTCGGCTTCAAAGACCCTTTGCGCCTCGGCTCGCCTCACGCCTCTTAACTACTATGGATCCTAGAACCAACTTTAAGGCATACTTTATATCTCTCAGTCTAGGAAACTCACAATGGAGCTTATTTGGTCATATTTGAAATCAGTCAACAAATTTTCGACAAGAAGAGACAACTCACATGTAAGATGTCTAATCTCCAAATGGGCCTCTCTAACAACAAAAAAGCCCCAAGCTTTCAATGTCTCCTTTTCAAATGCCCTATAGTATAGGATATGACTCCTTTCCTAATTGAGACATGTGGAGCTAACTTCTTATTCCTAGGTCATTGGGTGGATGGATTAAGAATTATCCTCCTCCCCTTGTCCTTTCGCATAGATGTTCTCCCTACCATGGCTATTACACTCAAAACCATATAACTAAGAACATGGGCCACATCTGAGGGTAACGCATCACAAATAACTCCCATCTCTGTAGTCTCCTAACTAGATGGGCACAAGACATCTCTCTAGTAAAGTGAACCCCAAACCCAAGCTACCTAAAAACGCTGGGAGGCTTTGCTTTTAGATTCGATCTAATCCAAAGCATCCTTATTTCCAATGTTCTTCAAGGGGTGGAAGGCATTTCTTTAGTCTCTGAGGCTCTGCCCCATGACCTCCCATTTAGTGATATTAGGGGTTTTGTTGCACATTTTGCCACTATTTTTTAGCTGGTCCAACTAGCTTCATTTCAGCAAAAAGAACTTTCTCCCCATCTCTCATGCAGTACCACTCCACTCAAAATGACCCACCATCTTCTTTAATAGGTACTAGGATCTTACTCCCCATCATATGACACATATTACCCTCGACCCTTTTAGTAATAACAGCAGAATGCTCCACTCTATATTGACTTGAGGCTAAATAAGATAAACAAACCTCCTGGAGGGTCTAGGAGCTCAAATCATTGTGTTTGAAGCTATGGGAACTCCAGGTGTGAGGAGAACAGCCAAACTGACCCTATGAAAATGAAGACCCATTGAGTTGCCCAACTAACTTATCCAGGTTTTCCAGCTCAAAAGATGTAGCATTAGCACTAGATAAGTTGAAATTGAATTTAACCAGCCAAAACACTCAATTGAGTAAAAATAATTACAACTATAGCATTAGCACTAGATAAGTTGAAATTGAATTTGACCAGCCAAAACACTCAATTGAGTAAAAATAATTACAACTATGGTTAGCATAGAAATGAAGTACTACCACAACCATCATTTGTTAAGAGCAAAGTAGTCCACTTTACCTGACTGAGTAGTATTGAACCATTGGAACCATGCTTCAAGGCGAACAAATGCCCGTTCTAAGAAGGTAGAGATCTCAGTGCGTTCAATAACAGTAAATTTATTTCTCTTCATGCCACAAACGATATCTGGAAGAAGAAAAGATCCATGTTGTAGTTTCATATCATGGTTATGGAACAAGAATATCTTCCCCCAAATAACTATTGATAAAACAGAGCATAGAAAGAATGCATAAGTTTTTTCATAACACGTAGTCCATAAGGCTCCCATGCCATTGGGGGTCTGTGGTAGGGTATGTTTTATGCAATCACACATTATTACCTCCACTATTAGAGAGACTTTTTCAATGATATAACCTTTGACCTTCAAGTTTGGATCTACACCTTTACAATTGGGTCAAGGTTCACGTTCAACATAATAGATAAACATCAATTACTTTCTATGTAAATAAAACATAAAATTCAATTAAGCAAAAAAAAAAAAAAAAAAAAAACAAAGAGAAATAAACACCAAGTTTAGAAAATTGATTCTATCGTAACCATCACAGATCAGTCACAAATAAACAGATACAAGAAAGGTTTTAGTTTTGTTTATGTGCATGTACTCGCAAAAAATGCTAACTTACCACCTGATTAAAGAAAATCTTACTTCTAGAAGGATATCTGTCGCTTCCCAAAAATTCTATATCATTTCATATGCCTCTAAGAGAATGATTATCAACAACTTTCTCCTAATTATATTTTTCTTCATTTATAGAAGGTAAAAAAGGTAGAAGATGTGGAATGATAAGAGTTTGTAGGATGTTTCTCTCTATCTTCAGATGGGGAAATGCCCCTCCTTTTTCTTCCCCCTGTTTTATTTTGTGCAAGTCATGTGTATAGCGCATCCCTCCCAACAAGGAGAAAAAACAAACAACAACAATGAAAAGAACCCTGTGAATGTGAATTGATGTCATGCTCTGATCTGCATCTCCGCAAACTTCTGGCACATTTGAAGAGAAAGATAGGCGAATCTAAAGGTACCCCATTTTACAGGAGCAGAATAGCAAATATAGGAAAACATTTTCCCCTCCCCTCTCTCTCACATCCATCCTACTTAGTTGTCCTGGCATTATTTTATTTTTATTTTCTTTCTCTCTCTCTCTCTCTCTCTCTAACACACACATATTCATTTATTTTTTTTTTTCGGATAACAAAACAAATCTATAAATGAGAAGAAATAATTACAATGAACAGAGGACAAGAAATCCTCCCAGAAAGATCTATTTTAATTTATTTCTTCTTTGGCTCGCATTTATTTCTTACAGGTTGGTGGCTGCATACCTATCTTTCTCTTCCTTCCAACTTATTCTAAAGATTCTTTAAGTAATAGCTAAAAGCATAAATGCACAAGATATTTATAGATCCAAGATATTTCAAAAACTGCCTTTTGCAGGAAACCGGTTAACATAAAAATCCAATTTAGCAACACAAATTCCATCCAACCTTCCATCAGGCAATACCTTGTTTCAAAACTTGCACAAAAATAAGTGTAAAGATCATCTCAGTTTTAATCCTTAATATATATGGCTAAACATGTGTGTGCAAGCACACATAATAAAGTCTTACCATGTAAAACCAAAAATAGAGTGGGTGGATTTCCATTGGTTGGATGCTGAAGAACAAATTCCTCTGGCACCTTACTGCAAATTCATCAGAAGATGCTCATGAGAATTAATTCGCTAAGACATCAAAGATACAAAATAAATTAAAAATGCTTAAACAAGCTAAAATATTAACACCTCAGAGCTTCAGCCCCCAAAATTTGCTCACGTGGAATCCATCCATCAATATTCACTAGGTCTAACCAATGACCAATAATATCCAGGCAAATACGTATATCCCAGCGCCTATCCAATGATGGAAGAATGCATATTTAAGAAGTGCATTAGTTGCGATTTTCAAAGGCATTAGCAGAAATTGTGAAGTAATTTATAATTTCATCATTCCTTGTGCACTACAGAAAAACAAACAACACAATCTCCAAATCTGAACAATAAGAGGAAACTAACCAGATTAGTAGCTGATGAAAACCTTCATCCCATAAAAAACCTCTCGGAAAGAAGGATCTACTAGGAACAGCTGTATAGAGCTCAGCTGGCCAATATGAAACAAAATTATCACCATTTTTAAGCTGCAAGAGAAATAGATCCACTATATGACAATGTCAGATGTCTGAATTGATGGCATCTGATCATAAGTTTTTTCAGCATAAGGGGAAAAACATATGGATAAGTGAAAAAAAAAAAAAATGAAAGATAAAATACTGTGATTAAATGGTAACAAGAATGAAAATTAAGGTGAATCAAATTCAATTCAACAAAGCCTTAACCCCAAATCATATGTTAACATAAAAGTAGGCTAGGGCCGATTACACATAAGGCAAGTAAAGAACAATAACAAACAGTGGAACAAATTTGTAGTCATGTTAAGTTCCTCTCCAGATCATGGATGACAGTCCAAAAAGCTTTTAAGCTGTAAGAATATTCAAAGGCTTATTCAAGGTGGTGTAACACAAGTATACAAGACTAAAAACTCACAAAATCACAAGTGTGATGGCTTCCTCACTGTTAGCAAGTGGTATCAGTCCATCAGAGTGTTAAGTCCAATGCAATTCAAGAACTTTTGCCATGGTCAAGTGGTGAGGCCCTTGCTTGATGGTGGACAAGAACAGTTAGTTTCTACAAAGAATCGGACTAATGACATATACAATACTTGAATTCTCGATGTCGATGCTAGGTGGAAGGAGCATTCATTAGGAATGAGATTTGTAAAGGATATGTGAACTAGATCTAGATGGATATCTCCACCTAACAGCATCATTTTTTTTAAATCTTGACTTGTTGACAGCCGTTTTTTTTTGGATAAAAGAAAAAGCCATATTAGATAGGAAACTTATTAAAAAGTTTCATGGTTTTATGTTCTTCACATGCAAGCTTGTTTTTGTGGTGGAAGGGGCATTGATTACGAATGTGTTGTGATATGTGGCTCACATACTGAGTGGAAGGCATGCACAAAGAGAAAACATGATGAAAATCAGGGTGCAATAGGGAAACTGTCGACTGTAGCTCTCTAACCATAAACAGTTTAACCCAAACCGTCGACGGTTTGGCTCGGGAAACCCAGCGCAGATTTCAAATTTTGAAAAAGGGACGTTAAGTTGGTTGGGGTTTGGAGGGAAAACCTCCGGGAACTTTATATATACGTTGTGTATGATGTATATGTAGATGGTTGATGCATTGTTCATGTCCTTTGGATAAGAAGATAGTGAATTGTTGCCATTTGCTCCGGTGGATATAGGCATTGCCGAACCACATAATTCCTTGCGTATTGTGTTGTTATTGCTTTCATATATTTGCTGTGGATTGTTTCTGTATTTTCATCATTAAGTGCTGCATGTGTTTGATCCTATATATTCCGCAGTGCAATTCAATTTATACAATAAATTGGTATCAGAGCATTATTGTCATGGCCTCTAGAACTTCATTTGCAAAATTTGATGTTGTCAAATTTGATGGAACAGGAAATTTCGGATTATGGTAGAGAAGGGTGAAGGATCTGTTAGTGCAGCAAGTTATGGTGAAGGTTTTATATGGAATTCAACTGGAAAGCATGGATGAAGCAAGTTGGAATGAATTGGAGGCAAAGACAGTGTCAACCATCCGACTTTGTTTGGCTGATAACATGTTGTATCACGTCATGGATGAGGATTCTCCGATAGTAGTTTGGAGAAAACTGGAAAGCCGGTATATGTCTAAGTCTTTATCGAACAAATTATTTTTGAAGCAAAAGTTGTATTGGCTTAAGATGGTGGAGGGTTCGGATCTGAACCAATATATCAACGCATTCAATCATACTGTAAGTGATTCGATGCGTGTTGATTAAAAGTTCGAGGAAGAAGACAAGGCGTTGATGCTATTGAATTCCCTACCTTCGTCTCACACGTATGAAAATTTGGTTACTACTCTGACATGGGGCAAAGAAAGCCTAAATTTGGAAGAGGTGACAAGCACATTGCTCGGTTTTCATCAAAGAAAGATGGCCAGCGATGAAATTTCACATGGTGAAGAGATTGTCGTGAAAAGTAACTAGGAACGTGGGAGAAGTAAGTCCCAAAGCGGATTTCGATTGCAGTTTGGGAAGAAGGACATAAGGTGTTTTAGGTGTGGCAAAATTGGGCACATAAAACCGGAATGTCCAGAGTGCAAGAAAGGGAATGCTGAAAATCAGGAGGGTTCGTCAAAATTTGCAAATGTAGGGAAGAAGACTCAAGGAGCAATGATGGTGATATGCTATATGTTTCATCGGGTTTAGAGTCCCTCATGGATTCTTGGATCCTAGATTCCAAATGCTCTTATCACATAACATTAAATAGAAAATGGTTCAACACCCATAGGTCAGCTAATACTGGTTCTGTTTTGATGGGAAATGATATTTTATGCAAAATAATTAGTATTGAAAATGTCAAAATCAATATGTATGATGGTGTTGGGAGAACCTTATGTGACGTAAGACGTGTATCGGATCTACAGAAAAATGTAATTTTATTGGGCACTTTAGATTGTAATGGATACAGTTACAAGTTTGAAAGTGGGGCAATGGAAGTGTGTGAAGGCGACTTGATGGTGATGAAAGGACAAAAGTTAGCGGGAAATATCTATGCATTGCAGGGTATCACAGTTCTAGGTGGAGCTACAATTGTAGAATCTGAATCAAATACTACTGGTTTGTGGCATATGTGGCTAGAGCATATGGATGACTACATTTATTCAAATGTTTGGAACCGGTGAGGATAGCATCACGAGGTGGACATATGTATTTCGTGGGTTTATCATGAGGACACAAGTTAGAAATGTTTGCCAGGTTTAACTCATGGTTGAGGTGGAAAACCAGACCGGGAGAGAGATTCTTAGGTCAGACATTGGGACTAAGTACGCTGGTTTAATTCAAGGAGTTTTGTGAGCAGGGCAGGTTATATGCAGGACTAGTAGGGAACTTGGTGAAGTCAATGAGTATGACGCATTTTTTGTTTGACTGATCACCAAAGGTATCACTAGATGGGAGAGTTGCAGGAGAACTATGGGCAGGTTTTGGGGTAGACTACTCTGGTTTGAGTGGATGTCCACAGATGCACATTTCTAATGAGGTGAGATCTAGGCTTGGTGTAATGTCCGCACAACACATCTTTCTGGGGTACAAGAAAGGTGTTCAAGCTGGGTGATCCAATGGCAAACAAGGTGGTGATCAATGAAGACGTGATTTTTTGGTAGAAAGCCATGGTGCAGCGTACTCAAGTAAAGGAAGAGAAACAGATGCCAGAAAACTGCAGCAGCAATGAACATGTGGTTCAGGTGGAGTTAGATACTCAGGGCAGAAATGCAGGGAGTTCTATCTCGGGTCAATAGTATCACAGTATAAATTGCAGCAGAAATGGGCATGTGATGTTGCCATGCAGGTGGAGCTACATATTCAAGCAGAGATGACATTGTTTATATTGCAGGGAGTTTCAACTCGGGAGACCAGCAAGATCACAATGGGCCCAGGTACACTATCAGATCACCACTCAGGTATAAATTTGACGTTCTGGTGTTTTATGCATTTATTACTATCAGCAAGGTTCCTAATATTTTTCAAGATGCGGTGCACAGCAAAGGGAAAAATAGATGGATGAGTGTTATGGTGGAGGAAATGGAGTTACTGCATAAGAACTAGATATGGGAGTTGGTTAAACTTTCAGGATGGAAGAGGGTGATAGTATGTAAGGGAGTGATGTATCTGTTGTTTGTGAATGACATATTATTGACTGAGAAGACTTTGACTGAGGCTAATTAGTTGGGAACTTTGTTGACAAGTGTATTTGACATGAAGGTTTTGGGTACGGTCAAGAAGGGTCTTGGTTTGAAAATTCGCAAAGATAGAGCTACAAGGAGATTGGGGTTATCTCAGGGTGGCTTTGTGGACAGAATTGCAGGGAGATTGGTGTTACTCAGGGTGGCTTTGTGGGTACAACTGTAAGGAGACTTTGTTTGCCGTCTCAGGGTGATTTTGGGGAGAATTAATGTAAAATGTCTACCACTCGGTACTCAAGGATGGATGGTGATGTCCAGGATTTGTCAAAGGTCCCCTACGCTAGTGCAATGGGGTGTTTCGGCAGGCAACAGAGTGGTCTGTCAGTTGTGAGATTTGTTATTGCAAACAATGCAGGGGGCTTTGATGATAGAAGATTTACAACAGGGTTTATGTTTACTGTTGTGGGAAGGCTTACTTGTTGGAAGTTAAGGATACAGTCTCCGGGTGTAACATCTACAGCTGAGTTGGGGTTTTTGGCAGAAGCTGAAGCTGCCACGGACAAGTTCAAGCATTGCTTGGACTTGGCTTTTTCCTCCAGTTGCTAGAAGGGAGATGGTCCCAACCTAATTTCCAAAGGTCAAGGTGGAGCAACGGGTTATGTTCATATGTTCTCCAAGGTGGAGGTTTTTGTGATATGTGGCTCATATTGAGTGGAAGGCATGCACAAAGAGAAAACATGATGGAAATCAGGGTGCAGCAGGGGAAACCGTCGACGGTTTGGAGCAGTGTCTGATATTTTACTCTCTACCTTAAACCGTCGAAGGTTTGGCTCGGGAAACCCAGCGCAAATTTTAAATTTTGAAAAATGGACGTTAATTTGGTTGGGGTTTGGAGGGAAAACCTCCTGGAACTTTATATATACATTGTGTATGATGTATATATAGATAGTGATTTGTTGTCGTTTGCTCCAGTGGATGTAGGCATTGATGAACCACGTAATTCCTCGCGTATTGTGTTGTTATTGCTTTCATATATTTTCTGTGGATTATTTTTGTATTTTCATCATTAAGTGCTGCATGTGTTTGATCCTGTATATTCAGCTGTGCAATTCAATTTATACAATAGAATGAGATTCGTAAAGGGTATGTTCACTTGTTCTGATCGATATCTCCACCTAATGTTTTTTTTTTTTTTTCTTTTTCAGAATCTTGACTTGCTCATAACCTTTTTTTTTTTTAAATAAAAAAGAAGCTATATTAGATAGAAAGAAGGGAAGCTACAATGGGCGGGCACAAGGAGTCCAGCAAATAAAGCAAGAAAAACCCCAAAGAAAAAGAAAAAGGAAAAAAACTAGAACAAAAAACACAAGATCATAAAATAACACTAGACAATATTAACCAAGGAAACCCCTTTTTAACCCCTTCACATCATAAATTACTGAGCTCTTTGAATTCGCTAATTCACTTTGACTCTTCAACTTTCAACTTTTGCCACCATCCATGAGCACTTCATTTCCTCCCAAATCAGCCAATTTGAAGTCCGTTTTGTCCAGAAGATCTTGAGCTCCGAAGTCCATCTTAGGAACCTCCTCCACGGCTGTAGGCAAAATTCCATCACTTGCTGTAAATTGTTCACCAAGCCATCGGTATCAAAAATAGAAACTCACTCAAGTCCTTCCAACGGGGAAGGATGAACATAAGATAGATCCCATATCTTCACAAGAATCCGAAACATATCCATGTTGTTCTCGAATCTCATCCAACAACAGCCCCCACAAAAATACAACTACAACAACAGTAGGAAACCAAGCCTTAAGTCCCACTAGGTCGAGTCAACTACATTAATCTTTTTTTGCCAATTTACACAATCAAGGGCAATTTCCTCCAACAAATTCAAGGCTACTAAATCCTTAGTCACTATCCCATTCCAAGTTAATTAAGTCTACCTTTACCCCTTCTACTGCTCCTCATCATAACTAGCTCACTCGTCCTCACTAGCACACTATTTGGCCTAAGTTGCAAGTGCCCAAACGTCTGAGTCGTCCCTCCTTTATCTCATATTCTACAAGAGTTATGCTAACTTACTACGAATATATTCTTTCCTTAATTTATCTTTTAACATTATACCATTGATCCATCTTACCATTCTCATCTCAACAACTTTACTTATTGGATATGTTGTTTCTTAATCACCCAACATCCAAACCCATACAATATAGCTGGTCTTACAGCCGTCCTATAAAACTTCCATTTTAATTTTAAGGGTATTCTACAATCACAAAGGACACTTGAGGCACTTCGCCATTTTACCCAACCTACTTAAACTCTATGCATTACATTTCTTCAATTTCTCCTTCAGCTTGCATAACAGATCCAAGGTACCAAAATCTACTCATGTTATTCATTTCTTTTTTGATAACAAAAGAAATTCATTAATAGGAAGAGAATTTACAAAGGGGAGAAAAGGCAACTCCCAGAAAAATCTGGTACAGACCAGAGAAAAACTAAAACATCAAAAAACGGAAATCAAACCAACCAATTCCTCCAATCCCTATTCAAATCCTGAAATCTAGCTTCTCTAAAAATTCCTTACCCAATACACCATAAAGAAGTCAAGGACTGATTCTTCTCCCACACCAAATATGAATTCAACTTCCTCCCAAAAAAATATCTGCACATTACGTACCAACTGAAGACCTCATCAAACTGCATACTTACTAGACTTCCATAGAGCAGCCCTTTCCTTCCTTCTTCCAAAGCCCACAAAGATGATTAACAAATATTCTAGTGAATAAGGGCAGACCCAACTCTCTTCCATAACACCGAACAATTTATTCCAATCCTCCATGCAAAATCACAATGCACAAAGAGGTGAGAGGTTGTTTTGGAATTCCTATAAAAGAGCATGCAAACATCTGGAGAGAGCCTTCAAAGGTCTCCTAATCTGCAGCAAGTTACTGGTATTGATTTTGTTAAGCACAATCAACCACGTAAACACTTTAATTTTTGAGGGAACTTTAACCTTCCAAATAAATTAATAGAGAGGAAAGGGATACTTTGAATAGGTAAAAAATTCGAAGAAAGATTTACAAGAAAACACCCCCGAATGATCCAAATAGGTAAAAAATTCGAAGAAAGATTTACAAGAAAACACCCCCGAATGATCCAAACACCAAGTACAAACATCCCTACCCGAGGATAATTTGCAACTGGTCAATACAGATAACAAAGAAGAAGACAACTCCACTGTTTCCCTATCATTTAGAGGTCTCCTGAAATGAAGTATCCAAAAGCCTGGAAAGCCTCTCCCATTATCCACAAAGAAAGAAATAATTCTGTTTGGCTCAAAGCACAAACTAAAAAGAAGCGGGAAAAAAAAATGGAAAAGAATCATTCTTGAGCCATGGGTCTTTCCAAAAATGAATCTGGGATCCCTGCCCCACTACAAATTTAGTGTGAGGGTAAAAATAGAGTAAATTTACGAAAGAAACCTCCACAGACTCCCTAAAAAACATCTCAGGCTAGCATTGGTATCCCACCCATTCTCATCCAACCCAAACCCATTGCGAATAATTGACATTACTCTATTCCATAGGGAATTATCTTCCAAGGCCTATTCAACTAAAAAAAGTGGTGCTTTTAGACACCAAGTTACCAAGACCCACCCCCCCTCCTTTTTAGACTTACTAACCTCCGCCCAGTTTACTAAATGGTCCCTATAACCCCCCCAGACCAGACCACAAAAAATCCCTCATAATTCTCTCAAGCTTGCTCTCAACTCCCACTGGAATTCTAAGAACAGATAAAAAATACAATGGGATACTTGAGAGACAAGCCTCGAATAGCATAATTCTACAGCCAAAATAGAAAAGGGCACCCTTCCAACCATCTCATCTCCACACAATCCTCTCCACTACTAGACTCCTAAAATCTGCTCCTCTAGGATTCCCACCTAGTGGAACCCCTAATTAAGGGGCCATTCCAATAAACCACACCCTGCGTGACAGCGTCTACTGCCCAAACTCTAGTCCTCTCATCGGGAACATTTAGGATTGCTAAACCAAATTTTCCCTCATTAATCTCGAGTCCAAAAACACTCTCAAAAACATTACATATAAAACCCAAAATTCTTCTAAATGAAAGATTATGGTTTTCAAGAAAGAAAATGGTATCATCAACAAATTGAATAAGAGAGACTACCACCCCCTCATTCTCCAAATCTAATTCTTTAACCAACCCTTTATCAACTGCTCTATCCACCATCCTACTTAAAACATCAGCTACAAGGACAAACAAAAAGGGGGATGGGGTCACCTTGTCTAATGCCTCTTGAAGCAGTAAACCAAGGTTTAGGTTCACCATTAACAATAATTGAAAACCACACATTAGACTGGCAGTCCCCAATCCACCTATGGCGTCCCTCCCCAAAACCCTTCACGAAGACTTCGTCCAAGAAACTCCAACTCACTCTATCATAAGTTTTCTCGAAATCTACTTTAAAAGAAAACCCCCTTTCTTTTTCCTATGAATGTCCTCCACTACCTTATTAGCCACTAGGATGGCATCCACTATTCGCCTCCCCCCACCCCCACAATAAAAGCACTATGAGCTCTAGAAATAGAATCATTGAACAGCGCACTCAACCTATTAGCTAAGACTATAGTGATAATCTTATACACAGTAGAGACGATACTAATAGGCTTAAAGTCCTCCACCTTAGAAGATCTAGCTTTCTTAGGCACTAGAGCTATAAAGTTAGAGTTGATACTCTAGCTTAAAATACCATTCCCATAAAACTAATTGAAAACTTTCATCAAATCAGCCTTAACTATCTCCCAACAAATTTGAAAGAATGTCATGTTAAACCCATCTGGACCTGGAGGATCTCTATCCATCCCGAGAACCACCCCCCTCACTTCCTCCTCATCAAAAGGTCTCTCAAGCCAAAGCAATTGATTAGCAGAGATAGGATCCCAATCCAAACCCTCAATCAAATTCTTCCTCTTACTTACATTGGACAATCTATATACAAACACCATCTTTCACCCACTAAAATTTTGTCTTTTGTCTTCAACTCCCCATTTCCTCAAAGATCACCATTTCTAACTCGTTTTTAATAAAGACTCTTCTAGCCTCCTCACTTCCGACAACATTACATCCTCCTCCTCCTTTTTATCCAAACTGGCCAACTCACTCAAAAGACTCAACCCCTCTCCATATCCTCTCCCCATGAATCCCTAACCAAAGGCTTAAAAGTTGCATGGTTAAGCCACATGTTCTCAAACTTGAAAGGTGTAGGACCACCCACCACCTTACTAGACTCCAACAAAATAAAAAGTGATCAGAAGTTGTCTTATGAAGAGTCATATGAGATAAATTTATGAAACTCACCCTCCCACTCACGGCAAAACAAAAATCTATCCAATAAAAAACTGACCAAGTGAAGGAAGCATTTCCCAAAGAAAGATTTCTCAATTTTCAACCCCTAATTAAAGAATCAAACTTGAGCATACTCACCGCAGCTCTACTCCCCCTTTTCTTCTCTCCAAGAAATCTAAACGCATTGAAAATACTACCCACAATCCACCTAGGGGGGCAAAATTCAAAAATAGAGTTGAGCTCTTCCCAAGATGAGTTCCTTAAGGTAGGCCTAGAAGGATAAAAAACTGAAGAGACCCAACATTTACCCCTCCCTCTAAATTTGAATAAAATCAACAAAAAAAAAAACTTGATATCAAGTTATCCACTTTCAAAATAGAGTGCGAATCCCATAAGACAAAATGCCCCTTGACGCACCTCTTGAAGGCAAAAATTCCCATTCCCTACGACACCCACCCCAAATAGTCTTCACTAATCCCCCATCTATCAGTTCCAATTTAGTTTCTTGGAAAAGTACAATATTAGGGGAGCTCTTGTCCAATACCTCCATAATCAAACTCCTCTTCCTCAAACTCCCTAATCTTCTCATATTCCAATTGACTATCTTCATAATCTAACACACTTACTACCCTTCCCAACTCCTTTCCCATCCCTATTATTGATCAACAAAACCAAGTTATTCAACTCCTTTTGGACTTTCTTCTCTCGTCTCACACATCCTAGGACTCAAACCCAACCAAACCAATTTTCCAACCGGGTCAACCAACTCCAAACCCATATCTTCGAGGAGTTGTTGTGGGTCAAGGCAATCTCTCTCACCTCTAAGCTAAGGTCAAGACCTTCCCCCTTAGAAAAATCATCCTTTTGTCAAAAAGTTGCCGAAGAAGGTGTAGGTTTAATAGGGGCGAGTAGGATGCCTTTACAACTCTTAGATATACAAGGGTTCCCCGAAAGAAAATATTTTTTCCTAGTAAGATTCTCCCTGACATCACAACAAGGCATGACCGAGCCAGGTATAAGGTAGGGACTAAGCTTATGGCTAAGGCCAAAAGGCAAGTTTCCCACAACATTTAAAGCATTCACATGGTCACAATTGCACTTAGAAAAACTTGTACCTGCTTGTGCAAAAATTTGTACCTGCTTGTGCAAGATCTGACTTCAAGTGAAGACTAACACTCTTCATTTGCACCGAACTTGATTCCAGATTTTCCTCCTTGTTAGCCTCACCCTCTCCTAGCTCTTCATCAAGATTTTCAATCAACTGAAACAATCCTTCATCCTCGAATTCAGCTCTCATCTAATCAACTAGAAGCTCCTTCTTGGACTCACACAGGCTGCCCATCTCCTCATCAGAATCAAAAATTAAACCCTCTTCCGTATCCCCTTCAGCATTCAAGTTCATCAATTAAACATGATCTGTTGCTGCCAACCTGCTCAGCCAAAGTCTACATCATCTTTCTCAGCACACTCTGTCACATGTTCCATTGAAAGCTGCAGACATTCCTCCGAACTCAGCCCAACCACCTCTTCTCGACTCTCTAGTAAACATGGCGCCCTTTCGAGTCCAAGCCTAGTATGTTGTAGTTCTGAATTAGGCACTCAGCAATTGGACCTTTTTCCTTAATCACCTAAACAGATTTCATCTTTCTCTGCTTGGTACAGCCCTTGTGATTGTGCAAGGTAACCATTTTTGAATATGTCTTCAGCTTAGGGCCTCCTCTAACTACGATGGCAAAGGATGAATATGGTGAGAGTCTCTAGAACACACTTCTCCTCTCAAAGGTTGCCTCTGAACTAATGTTCAACAAACTGCAGTACAAACACCTCCAGCAACTCTCTTAGCAGGAAGTGCACTGGTGGTCAGCAAAAAAAGACCAACAAGGCTTCGACCAGGGTCCTCCAACCCTTTTTCTAATCACGCTCCGAAATGCAGACAATGGATAGAAACTTGTTGTTGCCTTTCACCAGGCATATGTATCTAACCCTACCATTTTTGCAAGCTTCAAACCCACACTAGTCTAAGCCTTGTCTAATCTTGTTCCTTGTTGGCTCTTTGCAATCCCTACATTAGCCTTGCAAATCACTCCCAACATCTTCAGGATCCAAACTAGTTCTTCCTTCGCCAGCACCATGAGTGAGACAAATTTCCTAGCTTATTCTGTAAAACGGTGAGTTATAGAGTCCAGCCAAACCACTAAGAACACTTTCCTCTCAATTATGAGGGAAGCAAACTCTCTGATCCCTAATTTGAGCGCTTACAAGGGCCTTAGGCAATCCAAAAAAGTCGAGAGGGAAGGATAAAGAGAGGACCAGAGTGAATAGTAGAATGATAGAAGGAAGTTATGCAAGAATATGGTTCAGCTCGTGACTTGTCAAGCGACCAAGAATATCAAGAAGTCATTACAAGGGGTTGGGAAGGTGTTAACCATCGTCACAAGGCAGTAGAGGAGGAGTTTTAGTCAAGACAAATGACCAAGGATAGAAGTTGAAAGTCAGAGAGAGGGATACGATAATCATAGGGTCCTTTACGATCGCTGGTATTCGGTTTGAACTCAGCAAGGTTGTGAAGAAAGCTGGGTGACAAAGGTATCTAGAGTCGAAGCCAGGGTTCGCGAACAAGGTGGACGAACAACAACAAAGGAGGCTTAAAAAGGGGCTAGGAGGAGACAAAAGGGAGAAGGCCACCATGCTCGAGTGCTCGAAGGGTAGAGATAATCGCACCGAAAGGGACACATTGTCTCTTTGTCATCTCTCTCTCCCATGTTATTGATTTCTTAACCATCAAGTTTGAACCTTTCATCCAATATTCCTCCAACTATGACTAAAATTACATTTCATATATTCTATTTTATTTGTATGTATCCTAAAACCTCTAGATTCTAAAGCTTTTCTCCATAATTTGAACTTAGATTCTACTCCACCACTAGTTTCATCAATCAAGACAATATCATCTGAAAACAACATACACCATGAAACCGCATTTTAGATACTCCTAATAAGTTCATCCATCACTAGAGCAAATAGATAAGGACTCAAAGCAAATCCTTGATGCACACATATTGTGATTTGAAATACCCTAGCCTCTCCACCAGTAGTCCTAACGCTAGTCATTACTCCACCATACATATGCTTAATGATATTAGTATACCTACTACATACACCCTTTTTATCTAAATTCCACCATAGAACTTTCATAGATACCCTATCATACGATTTATCTAAGTCAATCAATACCATATGAAAGTTCCTCTTCTTTTCTTTAAACTTTTCCATTAATTTTCTTAAAAGATATATAGCTTCTATAGTAGATCTCCTAGGCACAAAACTAAATTGATTTTCAGAGACTTTTGTTTCAAACCTTTGTTCAATTACCGTTTCCCATAGTTTCATTGCATAACTAATAAGTTTAATTCCACGATAGTTATACAATTTTGAATATTTCCTTTATTCTTGTATATAGGTATTGACATGCTTTTTCTCCATTCGTCTAGCATTTTCTTAGCTTTTATAATTGTGTTAAACAAATAAGTAAACCATATAACTCCGTTATCACCTGGACATTTCCAAACTTCAATTGGGATGTTATGTGATCCTATAACTTTCCCATTTTTCATCTTTTTTTAATGCAAACTTAACTTCATTAACTCTAATTTTGTGAACAAATATCATATTTTGTCAATTTTAGGTTTAAGCCTTCTACTTGGTTTTCATTAAATAGCTTAGTAAAGTAACTTCGCCATCTTTCTTTTATGTCTTCTTCTTTAACCAAAATGATATCATTCTCACTTTTTATACAATTTACATTACCCTAACTCCTTGCTTTTTCTTTTTTTATCTCTAGCAAATTTTAAATGTTTCTTTCCCCTTCTTTTGTATCTAATCTAGCATATAAAATATTAAAAAATCTATGTTCAGCTTTACTAACGACCTTTTTTGCATTTTTTCTCGCCTCTTTATACTTTTCAAAGTTTTCCATGGTTCTATATTTTCGCCATGTTTTATACCAAATTCCTTGTCTTTACAATTTTTTGGACATCTTAATCCCACCACCAACTTTCGTTGCTATTTGAGAATCTTCCTCTTAACCTTTAAATCCCTTTTGCTATCTTTTTAATAGAGCTAACTATCCTACTCCAAAAAATGTTTGTGCCTACTCTATTGTCCAATCATCATCTTTTATCATTTTATCTAAAAATTTTATTACATTTTCTCCCTTTATATTCCACCACCTCATTCTCTTGCACTGATTTATGTTATCCTTTCTCTTCCATTTTTAATACATATATCTAACGCTATGTTGTGTACTTAGGATTTCACTTGAGACAACTTTACAATTCTTACATGACAAAAGATCTACCCAGTTAAAAAGAAAATCAATTTCACTTTTATTTTGTCCACTCTTGAAGGTTATTTAGTGTTCCTCGCTCTTCTTAAAGCAAGTATTCATTGTAATAAAATCATATGACATGGCAAAGTCTAATATCATATCCCCAAACTCATTTTATCTCCATATCTATATCCTCCATGTATCCTCTCATAGCCTTTATGATCCCTTCCAATGTGTCCATTCAAATCTACTCCTATGAATATTTTCTCAGTCCCCAATATCCCTTGTATAATACTATCCATATAGTCCCAAAATCAAACTCACATCATCACTTTCTAAATTTGAGAAGCACCCCCCCCCCCCCCCCCCGCGGCGGTCCAATTTCTTTCCCTCTTCTTTCCTTACCCAATAACTACACCCACCATCCTCCTTAGAATGAGAATCTTCCACTACAATAAGCAGCTCCATTGGCACTGACTCACCAAATTTTTCTCTCTTATCTTCAAACACCTTCTTCATCTCAGCACCCATACAAGCTGCCCTCCACAAGCATAAACCTTGTTCCCTCATATTTGTCATAATTAAGACAAGGAACATCATATTTCCTCCCCCCTTAAAGAAACTTCTAATTTTTTACTCATTTCCACATCACTTACTAATACCTCTTCAAGACTTTTTGCAATTTTAATACCACAATCTTGTTTCGTATATTCTCTATTTCTATTCTGAATTTGTTCCAAAACTTGATCAATTCGACTCATAGCTTGGAGATCTGTAGACTAGGAATGGATTGAATAATCAAAGGGTATTATAGGGTCTCCCTTCCCAATACTCTGCTTCTAGGTTCTAGGAATAGTATTTTGGGCCTACACCTTTTTGATTTCCAGCAAGCAAGTACCTGGATCACTATTGTCCAAAACATAAGCCTGGCCACCACCATGGCTCATCTGCATGAAGCATGAGAACCTCCCTTTGACTCCACATCAAAGCCCAAATCAAACTTTTCTAAAAATTGAGCCCAATCAAATAAATGGCCCAAGTTAATTAAAAAGGACTTACCTTCTTTTCTATTATTTGGGTCAGGTCCAAAACCCAAAAAATGCCACCCGGCCCATACCTCTTCAGTCTCTTCATCGAGGAGCAGCCCTAACAAAATCTAAGAGGATCAAAGCTCCTGTTGAAACTCTAGCTTCTTTGCCATTCTGATCACACGATTCCGGTCGTTTTGCAATGGATCCCGACTTTGAAGGCCCAAGATCCTTCAACTGCAACACACCTCCACACTGACAACATAATCTTCTCCCCCACCACCATACTATGATTTCTAGAACAAGATTGACTAACACGACCAAAGCCTTCGCCCTTTGTACCTTCACCACCCGACTCCATGAACGGGGACCTGATGAGTCATGTGCAAATACAACTTCAGATTCCTTTCAAAATTCTTTCACAATCTTGCAAAAATTACTCACAAAGTTTTGCTACCCCTCACCATTTGCGTATAAGGAATAAACACTGAGAATTTCCTTCCTTTCCATCCCAACCCCAACTCCATAAACTTTCCCACCTTTGTCCACCTAATCAACATCCAATACCACATGATACCCTTATGAATACTCTGATATCCTCTTTCCAGTCGGGTGAAACTAAACCTAACCCATTTATTACGCACCACATTATTCTCAACACAAGCAAAAAATAAACCTCCCCAACCTTGTTCAAGCGCAAATCGAAGGATTTTTCTTCCATTTGGATTGACCAACTCAACATAGCCTACAGCATAATCCTCAATATCTCCAAACACTCAAGAGGGTGGGAGGTGGCAAGAAGGAAAAAGAGAGAGGAGATGAGAGAAAAAGCGAGACTTTTTCTTCCCATTCACAGCCACAGCCAAATTTTGTCAAGAACAAAAGGTACAGGATGATTTTACCCAGCTTTCCGCAACTAGCATATTGAAAATTTGACATGGTATTGGAGTAGGTTTATATCAGGTATCTGACTGTAGCATTTAATCCATAATTAGAAAAAAGAAGATTTATAAGAAAAGAAGAAAACTGCAAAAGAGGGGACAGACCATCTTCCTAAAAAAAATTAAAAGGAAGAAACATACATCCTTTCAAAAAAAATAATCACAAAATCGCGTCAAAGCAGCCCTTCAATCACACAGAAAATCACCCAAGGAAATACCCCTGAAAGCACCTAAAGAAAACCCTAGGGCGAGCTAGGGTGAGACTAAGAGCAGAACTCTACCCCAAGGCAAAAGACAGGTGATCTTACCCATAAAATCCTCTCATTCCTTTCAGTCCACAAAACTCAAAAAAAGGACAAACCAAACACATCTGCACAAAATCTATTTCTTTTTACTCCTCTTAAAACCTTCCACATTAACTGCAAACAACCAAATCTCACCAATAATACCTAAAGTGGTGGGCATCATCCTCAATAAAAACTTGCATGCGACACACATGCCCAGACCTAAAAGACCTGTAAGATCTCCTTGCAAGTTGCAATAAATCGTAAATATTAGTTCTGTTAAGATCAAAACCAGATGAAGGCTTTCTGGCTTTAAACTTTGGGTTTTGAAAGACTTTTTGTCAAATAATTCTGTCAAAAAAAGTAAAAGACAAAAGAATTTGAGGACACTTTTCAACAATAGCATGAAGACTCATTTACAAGAGAAATTACCAAAATCATCTCCAAAATCTGAACTAGAATGAGAAGAAAAGCAAACAAGAATCCTCACCAGATAAGGGAGGAAGCTCCTCAACTACCCAATCATTAAGATTTTTTTTTTAAGAAATGAAAAATGAAAATCCCATGAAATAGGACCCCTATCCAAAGAATAGGAAGAAAAGAACAAAGGGGAGAATTATGAGAGTGTAAAGGGTCCATGAAGCCAAGAAAAATAAGAGACGCATCCTTAACCCAAGGAGCTACAAATGAATGGAGAAACCATCCCCAATTTTACAAGAACTGAGCAGAAAAAACATATAGTACCTGAGAAATGAACAAAGAGCTCACATGTGTAGAGCATTGAGAGCACCTCTGCATCCCACCCATTCAAATAAAGGTCACACTCCTATAACAACGCATAGAGAGCTCCATGATGGTGCCCCAAAGTTTAGGTTTTAGGGCTTTCTTCTTACAGAAATGTCATTATCATAGATGTGAAGGGGTCTGTTAGTCAGCAACAGATGTCCCCTTTGCATGGCTGACGCAGAATCAGTAGAGCACATCCTCTTTCATTGCACTTGTACCAGGAATCTTTGGAATATGGTGTTGAATCTGATTGGACAACGGTGGGTTATTGCTAATTCCGTGGGAGGCTAGGCCTGGAAAGAGATTCGAGCAACAAAAGAGAAGAGAAAGGCTATGTCCCTCATTCCCCTTGCAATTTTTCTGGTGCATTTGGAAGGATAGGAATAGGAGAGTGTTTAAAAATTCAACCTCAGCACTCCAGATCAGCAAAGAGCACTTGGTTACTGCAGTAACACAGTGGGACTATTGTTAATGACTATAATGTAATCTTTGATTTTTGCGGCACCCTTCAGGGTGCTTGACTTTCTGTACTACGGACTGGCATCCCCTTGATGCCTTTTCAATAAATTTTCCTTTATTTATCAAAAAAAAAATTATCATATATCAGAGATCATTTATCAGTATGTAGATATACTTCACTCTGCCCAACCAATTGTGTCAAGCATGTTGGGTCAGTTCTTCAATTGACAAAATTGAAAAGAGAAGGAAATATATATATATATATACTGACTAGGATACTGGACCAAGATTTCTTGGCATACAAACAATAAAATATCCCTACAGATCAGAAAATACAGTTGAACATAAGCCAGCTGCTTTCAATATTATTTCAGTCCTCAACCACGTCAAGTAATCATTCCACTGAGGTATAGTGCCACTGACAGTTTTCAAAATTTGAAACTTTATAATGACCCCACCATTCTCACCCTACATGCCAGGTAGAGATTATTGCAAGTTATGGTTGACAGTTGAAGAAGGTTAACCAATTGAATATAAAAAAAAAAAAAAGTACAACTCGAGACATGAATAAATAAATTTAAAAAAGAAAAATGCAGGTTATGTTATATGGGCATATTTTACTTCCTCTCTCTCAGATGCCATAATTTATGTAGCTAACAATGAGTGAGATGATCATGCATAACAACTGTAAGCGTCTCCAACATAAATAAACAATAACATAAGCCAAAAAATGAATAACTTACATTGGAATTTCTTGGAACTGAAATTTTTGACTGGCCATAGAAGTAGCCGATACCACCCAACATATTTCCAATCGCAGCCTTCCCAACAATCATAGATTCAGAATCAATCTGAAAATGTGAACATTTCAGTACTTCTTTTCTTCCATTTCATGTAGAGAAAAAGTCAAATTTGCATTCATTTGTAACTGGAAGAAAGGATAAATTCCATCGGTTGCTGGAATAGATATATGCCTGATTAGACACATGTTTCCTTGAGTTTGGAATATTATTTGTGGCTTTGAAATAATGACACGGGATACCACATCAAACCCTACGTTTAATTTTTCCTGAGATTCAGAAAGGATAATGTTGTTCCAAGTCCAGTGTATGTCAAATTTATGAGGTCCAGTGTGGTTCCCAATGCTTAAATAAAACCAATTTAATCATAGAAATAGTGTTTTTCAAGTGTCAGATCCTAGTTTAGGATAAAAACAGAATACTGTCATATGCTCCTTTGATTGATGACATAATCTGCTATGATTTTGCTAGACGAAATGGCATTGCCAGAGTAGCAAAAAAACCGAGGCAAAAGCAGTAAGTGTCACAGTTGCAACTGACTTTCTTCCAAGCAATCATGAATTGTTTTCTTTTTTATCAGCAAAAGAGAGAATTCATCAAAGGGCACCAAGAGGGTGCCACCCAAGTACAAACAAAATCAGACAGCAAGACAAGAAAAGTATAAAGAAATAGCCATCACTTACGCCACAGAATATCCAAAAAATAATTTGTTGTGTGTGCATCCAATTATACAAGTCATTAAGCCAACTAGTTTAGCGAAGTAAGCCATCTATCCTTATCTTCTAGAATTGTAGTTTAGAGTTGTAAGGGCTGTAGCTGTTTCGTAACAGTTCTTCTATTTCTTTCCCTCCACACGACCCAACAAATGGTGACAGGGGCCTTTGAGGAAGAAGTCATAAGGAAGACTGACACTGGTGGGTGAGAATAAGGCTTGAAGATAGAGAAGCAATAAATCAAGTCTCTAAAATTCAGTGGCCTTCAAAGTTATTCCCAGGCAGAAATGAAGATAATTTTAGGCCCAAACAGGATAATAAGTAAAAATTATAAATATCAATTTTAGATGTGGAGATGAGAGATAAATAAACAATAATAATGTAGAGCAGGGTACATTGGCACAGTGGCTGGATTTGCATTGATAAATAGGGCTGTACTTTTGGGTCCTAAGAAGCAACAATGCAACATAGCTACACTTGGAGTTGGTCAAGAAAGCAAAAAATATAGAGATAAAAGAGTTTTTGCAGTACTTAAATTTTGTGCAAGGGGGAGCAATGCCCTGAGCCAATTAAAATCAAGTTCACCACCAATGAAGCAGAAATAGAGGGTCAACAAAATCAACTGAACCCTTGTTCCATGACTACCATCTGCTAAGAAGGTGAATTAGCAGAGAAAGCAGCACAATTTGAAGAGTTTAACTAAATATGGAGGAGGACTTTGAAAGGAAGTTTCCTCAATCAGCAATCTTAGCTGGTTTTTTCCTTTTTTTTTTTCTTGCATTGGGACACCGGAAGCCACATTCTTATTTTACTTGTATTTCTGTCTTTTCTTCATAATATAACTTCCTTTTGTTACAAAACACAGATACACAAATATCTGTAGAGGTGGAATAGTACAACAATTGGCCCCTTTCTCTGTTTATAATGGCTGATACTAAAGATGAGCAATACAGGATCGCTGTAGGAAAGCACCAGGTCAAACAAACTGAGCTCGATTAGTTTCAATAGTTCAAGTTTGTTTAGGAGTCAACAGATAGAAAGACTTGCCATCAACCAACTATCGAAGTCTGTGAAATGAGGAGAATGCAACTGAAGGAGCAAGACAACCCACCACATTCTGAACATACCACAGTGACAACAGGTAACAGCAATAGAGTTTTGGAAATGGAGAATCAACAACACGGAAACAACACAAGAAGATGATAAATTTTGCTCAGCTAGAACTGTCACGAATTATCGAAGTACCTCAGAGGTTTTGACTACATATCTGGAAAAGGCAGCACACCAGAAATAACACATTATGAAATCTGTGTCGCACAATGTTATGAACAGTAGCAGTAATTTTAGTTTCAAAATCAGCAAGGATTTAGGACCCAGTGCAGAAAGAATCATTGCATTTTTATTGGGAAAAAAAGACGTCTATAGAAAAGCAATGACAGTTTCATGTATTATTTTTCTACTTTCTTTCCTTTCAGAGTTCTGCTTTTTTACTAAGTTATTAACATAAAATTCAGAAAGTTGATTAAAATTCACTTCCTGCATAGATAGTTTCTCTGTAATCATTCAAGTGCAACTAGCCACCAATGTGTTGCCAACTTGCTATTCTTTCATAACTCATTCGTAAATACAGTATCATTCCAATAATTTCCAAAGTAGTACTTGGAATTTCAGATCTAAAATAGATAACAAATTCAATATCCCCAAGAAATAATATTATTACTGTATCCAAGAATTGGCAGGCCTAATTCCAAAAAGTAAAGGGCAAGCATAGTATTCCGCATGCCATACACTTATCATATACAGTGCAATGAAGTACTCAGTTAATGACAACCTATCCAATTTCACAGCATAAATCATCTTATCATTACATTCATCATTCTAACACATTATGTCATAGCAATGTATGTAACATAAAAACAAAATAATAATATAATAAAAAAGATGCCTTAATAAGACACATAAGAATTGAACTTCAGAAAACATGTCAAGAATTTTCCAAGCATGGATACCTTGTCAGTAAAATTGAAGCAACCTTTAAACTTGTCGTCAAATTCTTTTTGCTTCTCAGTTAGTTGACTTGATAGTGAGGTACCTAATTATTATCAGAAAAAAGTAAAAAAGGTCAAATAAAAATATACTGTTCTTGAAAGTCATCATAAAATTAATTCATGAATTTTTCAGAATAAGTGTTGTAGAAATTCTGGTTTTGACAGAACTTCTAACACTCTAAACCAAGAAAATTTTGTAGAAATTTGGGTTTAAAGTAAGCAAGAAATCTTCCAAAAAATAGAGAAGACATGAAGATTTTGTGAAATGTTATGTTTCTAAATTGGCATTGACACGTATCCAGAATTTGAAGACTACAGACATGCATCCTGAACAATCAATGACCCTTCCTTAAAAAGAGGACTCTGTAACATAAACTCTACGGCATAAAAATGAAAATCTTCGGGCCTGGTTAGTTGTGGAAAACAGTTCTCATTTCCATTTTAGTTTATTAAAAAATTACCAAAAAAATTATCTACTTTTCATTTTTACAATACTTGTATGAAATAAATGAACAACAGTAAAAAGTTTTTGCACTATATGCTTGTGTAGTTTTATTTTCCATTTCTAATTTTTCAAACGGTTGCAAAAATGCCACCTTGTTTTCCAATTTCTAAATTTATACAAAAAAATGTTGGAAAACATCTTTTTATTATTTTCTAGATTTCTAACTCTTACCTTGCATTTGGGAGCATAGAATTCGGATCTTTTAATAAACTAAAATACGTATCCACTTTGACTCGTGTGGATTGTGTACTGAGCACTGAATTTCTTCTAAATACACAACAAATCCAAATTCAAGCCCCAAAATCCATGATCCTAAATACTATCCAATATAATTTTTGGAAAATTGAAAAACAAGTTGTCTTTTTGTAAATATTTTGAAATATAGAAATAAAGAATAAAAAATTGGTTCTAAAATTTAAACAGTCTTTATTTTCTTTAATACAATTCTTGAAAAAAAAAATCTAAATTTTCATAATTTTTTGGAAAATAAAAAAAAATATGAAAAAAATGGAAAATGTTCTCCACAACTAAACAGGTCTTCTATTTTGTTTTTTGCAAGGCATGTACATTATACCTTACCAACGAGAATGTCACCAATTTCCACCCAGCTTACAGAGAGAAGAATAAAGGCTCCAATTCCATGCAGACTGAAATCTTAGCACTCTTAATGCAAGTTTTAATTCATTTTAGCCTCCATCCACTTTATTGATTTCCTACTTTTTATCAAATTTTGACACTTGCATACAACAAAAAGAATGGGTTGTTCTAGATTAGTCATAAAGAATAGGTATATCATCCCTCTTGCACTGTCAGAAAACCTAAAGCTGTACGAGTTTCTTTTCCTTTTGGTGGTTGTCTCTTCGGTGACACACTGATGCCAAATATGGTGACAGGTCTTTCAAAATTGATGCTTCAAAGGAAACAATGAGAAGAGCATTTTCAATTAGAAAGTGGTTCTTTCCTTCTCTTTGCTCATTTGGAAGGAGAGGAAGAGAAGGATTTTCTATTGCCAAGAGCTTTTTCTGTTCAGACTTCAGATTCAAGATTCTTTTGTCAATTCACTCTTTCTCTGGACTTATTTGTCTCCGTCTTTGGAAAACATGTCTTTCCTATATTCTGTTGATCTGTGTAATTTGAGTTAGTGGTAAGGAGATTGTCTACTTCCGATGTATTTTATCTAGCCTTATTCAACAAACTCATTAAGTGACTAAAAATAAAAGTTCATGAAAATAAAAATATGCACAATAATATAATAAACCAGAAATATAAAGATGCCAAATACTTTATTGCTTTGCTCAACTTTTCCAACCCAAAGAACAGAGTTGGCATCCAAGTCCAACTGTTCTTAGCAGAAAAATTATTTGCCTTTATATGATATATGGATTACAGGCATGCTTCTCATAGAACTTGCATTACCTTATTGATTGAACAATGAAATATGAAATGTATAAGTTCTGTTTTTTAAAATCCTTGATCTGACGAGCTAGAGCACATGCACATGTGTACCACTGAGTATTGAATATTGGATATAACTCAAGTAAAACCAGCAGAAGATATGGGGAACTGTGCAGTTGATGCCAGGAAAAACCTAAAAGTTATTATTTCCTTTGCATTACTTTTTTTTTAATAAGAATTTCCATCGCATTAGAGTCCTTGCTCAAAAATAAGAATACTCAAATGAGAATATTAAGATGAATTCGAGCTAATGTGAAAAATGAGTGAATACAAAGTCGATGCATCCGTGACAAGAAGGTAGGAAAGTCGCTCATGATGCTCATGCTGAAAACCAATGGGAATAAATATTCAAGATAAAAGATGCCATGAAGAAGAGTTAATACTATGTTTAGTTGAGCACCTCTCCTATAGTAAAGATTATACATGCACATAAACATACATTTGTTTATAATCTTATACCTCCTAATTCAACCCTAAATTTCTTACCTATATTGAAACCCAATGTGGAAAACTAGCTCATACTTTATCAACAAAAAAAAAATAAAATTCAAGCTCATATGACTATAATAAACAACTTTATTCTCCTCTGATTTCTTTACGCATATATTTCTCTTCCAGCAAATGTTTTACACACAGTGACCACAGAGTATGCTAACATGCAATTACCTACAAGCAGGTCTTAAATTTCAATTTCAACTATTTCTAAAAGCTTCAATGGAAATTGTAAGGGAAATTTTGATGTTGATGTCAGTTCGACTTGATTTGATGGAAATATGCAGTAAAACATGGGATTCCTTTATGAACCTTTAGAAATTATTAGTAGGTGTATTTTGCAAGATTTATAACTAAAATATATAAATAAACGACATCAAAGACACGTAAGTGGTGCATAAAGTGCAATAATGTAACATAATAATGATACTAAACATATCTAATTAATATAAATGAAATTCATAAATCAGTTAAATTATTGTTTTTCATTCAAATACAAGTAATTTAGAAATAAATGGCCAAGTAAAATTTTGTAGCTAATATCTAAGTTTAATTTTTTTCATATAATTTCAGAAGTCTGAAAGCTATCCATACCCTTCTTGTTAATAATCTTAAGTTTCAAGAAGAAGATAAATCGAGAGAGAAATTTCAAATTTGAATTTCAAGAACATTTAATTCTATAGTTAAAATTTCACTAAGATTATTTGAGTTATTTTGGAAAATTTTAAGGAAATTTTTTAAAACATAATTTGACTGCCATTTTGACTTTTTGAGGGTGGTGAAAAGCAGAAATTTGGACAACTTCCTGAAAATTTAGGACCATGTCTACAAGCCATGTAATTCACTGTTCAAGTACGAAAAATGCTAACACCTGTAAGGCTGCTGACCCTTTTTTCAACTCTTGAGTTTTCCAAATCAGTTCCAGACACAAAAACAATATCCATCATGAAAGGAATTCTAGCAGAAACCTGCACAAAAATGAAAAAAAATAGAGAAGGTAAATAACTAAAGATTTATCAAAGATAAATCCAAAATTCAAGACAACATGAAACAAATAACCCACCCTTCGCTGCATACCTGAAAAACTAAAACATTTGGAGTATAATCAGATGAATCACTCAGCTGCAGATGTCCAAACTTTCTCACCTGAAGTGCGCACACACAAAAACACAGAAAAGACACGGATCCATGAGGATTGAGGATAAATAAAAATGGATGAAAAATGTCACCAATCTCATTGTGATCTGCAGGAAACTACTGAAATAGATGAACAACGAAGAATCAAAAGTAACCTACCTGGGCTCCAAGATTTTCCTGGACAAGATCAGATAAATTGTGAATATGAGGTGTCTTGAAACCAGAATGATGAATTTCCAAATTATCCTGCAATTTGAGGAAAAATAAGCTGAAAGACCAGCAACAGAAACAAGAAGAAAAAATACACACATGAAAACTATTAGAAGGGGGATTCCTTCAAGTTGGCCCTGTTTCTTAATTCCCAAAAGTGCCCTTGAACCTTGTCCAAGTGTCCCCATGCCTTCACTATACAGAATTTCAACACATACTCATCTCCTAATTTTTTTTATTAAAAAAAGGGAAAAAAACTATCCCCTGCTGCCACATTCCGTAAAACAAAAGTTGACTTCCCGGTTAGACCTGAGCATTGCCAGCAAATCAGGCAGGCTTGAACATGAAAAGTAAGCCCTCAGGCCCAACGTAGCTGGTCTCAGCTAGCCTATAGCCAACTCTAGGGCAGGCCTGGGTTAACTTAAAAAGAACCTGTCCCAGACAAAATATGTACAAATATATGTAACTATATGTACATATTTAACATAAATGTATTCATAATATTCAAAGTTCTATGAATATACTACATAAATATATTATGTGCAAAAAATAAACAAATTTCACCCAGTCCACGCATGCAGCTAAGACAGACACATGAGTGTGAAGAAAATGGAGGTTGGAGAAGGAGAATAAAAAAAATGCCTCCTCCTGCCCATCTCCCACAGAATCAATGTGAGATGAGTAGGAACTCTCATCCCTATCATACCACATTACCACATTGATTATGTGGGAGTTGGGGAATGGTTGGAATCCTATTATCCATTTTGATCAGTTTAATTCAAAATTATACATGTTTGTCCCTCCCGCCACACTTCAATTAAGCAAAGAATCTGTGCTCCTAGGCTTCCACGCGCAGGCTGCACATTAATTTTTTGGGGGGACATGGGCAAAGGAAGTAGGCCCAATGTACAGGCTGAACCTGGCCAAGGCAGATGTAAGTTTTTTTAAATAGCATGCCTGAGTGGGGCTTGAATCCAGCCCAACCCATGCTCGGGTATATTCCCAATTTCCCATTAACCACTCAATTTGCTGCAACATATTTATAATAAAAGTAGATATATTAGATTGAGAAAGAGAAGTTACAACCTATGGGGGGACAAGTGCATATATTTTTTATAACAATAAAAAGAGAATAATAATAAAATAACTATGGAGGACTTCTGCAAATTAATTGCTGAAAAGGTTTGGAAAGTAACATTAGAGAAGGGGCGAACAAATCCAAAGGCCAATATAGTTATTTGGGAACATTCACGGTTTGGACTTGCCAAAGAGGTCAAATTTTCTTTAGGAGTAATTTTTTTTTTTTTTTTTTTAAAGAAAAAATCAATTTGGCAATTTTGGGTTTTTGTTGTGAGCCACTAATTTTGCTTGAAGGAAATAAGAGTCTTCTGAAGTAATGAAGTGAGTTGGAAGTTTTTCAGCTTTGTGCCATCTCATAGGGAGTGATTGCGTTCTCCTAAAGTGTGAGTCTCCTCTCGCTCTCTCTCTCTCACACACACCCATTAACCATTATTCTCTGCAATTTGCTGCCTGCACATAACACCATCCAAATCCAGTTCTTAAAACACAAATAAGCTCTCCCCTTAAGACCAACCTAGTTCTCCTCACTAGTTGCCTATTTTTCACCAATCTCAACCCCAAAAACCCAAAATATAATGCTATTAGTATAAGATAGTAAGCATTGTAGTCATGTGGAAGAGTTTGGTCCATCCTTACCAGTGAAGATTGGTCTTAAATTATGATAATGATCAATGTTTTAAAAGATTTAATCGAAGCTTGCCTCAATGCAAGGCATGCCTAAATCGCCTTGAGGCTCAATCTAAAATACCAAATTCCAAAAAGGCTAACGCATTACATTCTAAGGCTTACGCATTTGTACAAAAGGCATGCCTTTTGCGCCTTTTTTGTTGAGGCTTATGCATTTTGGGTGTGTGATTCTCAAGTTAGAATTAGCTAAAAAATTTTAACTATATGTTTATATAAAAGGAATGTCATAATATGAGCTGATTTCTAAAACTCTTGAGCCTCAACCTTTCCAAAATAACTAAGAGTTGTATACTAATCATGAAAATAATTTGAACTTTGCGATAGTATAGCTATCTTTTGCCATGATTTATGTCATAAATTCATGTTAGCAATTTTTTAATGGCCAACAAATAGTTTGTGACGTATATCCAATTTTTTTTACATTATATATGTGATTTTATTAATTTTTTTTCTTTATTTTAAGAAGTATATAATTTATTTACATATTTTTATCTAAAAATAAAATTATCAAAAGGTTTACACCCCAACACCTTAAGGCTTATGCCTCGCCTCTTAAGGTTAAAACGCCTCACCTTACGCCTTCAGCTTTGAAACATCGATAATGATTGTACAAATCAACGAAACAACGATAAATCATACGAATACCAATAAACACAATTCAATTTTAGCAAGTTAACTATTGGATTTTTTTATTTATCATTTTTCTATACAGGTCAAATCCAAGAAGAGATGCTCAAGCAATATGAAATAGGGCAAAGAACATTTAAAAAAAAAAAGAAAATATTTTCTCTCTATAATATGTTATGTTGAAATAAGGAGGGCTAGTCATAACTTCTAACACATAGGTGCACTCAGTTTAAGCCTCCTAAACATGACAAAAATAACTATGCCTTGTTGTAAATCTCATTAGAATCTACTCTAGCCTTTGTAAATCGGTTAATTGGAAAAGATATACTTGATGCCCAACCTAAGAAAGAGAACCAAGTCTGACAAACATGAATTAAATATTTAAATGTTGTGCTTGCAAATACAATTTGGGGCCTTGGGTTTGGAACTGTGTGGATTTGTACAGAATTAAACGCAAAATTTTATTGAGTTAGATCATAGTCTATACAAATCCAAATCCAAAACACAAATAAATGGCACATCCCAAATAATAGAAAAGAAAATAGATATGTTTAAACTTGGGAATTTTGCTTTGGAGGTCCCACATCCAAAACCACGGGATGAGGGGGTTATGGGATGGGGAATGGCTGCTCTTTTTGTGTAGCATAAGAACTAGGGAGCATCCCAATGAAACCCTTGCTGATCTCCACCCCCAAAAAATACATGAATAAATAAATAAAAAATAGTGAAGTTCTTTCTTCTAGAGAATAATTATGGATGAATATTAAAGCTTGATATACATTGTTGGCCCGCAATCTAACATCTTAAGCTTTTAGATAATGTGGTAATCAAACATGGTATCAAAGTTTATTACCAAGAGGTCCTAGGTTCTATTCTTATTGCCCGTGGTTAATGTGTGGTATTTAAAAAATAATTATATTCCCTGTAATGGGTACATATCATTTGTTTATCTATCCATGAGCTGTCAAGCTGCACATGCAAGGGAGTGTTAAATCTTGATATACATTGTTGGTTCAGAATCTAACAGCTTAAGCTTTTAGGCAAAGTGATATTCTAACAGATATAATAATGTAACACATTATTTATGGATAGGTATTCAGCAAAATATACCAAGACAGCTATAAATAATGATGAACACAAGGTTTACACCACAATTTTCCAACATTATACTGCGTTGCCTACAATATGCGGTACTACACTCCAGCATTACAAGGAGTGCAGAATTGTGTCAAAAACTTGACAGTACTCCTAGGTACTTCTAAAATTGGAGTAGGCTCAGTATACCAGGAATCCTGAGAAGTAAAGGGGGTTCCAAAGTATCTAACTCTATATACAATAAATTATGCATAGCTGACAATAAATTTATCACAGGTAGTGATCAATCAAAGACCTCCAAAATGACAGCAACAGGGTAGAAACTGGTGATGTAACCTTGTAGCATCCTACTACCATGAAATAGGCAGCGAATCAAAAAATAGTTTGGGTAGAAATCATTGAAGAGGCCTTAAAATTGTCTTTCTGAAACAGTCTTCTATTGAAGTGAAATAGAAAATTGCACATATTATATATCCAATCACTTGAACAGAAACATGTGCAAGCAAGGTCTCTTAGAAGTTAGAAGCATTAGAAATTTATTTTGTAATCTTATGAGTATATAACTAGCTCCAATAATAGAGTGCCAGTCTTGTTCTTAATTGAAGTGCTTAAGAATATTAGCCATTATGCTTTCATCTACTGCATTATATTTGATGCTGGCAGAGACCACAGACAACTAAAACTGCATGGTATAGTCACTAAAAGAATGTGTACAACAAGACGTGCTAAAGAAAAAGTATGGTTGCTTAAGGAAAAATATTCCTATTAATATTGATCTTTCAATAGAAGAAAAAGCTTTTTATTTAGCATACCGCTGATTCTAAATGGAGTTGCCAACTTCCAACATCCATTCGTGATCCTGATGCCAGGAGAGAATTCTCACGAACATCCAAGTTATCAGTACCCAAACTTAGGGCATTTCCATCTTCATCGGCCAAATAAAAGAAAAGATGTCCATTTCTCCAAATTTCTTCATTCAATCTGGATCTGTGATGGCAACGGGCAACATTAATAATTGGAATAATCAGCTAACAGTATTTACCTAATTCAATCAAGTGCCATAAGTGCAATCACCCAAGCACAAATTTAAGACATGACACAAAGTTTTAGGATTGTAGAATGCAAGCAGTTAATACACACACACACACACACACACACACACACACACATGTGTATATATATGTATATATATATATATATGTATATATATATATATATATATATATATATATATACATATATATATATATAAAAGGGCAGCCCAGTGCACAAAGCTCCTGTGCATGTGGGGTCCAGGAAGGGGCGGACCATAATGGGTCTATAGTATGTAACTTTACCTTACATTTTTGCAAGAGACTGTTTCCACCCCTCGAACCCGTGACCTCTAGATCACACAGCGACAATCTTACCATTGCGCCTAAACTCCCCTTCATAATATATATATAAGTAAAAAAAAAATATTGAAATAGACTTGTCTGTCCAGCATTTGAGCTTCTTTTGGCATAGGCTTGTTTGTATGAGCCACATAGCGTCCATAATTTTCTCAGGTTTAAATATCACCATCTATTAGGACATTTTTTTTTAAAGTATGCATTTGGTGCAACAAAATAACACAAAAAATCAGTCAGTATATTTACTCGTTGCTTTGCACGTCTATTCGAACTGCCCAGTCTCCACCATATCCACTGCCATCCACCTTGGATTTTAAGAAACTAGTAGCCAAAGTCATATCTTGGTCAACCAACACTTGATGCCCATAATCCCGTCCATTATGCTGTGTCCAACCATATGTGCTTAGTTCATCAGAATCTTGGCAAACATGACGCATGAAGTATCTTCCATCCTTTACACCAATCCACATCAAGCCAGCAATCAAAGACCGTGGAGTCCTGCCAGTTAGAAATGTTAACTACTGCCACTTTATTTTATGATTCATTATTCATAAAGTTTGAATAAATGTAAAATAAAATATAGATGCTATATAGAACGCCAATGATGAGGAGTGAGATAATTAATGTTAGTGGCAATCAGAGGCACTCCAGCTTTCGGACAATATCGCCAAGATTGTGCTGAATTGTGTAGCAAATATCACCTAGTCAGACTAAAGCCTCGGTGGTAGTTGTTGTTGTCGTTGTTTTAGATACTAAAATATATCACATAAATATCAATAGTTTACATGCTTATATTCTTCATTTGCAAGACTAAAAAAGCCTGGGTGGCAGTTGTTGTCATTGCTGTTTTAGATACAAAAGAATATCACATGAATATATAGATTACATGCTTTTATTCTTCATTTGCAATAGGTGTAGTGTTTTTCTTCATTCTTTTGAGTAGAAAATGGGATCATTTGAATAATAATCAAAGTTATGAACCTAATTCATTTATGTGCTACAACTTATCACGGTCAAAATAAAACAAGCTTGTTTATAACTAATTCAGATTTTGGTTTTCATAAAACCACATGAGACTTATATTGACTACAGTGACTTCAATTATTATTAGATATAGGCTTTGGGATCAAGTCAGTCAAACCAACACAGCTGTTTTAAATCTACTCAAATTAGCCCGGGGAAAAAAATTACCTCAGAAGAAATCAGATTAAAGGCAAAACAGAAGTAAATTCAACAGATACTGATACAATATCTTTCACAAGACCCATCTTCAGGAACTCATAAAAGCCTGTTTGTTATTTCCATTAAAAAATTAGCTTGTCTTGTTGATATCGCGCTAGAGTAATGGTTTCATTTTTTATGCCTGGAAATCTCTTTTTGTGACTTACAAGCAATTATCATACTACATGCATGTTAGAATCCAGGACAATGTGATTATTTTCTTGTTACACCTGAGCTGCTTCAGCCATCTCCAGAATGTAACAACTCACCTCCTCAATCCTAGGAATATACAGGGGTGTGTGTACTTAAAAATTTTGCATTGAGATCACAAAAAGGTTTGTTTAGAATTCATAGAAGTCATAAAACATCGTTAACACCTATTAATCTGATTGCAATTTGTGGACATTCAGAAAAATCACTTTTCTCCGATATAACAACCGCTAGAAGAAGAAGAAAAAAAAAAATCAATGCCAGTACAATGATGTCGCAGCAATTGTGAAGGCCTACCTCGCACGAATTCCAAGATAAACTTGAGGGCGATAAGTTCCCCAGTACAAGCTCTCTCTGTGTTCCCCTTGGAACTGCAAAATGATCCATCAAAGGTTCGTAAAAAATCCCATAAGCAAGACCGAAAGTTAAATGTACAAGGAGTCAGAAGCCAACTGCCCCATTCACCTGAGGAAGATCCATGATCTTCGGAGCGGGCAGAGGTGTAACCACTCTAGGTTTCCGATCTTCTTCAACGGATTCTGTGAGGTGATAAATTAGAAACACTACAATCAAGAAAGCAAAAGCACCGAGTACTAGCAAAGCTTTGAGATTAGCATTGAAAATTTTAATGGCACTCTGGTCTCTGCTTGCGCTCTTTCGGAGCTTGAGATTGGGCAGTCTGCTTCGAAGGGGATCGTTTTCGTGGACATCGGTGGAGGATTTGATTCTGCTTCGAGCACCTTTTCTGCCACTTCCGGTCATGTTCGGATTAGGGTTTATGAGGTACCGATTCGCGGGCGGAGATAAATGAAGGCGAGACGGCGTCTCGCATTGATCGAGTAGCGAGCTGATAAGAGTTATGTAGTGGAGAAGTTGTGTACTTGTGTCGTAGATTAGCCTGCGAATATGAAATCAAAACTTCGGGTTCATTTCTACGGCGACTCTCGTAAGTTGCACCGAGTCCGTGCTTTCCTGACCGGCGGGCGTGGTGCTAAAACTCGTTGAAACGGCGTCGGTTTACTTTTGTTATTTTGTGGGCTAAATGAAGTGGTGAAAAAAATATTTTTATTTTCTATTTCTTAAAATTTTAAGTAAAACATAAAATTAAAATTTTTTTAAAAATTTAACATCCGTATTAAAAAGGTAAAAAAAAAATGTTAGTAAGTGCAAATTTCAAAATAATTACAAAAAAATATAACTTATTTTAAATTCCTAAAAAATATGTAAGATAAACAAAATAATAATAAAAAAAATATTTGGGACATGAATTTTGAAACTTGAAATTAAATTTATTTTTATATAGAATAGAATTTATATGTAATCTAAAGAAATTAAAGTCCAAGATTTGAAATCTTGTACCCATATGCAAGTAAATGTTATAAATGTAGAAAAAAAAAACAAATTTTCTATATAAATTTAAAAAACTGTGACATCTTTCTAATTTTTTTTTAAAAAATCTGAAAGCAAATAATGCGAAAATTGTTTATTGTTGTTTATTTAATTTTTGCTGAAAAAAAAATTACTAACTTTTTTATAATTTTTTTATAAATAAAAATTTAAATTTAAATCTATTTTCCAAGGCCTAATTTTCTCACCTCTATTCCTAACCTACTTAAATGATTTCAATTTTTCTTTATCTTAATTAAAAACTTCTGACAAAAATTTAGGTAATCATTATATCAAAGTTAATTAAACAAATGGTTTATAACGTGAGCATAATTCGGTTTTAATCAAATTAATCGATCAAGTTCGGTCGGTTCGGTTCTGATAATTTATAGGTCGGTTCGGTTTGATTTTAGAATAATGTAATTTTGGATATTCGATTTTTAGTTCGGTTATGGATAATTTGTATTTCGGTTAAAGTAATTACTCGAATATTTAATTAATTAATAATTAAATATTAATTATTAAATTATATTTTTATGATTTTGATTTTTAGGCTAGGTTGGCCTAGCATTCCATTCGGATTCAGCCATTCCTAAATCCCAATTTCCTTTTTGCCTCTTCCAGGCTTGCCTCTTCTCTACCCTCTTCCCTTCCCAAGTTCGCAATTCGCAAGTCGCAACTTCGCCGGCAGCCGGCACTCCCTGACTCCCAGTCCCAGTTCCCTTCAGCTTCACCTTCCCACTTCGCAGTTCGCACACAGTCGGCGACGGCGAGTTCAAACCTCCTGTTCCAGATCGGCAGATCCAATCATCCCCTTCGGACTTCGGCTTCCACCTTCCCAACTTCGCAGCTCGCACTCTCACAGACTCGCAGTACTCCTTCGGATCTTTCGTCCTTCAGGTTTTTCATTTTTCCCTTGTGTTCAAAACTCAAAAGTCTTTGCAGTTTGATGTTTATTGAAATTTTACAATACCCTAAGATGAGCACAATGTGTTTGATTAAATGTACGAGAGAATATTTCCTCCAAATTATTATATTAATGTTGATCAGTCTCCCTCTTTAAAATGGGTTTCTTTGTGTTATTTGTTTATATTTGTTTGAATGTTCATTGAATTTGAGTTTTGTTCCTTTTTAATTTTTTTTTTTTATTTGTGTTTTCTTAATTTGTTGTACCCGAAGTCCAGTGCCCTGTTCTCTTCTTCATCGGTTCTTCACTGCTCTTACCAATAACCCTTGTTTGCGTGTCATGGAAAAGTTTTTTGGTGTTGAGAATTTATTGATGGGTTGTCTTCATTAGTGGATGCAAAATTCTCTTTGAGTACAAAAGCATAAAATAAAGGACAGAAAGAAGACAAAGGATGGAAGATGAAATTTTTTTTGAGAATTACTTAGTTGTTTTAAGGGAGAATTACTCATAATTAATTTTATTTTCATTCGGTTAAATTCAGTTAACCGAAATTACCTGACAATTCGGTTCGGTCGGGTACGGTTCGGTTATGGAGTGGGGTTAACCGAAATAATTTGGTTAATTGGCTGAACTGATTGCACACCCCTAGTTTGAGTTACCCTCACATACCCAATCTATCAACTGAGTTTTGTACAATACTAAAATCTAAAAACAAAAATTGAAATTGTCACGCACAACAAACTTTTAGAATTATTTTGAGTATTTTGAATAAAGGGAAAGAAATTGGAGTTCATGGATGAATCTAAAACAAGACTTGCAATTTAGAAAACCATTAACAAGGTATGAGATGCGTTGTAATTGATTTAGTTATTTCTTACAAATTTTGCTATGGTGTTGTCTTTGAAATTTTTCTCAAATAAGACACATTTAAAAAATTATTTATGCTACATTTGGAAGTATGAATTTTAGACTTTAAATTTGAATATGAGTGGATTTAGACAAATTTTAATACGATTTTACATTACTTCTTATCTAATATGAGGCTTATCTCGAAATGATCTTCTTTGATACTTAGAATTTAGAGACAAATTTTGTATCCATACATCGTTTGGTCACTAAACATGATTTTTTTGAAATTGACTTTCAGTTCTACTAATTGAACTGTGCATCCCAGAATTTAGCACTTAATTTGAAAAATCAAAAAGCCACCTTCTTAAACTTCAAAAATCACCAAATTAAATCCATATGTTCCTACATATGTTATATATGACCCTACCAAATTTCGTGATTAGATTTGAAATAAAAGTTATAAAATAAATTTGGAACCTAAGTCTGGTTGTAGTTCTAATAGCATACTGACAGCATACTGACTATAGTTTTGAAAAATCAAGAAACTTATCAAATGACTTCAGAAAATTTTGAAATTTAATCCTCAAGAATATTGATATATTAAATAGCAGCCCAGAATTCAGCACTTAATTTGAAAAATCAAAAAGCCATCTTCTTAAACTTCAAAAATCACTAAATTAAATCTGTATGTTCCTATACATGTTATATATGAGCCTACCAAATTTCGTGATCAGATTCGAAATAGAAGTTATACAATAAATTCGGAACCTAAGTCTGGTTGTAGCTCTAATAGCATGCTGACAACCTACCAACTATAGTTTCGAAAAATCAAAAACCTTATCAAATGACTTCAGAAAATTTCAAAATTTAATCCTCAAGAATATTGATATATTAAATAGCAGCCCACCAAATTTCAAAATTTTTGGGTATAACCTCGGCTCCATAGAAATCCTCATTTTTTAGACATTCAATGTTCTGGTAAGGTTCAAAATATAAATCTTGAAAATTCTAAAGACCATACTAGGGTACAACCAAAATTCAAAAATTGAACAACTAAGATAATACTTATACCACAATATAAATCAAAGTATACCACCAAAATTCGATTTAGAAAAATACCTTGGTTTAACCTGTTACACTACAATTTCTTAGGACCCAAAGTTCTAATTCTCAAAGTTTTAGAAACTCTTATTTTCTCTCTCTTTCTCCTTTTCTTCCTCTCTTTCTCCCTCACTTTCTCTCCTTCTCTTTCTCCTTCTCTCCCTTTTTCAATTTTCTACATATGGCACCCCTCCCCTTTTTATATAAAAATGCGTTAAGGCACATAAATGAGGGGATAAGACACATTGGTAAGGGAATAGGGCACATTAATAAGGGGATAAGACACATTGGTAAGGGAATAGGGTACATTAGGGGAGAAGACACATTAGTGAGGGGATAAGGCACATTGATAAGGGGATAGGGCACATTAGTGAGGGGATAAGACACATTGGTAAGGGGATAGAGCACATTAATGAGGGGACACATTAGTGAGGGGATATGTGTCTCCCATCCCTCAACCAAGGGACATATGTCTCCTTATCATTTTTTTAAAGCATGCAAGGCGACATGTGTCCTCCACGTCTCCTTCTCAATTTTCCTATACATATATATATATATATATATATATATATTATTTTTAATTTTTAATTTTTTTTCTTTGGGATCATTACAGAATAAGCATTATGTGCTCTAAAACAACTTTTCAAGCACAAGACTTTATTAGGAACTAACTTGTAGATAGGGTTGTTACAGTAGATCAATGCTATTAACACCTGTATTAAATATTAATTTAACATTCTCACTAAATATTAAGTTCAAGTAAACCATCTAGCCATGGTAAAAGTGCAGAGATCTGTGCTTATATATATATATATATATATATATATAGAAATAAAGAAGTATTCTTTGTTTAACCATTTATGCATAAAGGCCTTGGATTAAACTTTCATTTAGAAATAATATTAACATCCAAAGCATTAAAGCTGACCCTGCCTAGCTATATATGATTATATATTTTAAAACTAATGGTATAGCACAGCCAACTGCATACTCCCAAAATCATCCAAGAAAACTGGATGAAAAATAGAAGCCAAATTTCAAGAATGAAGGAAAAGGAAAATAAATAATGTGGACAAAGAAAAATGTATACAAACACAAAACGAAGACAAAAAAAAAAACATGATTAATTGGAAACATTAAACAAAATAGAAGCAAATGATGCTAAAAAATGCAAATGGGCGATGATGAAAAACACAAACATAACAAAATAAAAAATATAACCTACAAATTGAAGTAAAAAATGCGAACTGATGATGCTGAAAAATGCAATATATGGATTGAAGTAACTGAGGATGTCAAAAACTCAAATGAAACACAAACAATCAAAACGGTAAATGGAAGAAAAAACAATGAAACCAACATACTTGAATGCCTAACAGAAGACTTGTAGAAGAAGGAAACTAATCTAACAATATAATCCACCAAAGTATAATGTCCTTCACAAGCATAATCCTCTGCATCAATGTCCATATGGAACCAAATTAGACAGGGAAAGGATATTGATTTGCCCCTGTACAAACCCTAAAACTGCAAAGTGTACAACTGCCCCCACACTCAATCGCTAGAAGAGGAGAAAAATAAGTAGGACAGGAGAAACGGATGGTGGAGATGAGGGCATAATGTAACTAACAGAGTGGTTTACTGAGATGATAGGATGGAAGGGTGACATAGAATGAGAAAAATTAGATGGTGGATATGGGATGCATGAGTGAAAGGTAGGCTTTACTTCCCTTTTTAAAATGAATCTTCAAAATGAAAGGTAGGTTTGTTTTTGAAATAAGAGCCTAAAGACTCTTGCAGTGTGATGGACATGAAAGGTACGCTTCATTTCCCTCTTTTAATAAATCTTCATACTTTTATAATTTAAAAAAAATAAATGAAAGATAGGCTTCGTTTTTGAAAAAAGTGCTGAAGACCCTAACAACTTTGGTTTCCGAGAGAGAAAGATGAGGCAAGGACATATGTCACGACAGAGATGGGATGCATAAATGGATGACAAGATTAGAGCATGAGTGATAGTGGAATAATAAGGTAGGGATATAAGTGGGGGTGCAATGTAATTGGCAGTGTGGATTAATGAGAGAGAGAAACCAAGCTTCAGGTAAGCCCAAGGCCACATGTTAGGCTCCTAACATCAAAAACCCAACTTTCATATATTTATTTTGGCAATTTTAATTTATAAACACCTTATTAAAATGTAGAAGCAATTGAAAGAAATCGTGCTTTACAAAAACGCAAACATATTCCCCTTATATTAAAATTATTTGATTGTAACACGATTTCTAGAATCTTGTTTGTAAACAAGCTTTCGAATATATACACATATTTAAAGGAACTCATTTCTTAAAACGTGGAACTTTAAAATCTTCCTGAGAGAGAGGGTGAGTGAAAGAGGTTGGTGTGGCGTGCAGGCGCGTGGGCAGCTAGATCGAGACCATCGAGAGGGCAGAGCATCATCATCGTCATCCCAAGGCGTGCTATTACGCAGCAGCTTCCAGGCTCCAAGGGGTCCTCACCAAGGACTTCTCAAAGAGCTTCGCCAACTTCGTTTCTCCGATGCTGATACTTGAAACTCCAGCAATTTGTTAGTACGGCCACAAACTCTTCCACCTTTTCCGTCGGCTGCTTCCGCGGTGTGATGATCTTGAAGGTTCATCCCTAGTGTGACCGGAAACCGCCACAGGAGTCATCAAAATTGTCCGTATTGATTAATTACGGTGTTTTATTTCAAGGCTTTCTTCATTATTTAACTTTGATGCATTTTATCTCACTGTTCGAATGATCATATATATATAGATATATATATTAAATATATCTGTCTGTGTTTATTTTGAGCAAACCCTAGTTATTTCAAATCTGTTTCACACTTGTCTGTGTTGCCTCACCGCGTGATTCTTTAAATCTCTGTTTGCTGGTTGTCTCTGAATGAACACCAATCATTCCAGATTTGTTTGTCATTTTTTCTCCGCGTAACATGAACTACTTCGTCCCGACTCCTGATGCTGATTCATTGCCTTCCTCTAGCCAAATATATGCTCGAATCATATGTTCTAAAAACATGTTTGTGTCTGTTCTCGTGATTTTCGCAGGTTTTATTGTTCTTGGGTTGCAGCTCTGCTAGAGCCTCAGTTTATTTAGATGGAGGTGAGCATTCAACTTGATGAATTGTATACTATAATATCCCCATGTTTGGTATATTAAAATGAAATGGATTAAGAGTGGAATGGAATGAATAATTGTATATAAAATTTATAAAATTGTTAAATGACCAATTTCATTTCATTCCATTCCATTGTTGTCTACCATTGTTGTTTGCTTTATTTGTGATGAATGACATTTTTTCCCTCTGTTATAATTGTAACTATTTCGTTATACTGGGTTACTATCTTTAGATTCAAGGAGGTGATGCTGGGCCAATTGATCTGGACAAGACAACTGTTACCTTAGAACCAGATAAGGCTAGTGGCGGGGGATTATATGTTCCAGGAAAGGATAGAGTGGTTTTTAGGCAGCCTGAAAGGAAATCTCTTTTAGGTACAATTCTGTTATTACTGTTTCTATTCTACTGTCTGGATTCTGTCCATTTGAATGTTTGCTCTACAGTTTCCACAGGCAAGTCTATTTTTTCAAGAATCACTTAGAGAATTTGTTTTAGGGTTGTTGAGAATAGTTTATAATTGGGCCACACAGAATGTAGTTTAATAAATTAATTTCTAGTTCAAGAATAGATAAAAAAATTGCCTTACATTTTTGTTTTTTCCCTGAAAAACATGATGTATCTGTATTATATGCACTCCTTAAATTTCTAAAAGTTATTATTTCAAAAAATAATCCATCCAGCTCTATTCTGTTTTTTGAGTAATCGAATCTACTTCAATGCACAGCTTGTAGCCTATTTCTGGTTGTCACAGCCTCACAGGCTGGAAATAGCGCAGAATTGGATGTATCATATTTATTTTGAGACCTATTTGTAACATGGAATAGACTGAAACTAATTGAGCCATACTCAAATGAACTTCTATTATTTATTTATTTTTTTAGCTTTACTAATTTATTATTGATTATCTGTATGTTGGTGTCCAAACTCCAACCTTGCGAGCATGGATTCCCACATCTATGCATATAAAGATTTAAATTTTTTTTTCTCTCACCTCTCTCTCTCTCTCTCTCTCTCTCTCTGGGGTTACAATATTTGAGAGATTGGGAAGGTTCCCCCTCTTTCATGATTGACAAGGACCAACTCTTTCATTTCCTTCCTGCACAAGTTGGTTATTTTCTTATGCATTTGGGTCTGGTTCACACATGCCCCATATCCCCAAAGCCGAACAATGTTAAACCTAATACTATTTCCTTAGCACGATAAGAAGTCTGAATCACACTTGAGAATACATCCCTGGGTTACAGAAGACCTTGCTTTATAGCCAAGTTCTTAGTAGATATCTTCTTTCATTGGATATGATGGTGTCTGAGGCTCTTTTGGATGTTGAAAATATAATAGAAGGAAAAATATTTACTAATAAAATTAATATCAAATAAAAACATTAATACTTATAAGAAGCTAAAGTGTGGAAGGGCCATGGTTCCTTAAAGCCAATTTTGCGCCTATAGAGAACATTTCTCGGTGCATATAGTCACTGGGCGCACGACCTCCAAGATTACTCAACTAGCTCAGCTTTGTGTCCAGTCACAAACACCAGAATTATAGGAGATGTAGTGTCATTTTGTTACCCAACAAAATATAAATCTCAAGAAAGAATAGAAAAGTTTATTTCGAAGATGAAAAATTGTATCTTGAAATGAAGCTGGATCACAGTTTATATAGATAAAATTAAGTGTAACTAGTAGTAGTTAATATTCTAAAAAAGTTAAAACTAAAATATATTAAATTTAACGTGCACTTAATTAAAGTAAAATCGACAACTGTTATATAACATTTATTAAGCAAATATTTTTTAAATTTGAAACATCCAACATTAATATCAACATTGGAAACTCGATTAATACATTGGGCTAATATGTCCGCCCCTCTACCTTTGCTAATACACGGGGATAATATGCACTCCATTCTCCACTTAAATACCAAGGTTTAATTACCAACCCAAGACTTGAACCCTAACATTTTATTAGGAAAGCCTTGAGTTTTTTAACCAAGCCACCCTGGGGAGGGGGGCGCGGGGGGGATAAGTTCAAGTTCACAGTAGAAGTTATGAAATTAACATTCCTCTCCACATTGTTTATTCCATGTATTTGTAATGCATGTTACACATGGTTCATATTAATTTCTTTATAGTTTATGTTTGTCTCCTTAAATCATTGTGATTTGAAAATTGAAACAGGGCTGGATGTACTTGCTAACGCAAAACGAGCTGAATCTAAGGTTGATGGTGCATTCAAGGTTCCAAAAGAAAGAGTTGCTTCTGTTGTAGCAGCTGTAGATGAAGAGGAGAATTCTCCAGTGTCAGAAATAAATGAAGTAGGGAGTAATGAAAATGTTGCGGCACGGAATTTTAGTACTAGGAGATATCGTGAAACTGCTTCAAGTGGAACATCTGATGCAGGTTTTCCTCCGTTATCCATGTTTTAATTTGTGATGTTAGGCAACTGCTATTTTGGCATTGACAAAATTTATCAACCTTCCATTGAATTGTATCTGTTAAGCAAAATAAATAGTGAGGGAGAACCCTAAAGGAGGATTTTAAATGTTCATATTGTATCTAGGTTTTCATATTTTAGTTTGGGAAAGTCTTGTTGTTTTGAAGTTTAGTCAATTTAGGGTTATTTGTGTATTTAAGAACTTAAGGTTTATTTTGTAATTTCTTGTTTTTTTGGGGCCTTTATGTAAATATGCGTGCTAGTTAATAGTGGGTATAAGTGCTGGACATGTAAGTTATTGTACAGTTATAGTTTGAAACAGATTGCAGTTTCCCTCTCTGTGTGTGTCTCTCTCTCTCTCTTCCGCAGGTTCTGTTCTTCTTCTTCTTCTCTTTGTTCGTCTCCTTCCTCCTCTCTTCTCCTTCTTACTTCTCTTATCTCTCTTCAAATCCTGTCTCTCACCACTGCTCTGTTCCCTCCCCTTCTCTGTTCTTTTCTCCATTCTCTATTCCTGCTGCTGCTGTTGCTTCTCTTCTTCTTCTTCTTCTTCTCTCAATTCCATCTCTACATATAAATTCTAATCTGTCCTACATCAAATTGGTATCAGACCCTAATTCGATTCAGTTCCAGACTTCCCTGTTGCTGTTCTTCCATCAGATTTGGAACTCCTACTCCTACAACAATCTCCATTAAGGTTTATCCAAAAACTCAAACCACATCCACCACACAACTGCATTCTCTAGCAGGCTCAATTGCTGCAATAGCAAGTCAGAAGTGGCAGGAAAATCTCAGAAAACAGAAGCATTCATCAGTCTGCAACTTTTCCAGGAAATTGCAGTCATGCCACTGGGTTTCAATATCCTAATTTCCACCAACCAACACCTCCCTTACCACCAAAATCAGACACCTCTGAAACACATCCCCTCAAAATTTCCCTGTTTTGGTCAGATTCGTGAGAAATTGCTTTCAGCTCTGAGAATTTGGATTTTACCTAATATTTTGAAGCTATCTGACTGAATATTGAAGTATCAAGCTTGGTTTGCATTCCTAAGGTGGAATACAGCCTAATCTTGGGCTGCTGAGCAAATTTCAGAACTTTGAATGTCTGCCAACATCCAAATTGAGGCCTAGTTGCTGTGTTTTGAGATTTTCCTGCGACAAATTGGTTTTCCTCCGTGAGATTTTCATGTTGATTTGAAGAAATTAATCCTTGATTGCTTAGTACATATTTTAGGAGGGTAAAATCAGTGTGCTATCATAGTTCTTGAAGCATCTGTGAGAAGTTGAAGTGAAATATTTGAAATCTCCAAACTACAAAGTCAGAGAAAAGAGATTTTGGTAACATTGCATGGACTTACACTACTTGGACTCCATAGAAATTGATTTAATGTTGCTTAAAAGGAATCTATTGGTTCTCTCCCAATTGGTTGGACTTGGACCATAGGTGCGATGATTTACTTCACAGGCGAGGTCTCTGGTTCATCATTTTTTTTATTCAAAGGATCATCCCATCTTATCTGTTTGGTACTTGTTCGGGTTTGCAAAATTGCATCAGTTCATATTTACCTCTGGTTGAGATTTAAAAAAAAAAAAAAGTAAATTCCGTTTATGTGGTTCCTACATAGTTGGCAATTCTCAACAATTACTGGACCAACTGTGTAGTCTTAGACAACTTTCTTCTAGTATCACCGACTATTACCTTAAATTTAGAGACCTCATTTATCAGTGTGCTCTTAGTAAGGAACCTAAAATGGTAATTTTGTTCAAGAAAGGGTTGAGAGATGAAGCAAAAGGTTTATGGTTATGCAAATTCAAAAATATCTCACTACTCTATTTGAGGCTTACCACATGGCTTTGGAAGCTGAGAGATTTCTCCGGCCACCAACCTATAACACCGCTTCCTATCTTGAAGAATTTCATCATTCTAGATCAATTTCTCCATGGTCATGTAGTATTCCTAGATCCTCACAAGATGTTCAAGAGAGAACTCAAATTGTTGAGGATAAACAATCAAATATCGAAAGTGTCAATGCAAATTCTTGTGTAATTAAGTATCATGACTGCATAAATGATTTGCATATTACTAGTGCACAATTTTTTGATTCTTCAGTGGACATGACTCATGAATCTTCGCAATGGTCAAAAGGTAGTCCTAGGCCCACTAAAGATGTTCAAGAGAAAACTCAACTTGTTGAGGATATCAAAAGTGCCCGTTCCAAATTGTTGCACAATGGAATCATGACTACATAAATGACATGCATATAACTAGTGCTCAATTTTTTGATTCTTCTGTTGTTGTGATTCATGAATCTTCTCAAAATGAGATCGTAGACTTGTCTTTAGTGACCTTAAGTATTGGTGGGGCCTCTAGGCCAGAGATGGACCTTGATTTGTCATTGCACTTGGTTGTTAAAACTTGCAATGAACAGCAAGATGGAGTTGCCAAGTACTAGGACAGATATGCCTGTTAATGACCCTCCTCTTCAACCTCAATTTTTCATTTCTAACCCAAAGAGCGAGGAACAATGGGCTGCTGTACAGTTTGTTGAAAATTCTTCAATCATGGAACCTATTGTTGAAAATCCTCTTGAGATTATTTCTCCTCAATCCAGTAAATCCCTTTCATCTTTTCCTTCTACATTTTCCTTAACCAAATCTAGTGTAACATTGTCCATCATGTTAGAGTATGGACTGAATGCATATTTGATTGAGCTACCAATAGATTTGGATATTAAATTGATTTCTTGTTTGGAGGACTTGTTATTTTATCAGAGGACATTGCAGCATTCTATAAAAGACATTGCAGCATTCTATGCTTCTTGCGGTTGGACAATCTACTACATATTCTCCATTACAAAACTCGAGGTCGAGTTTTCTCTAATAAGGGGAGTTCGATGGAGAACCACCAATGGAGGATTTTAGATGCTCATATTGTATCTAGGTTTTTATATTTTAGTTTGGGAAAGTATTGTTAATTGTTATTTTAGAAGTTTATTTTGTGTATTTAAGTACTTAAGGTGTATTTTGTAATTTCTTGTTTTATTGGTGCCTTTATGTCAATATGTGTTCTAGTTATTGGGTATAAGTGCTGAACATGTAAGTTATTGTACAGTTATTGTTTGAATCAGATTGCATTTCCCTCTGTCTCTGTCTCTCTCTCTCTCTCTCTCCTGCAGGTTCTGTTCTTCTTCTTCTTCTTCGTGTTCTTCGTCGTTCTCCTCTCATCTCCTTCTTCCTCTTCTCTTATCTCTCTTCTAATTCTGTATCTCACCCCTGTTCTGTTCCCTCCCTTTCTCTGTTATTCTCTCTGTTCTGTATTCCTGCTCTTCTTCTTATCTTCTTCTTCTTCTTCTAATTCTCTCAATTCTATCCCTCTATATAAATTCTAATATCTGTCCTATTTTCCAATTTTCTTTGTATTGTAAAGTTCGTGAACATTTTTTTTTGGATTTTTGATTTCTTTTTTTTTTTTTGGAAATTTGGAAAACAAGGTTTGATTTTGTAATTATTTGAAAATCTAGAAATGAAAAATAAAACTGTTTTCTGCAACTAAACAAATCCTTTATTCCCTACTTTTTTTTTTTTTAATGCAAATCTTGGAAAACTAAAAAATAAGCTGGCATATTCATAATTCTTTGGAAAGGTAAAAATGGAAAATGAGATTTGTTTTCACAACTAAACAGGCCGGTAGGACTTTTGGCTGTTGTTGTTTGGCACGTAAATGTTAAAAATTTAAAGATAAAAAATTATTAAAAATATAAATGTTGGATTACCACTTTATTAAAAGCTTAAGTGATGTACAACAAGAAGCAAAGCTTAAGTGGTGTACGACAAGAAATTGGACCATTAGACCATAGGTAGACCCTTGTTAGATATTTATTTAGAACAATTGGATCAGGGATTATTGTGTTTAGTTAATTAGCTTATTTTGTGTGTTTAGTTTAATTAGTGGTAGGATTATGTGTGTTTGGGTGTTTGAAATATTTGCATATTTTAGGGTTTCATTTGTAATTTCATGTATCTTTAGGGGTTTATGTGTAATTATTGTAATATAGGCTTCCTTAAGATAGGGTGTGACGGCATGTAACAGTAGTTTTTGATGAATGGAGTTCAATTCAGTTGGTTAAGTTGGGGAGTTAACAATCTTTGAGTTTAGGGTGTTTGGGAATTATTATTTATTCTAATAAAACTTTTCATGGAAAAGCAAACTTGGCATTTCATGAAAAAGAGCATCTTAGGAGTTAGGAGGGGGTTATAGAAATAAGTATGGGCTATATTGGAATGGTGGAACAGTATGGAAGGCTGATAAGTACTTGGGTCGGGGCATGAAAGTGGATTTGGAAGGGTTTGGGGGACTTTGGCAGCATGTGGAGTTTGAGGTAGGCAATGGGGCATATTTTATTTTCTTTTGGCAAGACAAGTATTGCAGGGAATATATGATGAAACAACAACTTTCTGCTTTTTACTTTGGCAAAGGATAAATAACGATTATGGGCTATATTGGAATGGTGGAACAGTATGGAAGGCTGATAAGCACTTGGGTCGGGGCATGAAAGTGGATTGGGAAGGGTTTGGGGGACTTTGGCAGCATTTGGAGTTTGAGGTAGGCAATGGGGAATCTTTTATTTTCTTTTGGCAAGACAAGTATTGCAGGGAATATCTGATGAAACAACAACTTTCTGCTTTTTAGTTTGGCAAAGGATAAATAACGATTATGCCTTGGTTAAGTATCCGCTTTCAGATGACTTCTAGTTAAAAGTGATTTAGTAGCACAGAGTCTAGGTTAAACTTCGACAATGTAACTGGTAAGTGACATTCTTGAATTTGAAAGCTGATTTTGAAGCTAACATTACATTTGGAGGAAGTTGGTTATTGAAACTCCCTGCTGAGCTGATTTTTAGATTAATGATCACTTTCCAACTAAATTGTTGTTTGTTAAATACTACTGCAAAAGATTAAACCTATCCCAAATGGGCACCAAATAATGTCTTATGCATTTGGTGCTGGCATGATTTGAATGCAAACTTGAGAGGCTTGCTGAAGATTGGGAAGTAAACTCTTTTTCTAAGAAGCTTTGTCATGTTACATGGACACGACATAATAGGACAACTTCAAGAAAAACAGTTATACACAGTAGAGAAACGCCAAATTGTTAATTAGAGAAATACATTTTAGCATATTTATATTAGTTTTTTTCCCTTTCAGATGTGCGTATGCAGGAATGACACTCATACATATTTCCCCAAATAAATTTTCGTCCACGCATGTTTGTATAAGTCTATAGTTCTATCTAGAAGGTTAATGTCCCCTCAAATATTTCCCCTCCAAGATTGAGGCATTTATTATTTAGTTGTAAGCTTGGAGTTATCTCTCTCATTCTTTCATTGCCCCTTTTCATGCAGGGTGTGGAATAATTTTTTTTTTTTTTTTTTTGGGGCCTTATTTGGAGAGAATTGTGTGTGTCCGAAGACGATTAAGGATTTATTGGCTATATAATTTTCAGGTTTTGGGAGGGGTCAAGATGGTTCGGCATTGTGGTGTTGTGCAATTTTTGCTGTTTTGTGGGGGATTTTGTTTGAGCTGAATGCCCAAATTTTTATGGGAAAGAGGATATCTTTGACTATGCTTCAGGGATAAGATTCAGTATCTGGCCTGCTTGTTGGCTTTTGCAGCAGCAGATTGTTGCAGAGCAGTCTCTTTTTCAGACTACAGCATGATTAGCGGGCAATGCTGTTTTGGTAAGGAGGATTATGCTCCTTGTTGAACTTCTTGGTCTCTTTTATAAAATCTTTTCTTTTTGAATAAAAAAGAACGCATACATAGGTTGATAAAATAATGCTACGATAGCACAGAGATTCCCACAGATATTGAGTTTTTTGAAGCACCATTTGCACACACACACACACAGAGTTACTTGCTGGAGGTCAAAGGTGGCTGGCTTCAACAAGCTGTGTCTCTTACCACTGGAGCCAACGCAAAATGATTGAAGGTAAAGTTAAAGCCTTGTATGGAGAAGGAAAAAAATAATTTATCTTGCCTTTTTTTCCAGTTGTGTGGAGGGAAAGGAATAGTGTTTGATGTAAAGGAACCCTCACTAGCCTTGTACATGGGTTGGCACCTCTTTGGTGAGAAAAAGTGCGTTTGAATTTTATTGTGAAGAAATTTTTTGATCAAAATATTTGATTTTTATATGAGAACCCTTTGTTAGTAAAGTCTGATTTTTTATTTTTTATTTTCTATAAAAAACTCAAAAAGATGACAAGCAAAGCCCATACACCAGACATATCTAAGCAAAAGGAATATAATCCAAGACTATTTTGTTGAGTGTTCTTCACTTCTTCCGCTTGATTATAATTGCTTTACTATCACTCTTGCCAGCCTGAATTGAATGAAAGGATTGGCATTGGTTTTGTTTCATGTGCTTCTCTTAGCCTCATTCTATCGAAAAGACTACATAGGATAGAAGATTAACATGTAAGACGAGCCTAAACTTCTTAGTTATACGAGGATGTTGATTATCTTTATGCTATAGAGATAAAGTGCCATCCAGCTTATTGTCAATTTGGCGAGCTTATTGTAACATTGTTCCTCTTTATTAGTACTTAATTATGCCATTGCTATATTTTCCTTCATTTTTCTTTTTGGTTTGTATGTGAAAGTTTGTTAGTTGGGTCTATTTCCTTTTAAATACTTTATTGGTTAATATTTTCATTTTAAAAAATAAAATTTATAGTTTCTTTGCTGCAGAAAGTAATATTACTCAAGATGGGCATATTAGTGATACACCTGGGACTCATCGCTCAACTGTACATATGCGTTCTGAGGTGAGTCTACCTTTTCCTTTTGCTAAGTGGTTTATTTTGTTTGGTTCTCATTATTATTATCCTTAAATATTTGTTATCTTAATTAATATTTTTATTTTTGATAGAAAAATATTTGTTGTTGAGTTCATAGAAATTGGATTACATTTATATGCTGATATCAATTTGATTCCCACTTGACCCTATGGTTCGTTTGGTTCACAGAATAGCTATTCCTTGGAATAAATATAGTGAAAATTTTGGGAATGTAGGTAATAGCTATTCCTTGTATGTTCCTTACTATTTCATTAAACATGTAATAAGAAAGGAATAAACATTCCCATGGTGAAATTTGGGAATAGTTATTCGTTGTTGTTGTCATAAAAAGTTTTACATTCTTATTAGCTTTACGGAATCAACATATTTTTTTTGTATAACAAATTGTAACTAACCTATTGTAACTAATCTATTGCTAGGAATAGACATTCCGCAAACCAAACGTAGGGTCATAGCTTTAGTTTATAGGTTGTGGGCTAACAATGTATATCAAGTGTGAATAGTGCCGTGCAGATGCAACCTAACTGCATGTGGAGAGATGAACAATGATGAATAATAGACGTTAGGGAGAATAAGATAATTTTTAACAAATTGGGCCTCCTCATAAGTGACAACCATCGGTAAGGTAATAGCTATGAATAGTCATCGACTCCCAGGAAAGGGTAGAAGAATGGGACTTATTATGGGACATGCAATGCATTACAGACTTATGATCATTACACTTCAACCAAGTTATTATATTCCATCTCTGAGAAAGAAAAGAAATTAAATCAAAATACTTACTAGCATGGCGATACATTTATACAAAACTTCTACTTCGAGCATACCTACCACATTACATCACCATTGGACTTTAAACCTTAAGCTATTAGATTGTGGATGGACAATGTACATTAATTTTTAACTATATCTTTTATTCTATTATCTACGTAAAATCTACTTCTCTCATGTGCTACGTATAAACTATTACTTGTCTCCCATAAAATACATCCTTTTTATAGGAAGGTTAAAATTTAGTTACAGATGCTCAACTCCTTGTCACCATTCTTCAAGTTTGGTATTCATAGGTACTTGTCACATGCATGATAAACTGATAAACTTATATAGGAACCCTAAACTCCATGAGATTGTTTCATTGTTTGGAAATTATATTTTTGAATATGTACAAAGACATGATTTGAATTTGTAAGTTTGGAAGTGAGCTTTGATGAGTTAGTGATAAAGCGTTAAAAAGGGGTTGAACTTTTTGTCAAAGAAACTTTTTTTTCTTTTGAGGCAGCTTTTGTTTGCCAAGTCACTTTCCAGGGGAAGTTATTGCAGCCTGACACATTGTGCCTTGCTAGAAAAACCCATAGAAATAAAACTTGCCATTTTAGACAAACTCTAATTAGCTTTAGATCTCTCATCAACTTTCATCCTAGTCTCATAAAGCTTTTGTCCAAACAAAATATCCTGCCATCCTAATGAGCACTGTGATATTTTGAATAATAATGAAAATCTCAAATGGATTTTTTCTTTCTAGATGACAATAGTATTTTGAACTTAAGTAATCACTATTCAAACATAATGAAGGGATCATTTTTTAATCCATTTTCAAAAGCAAGGGATTTAAAATTTAACAGGCAGATGCAATAGGCAGATGATATTGTTTGTTGGATTTTATAATACACTGTTAAACTCACTCATAAGGTATGTTGTCAAGTGTTAACGCTTACCTGAATGAAAGTGTATCTCTCTCATGTCTGATGGTTGTCAAAGGAACTCTTCTGGAAAGCGCTTAAAAAGATGAACAACTTGTTCTTGCACCATCATGTATTTAATGGGTTCTGTATGAACATTGTTTTTCTTAATTTCTTGTATTATACATAGGATCAAGTCAGGAAGTTGGGCCCGGAAAGGATCTGTATTTTAGTCATCTGATAACTCTCTGATGTTCCATCTGTTGTGCTGCATTTCCTTTTGGCAATTCTTTTTCCTGTGTATTTGTGCACGAGTTTCTTACTGGTACAAATGACGATATTGATGTATTGCATATCGTACTAATAGAAATTGAAAATTATTTCATTAAATTACTGACCTTTTCCTTTTATTATAGATTGCTGCAACATCTCCTAGTAGTTCAGATGGTGCTCGGAGTAGGAGTCAAAGGCATGACAGAGATGATGATCATGGAAGGAAAATTTCCAGGGATGACAGCAGAAGTGAAAGCAGAAGGTCGAGGCAAAGACACAGCTATGATAGTGTAGATAAGAAACATGGAAGGGATGCGCGTGGTCGGTATGAGAAGGATGGAGAGTACGGGAGAAAACGAAGCAGATATGAAGGTTCCAGGAGGACACCTGGTATATAATACTTCTCATCATTTAGAGCATCGGTCACATTTTTGCAGGCAATTTCCTATTTTGGATGAAGGAATACAGGAATGAGACTGATTTACGTAATCAATATTTCATGATTGGGAACCTCTTTTGAAAATTTTCCTACGAGAACAACTTTTTTTCTGGAGATGCCCTGCATTATGTTTTTTATTTTCATCATGATTCTTATAAATAAAGATTAGCATTAAAAAGATTCTGTCCAAATTTATGCCTTTTATAGTCCAAAAATTTATTGAAAAAAAGTTTTTTTTTTTTCTTTTTAACAGAACATGTTGTAACTAAGCAGATCCTCAACTTATAAGTACGTGTTCTTGTTCGTGTGTTAATCTTCTATTGAACTTTCTCATGAAAAAAGGCTTCTGTTGAATTTATAATTATTGAATACCTCGACTCTTCTTTTTTTTTTTTTCTGTTTTAATTCATACTTATTCTTCATTCTAACATGTGCAAATTTTGCAGGCAGATCTGACTGGGATGATGGGAGATGGGAATGGGAGGATACACCACGTAGGGACACTTATTCTAATACAAATAAATGCAACCAATCATCACCATTCCCAATGTTGGTTGGAGCTTCACCTGATGCCCGGCTTGTTTCTCCATGGTTGGGTGACGATACACCTCATTCTGCAGGTATTTTCCCAGGGTGACTCTCTTGCAGACATTGCTTATTTAGAATTTGAAAATGTAATGACTATCTTGATTATGGGGACATTTATCTTAACTTAAAAGCAATGCAGGACCTGCTGCTTCTCCCTGGGACCAGGTCTCTCCTTCTCCTGTTCCTATACGAGCTTCTGGATTGTCAGTTAGATCTTCAAGTTCTCGACATGGAGGAAGATCTCATCAACTTACCTACACTGCAGAAAACTCACAGCTAGATGTTGAGGTACTCCTTATTGCATCAAATCCACACACAAAACACTATGAAAGAAAAAGAAGAATTGCTTTCTGAAAAGAATATACAGCTCTTTGTATTTCAGCTTTAGTACTTCTTGATCAGAGAGTTCACATTTACCTAGAATTGATGTTTCTTGATTATGCATGTCAATGATAAATTTTTAAAATCTACTATGCATGCTGATATTACTTTCAGGATGAATTAGAAGAGAGGAGTCATTTAGCTAAAGAATACAATGGAGAGATTACTGAAAGCATGCGGTTGGAGATGGAATACAATTCTGACCGTTCCTGGTAATTGGTTTGATCTTTTCCTTTTAGATGTGCAAGTTATTCTACATTGTCATTCTAATATATTGGTGAAATCTGGATTTGGCTCAACAAAGAGCATGCATCAAAAGATGCAATTGAAACCCTTAAGGTAGTGAATTTCTCTGCATAAGTTTAGATAGCTGCATGATAAGATTTTTTGATAACATAGAATGTCAAGGGGCCAAGAAGCTCTTGTTTCATAGTGTTAGCGTTGGTCTCAACCTGGACTTATAGCTTTCTTCTCCAGCCTCAGAGCAGGGTTTTCCAACAAATTGAACAAATACTCGTGAGTGGGCAGGGGACTTCTTATTCCATCTGCTTCAAGAGTCTCTTGGTTTCCTAAATTTACGTGAATATATATATATATATATGCTTGGATTGTAAAAATTTCATATATATTGTTTGATTGCTTTGATTGTGCTGAAGTAGAATTTCAACCTTGCATGTTTTCTAAATTCTTTCTTATATGATTAACTACAAAGGAGTTGAGGATTTTAGCATTTACTTTTGTTGCTGCTACTAGTATCTTTCTAAAGACATTATTGCCTTAGCAGTTATTTAAGCCTTTAAGGGTCTTGTGATTTGCAAGTGAATTTCATAGTGCGAATTTATGTATGCTTTGTCGCTGCCCTCCATTTGTCTTCTTTATGACCGGGTGACTATCTTTATGTAGGTATGATAGAGAAGAAGGCAGCACAATGTTTGACTCAGATAGCTCATCAATTTTTCTTGGGGATGAGGCTTCCTTTGAAAAGAAAGAAGCAGAGTTGGCCAAAAAATTGGTATGTGTAAAATGTTTGCCAAGTTGCTTCCACCAAATTCTTAACATACATTCTATTAACTGGGTTTTGATCTTAATTTGCCAAAATAACTATTTTTTCTGCTGATGCCTGCTTATTCTACTGCTCATCTTACTTTGTTGACACTTGCTTTTTTCTTTTTTTGAGTTAACTGAGGGATTGTATCAATAGTTTGAAATCTTATCATATATTTGAACTGAAAATACAATAATATTGGTTCTGCAATGACAACTAATTACATGCATTTATGATCCTAGTAGGGAACCCTATTGCAGGTATATTTGACTATTTATTTTTTAAGCATTGTGCAATATGCATGTTTTACAACTTTATGAGTGAAAATATTAGTATAAAAATTATACCTTAAAAATAGCCAAAATAAATTATAAACATAATCCGTTTTTAGCTGTCTCTTATTCCATCTCAAGAGCTAATTGTCCAATTCAATTTGACTAATTAATCGCTAAATAAGTTACTAAAAATATGTTTCTATCACACTACCAACTAATAGCATGTACATTGGGATGTATGGAATTGTGAACGAAGAATAAAAAGGTTAAATTGACTGATTTAGGATGGTTTTTAAACATAACATGCAATTAATCTATTTGTCGGCCCATGAATTTAATGAATGTGTTTCCTCTCTGAGAAGAGCCCAATATGTACAAATCTTGAATTGTGCTCCTATAATTTTGATTGGTTCCTATAATTTTGTTTTATATTTTAATTCAAAATTACCAGCATTTAGCATTGGGGTTTCAAGGCCAAGCCTCTTTTATGCTTTTATATATAATTACATTTCCATGGACATACTTCTATGAACATCCACTTAGGGTTGTATTATGAACTGGGAAGGAGCACTTTGGCAAAGAGCAGCTTAGAAATATTTTGACTTCAGTCTGTGTATCACTTTATGAGTGAATTTTAGAAGGGAAGAGAAGTTTTAGAGTACTCTTATTTGTGACCAGTATAGTGGTGGGCTTCTTAAAGCCTTTTCCCCCAATATTTTATGAGCTGTTTGGTATCATTGCCAAAATTAGATATTTGAATGTCAGAGATGAAAGCTAAATTCTAAAACTAAAAACCAAAAACTAGCAACCTCATTTTGGTTAACATTTTCAGAATTTAAACAAATTAAAAACCTAATTGAATTCAATTTATTTTTTTCCTTGGATCAAATAACAATAAAAGAATATGATTAAAATAATAGAATACGGAAGAATATAAATTAGGAAGCAATATATTAAAAAATAAAATTAATTATAGTTATTTATATAGTTATATGTACTTTAATAGAATTTTTAGTTTTCAGTACTCCTGAGCAATCCTAGTACAAAATGATTTTAAATTTTTTATATGATAAAATAAATTGTATCAAGAAAGAAGAATAAGGGAACGCAACCTAGGAGAGGACAAGCCATCCTCATATCAATAAAAAGAGCAAATAAAATAAAAACTAGAAAAACCTAGCAAAACCCAAATTAGAAAACCCCTCTTCAAGCCCTTTCCATCAATAATTCACAGAGCGCTGCAAATTTTCTAATTCACACTGCCCTTTCTTCAGTGTCCTTTTACCACCATCAACAAACCCATCTTATCCAACAATTGAGTGAATGATCTTAATTATTTTTTCTCTAAAATTTGGAAATTTATGGATATTTTTATTTTAATTATATTTTAAATTAACATGGCCATTTATTTTTATTTTAATTAAAATTTTTATATAGAATGAATTATTTGATCCAAAAAAGTCAATTCTAAATATTAAAGTACTGGTGCAACAGGTTGCCGCAAAAACTGAAAAGCATAAAATCTGGTTCTCAGTTTTTGTGAATTTGACAACAAACTGGCAACACCTGTTTCTTGACTATGAGGAATGAAAACAGACAATAGAAATGACACCGAACAGCCATGAAGCTTGAAACTATTTGAGTATCAAGATCTGGCTCGCTGAAATGAATACTTTTGTTGCTTGAATTTTATGGTTGAATCAAACTTATAAGTTGACTCCTCATTGTTTAAATCCATTAGATAAGTAGTCAAGGATGTCCTCTGCCCGACTGCCCCTGATTATCTGTATTATAGATCCATAAACGATAGTTACTTTTTCCTCTGACCAGTTAATGGGAGAATTGTTACGTAAGCATCTTACCGGGGATTTAATATATTTCCTGCCTATTGATTACACTTTGTTGTATGTGTTAATAAACGAAGGGATATATTACCTGCCTTGCAATATTTAGAGATAATTTGCCATTGTGGAGGTCGATACATTTAGTAAATTGGCTGGCTTTTATGTAAATATTTTGATTCTTAGCTTTACCATGCCCTGTTTCATTTGTGGTAACTGGTAAGTCCAGGATGCCAGTTAAAAGTTCCCATTTTCTTAGGATCAAGTTGAACCAGATTTTTACCTTGAATTTACATGGAAACGACTCTTTATGTGATAAATGTATCTCAAAGTTTCCCCTAAGATTTCCTTATCTTTTTGTCATGATGATGCAGCTTTTTGTAGTCTCAAATTAAAATGCCAGATTAGAGATAAAAATCCAGAGCAACTGAATCCTTACTGTTGGCCTTGATTTATTGGGTGGTGAAATGTGAAACTGGGAGACTGAAGGACAAACTAGTGAGCTTCCAGCTCACAGCCCTGGACATGTCCCCGGTTTAACATGGGATTCGCAAACAGCACTTGTAAAGTGCAGGTGTTCGTGTGTGTTTTTGCCTGTTTTGTTTTTGAAATACACTGATCCTATGCAAATGATAAAAGTTTCAACTGTTGTGCTGTTGATGTGGACTATTTGTCTAGCAAAACTATGATGCTATACAACTTCATGTTTGTTGATTTAATAAGTTATGGCATCTGTGTTTCAGGTTCGAAGGGATGGAACTAAAATGACACTGGCTCAGAGCAAAAAGTTATCACAGCTAAATGCTGACAATGCTCAATGGGAAGACAGACAACTTTTGAGATCTGGAGCTGTTAGAGGAACTGAGGTGCAGACTGAATTTGATGATGAAGAGGAGCGCAAAGTTATTCTCCTTGTTCACGGTACCAACTTTATTGTTCGCCTTTCTAGATGTATAGATGAAACGTGATGTTGTTTACCTTGCACTCTGTTTTTTTTTCTCCTGATCATTTACAAGTTTCCATTATCTTTTCTTTTGTCAGATACAAAACCACCTTTCTTGGATGGAAGGGTTGTTTTTACCAAGCAGGCAGAACCAATAATGCCTTTGAAAGATCCAACGTCTGATATGGCTATAATTTCACGCAAAGGATCTACTCTTGTTAGGGAAATTCATGAAAAGCAAAGTATGAACAAGTCACGTCAACGTTTTTGGGAACTTGCTGGTTCAAAACTTGGTGATATCCTTGGGGTTGAGAAAACGGCAGAACAGGTGCGATTTTTCAAATTTTCAGGGAACCTGAAATCTTAGTCTTCTCTTATTTCCCAATAATGTTTCTCAGTTGTAAAGTTCTTTATTCAATTTTTGAATTCAGATTGATGCTGATACTGCTGTGGTGAGCGAGGATGGAGACGTAGATTTTAAAGAAGGTGCAAAATTTGCCCAGCATTTGAAGAAGGATGAAGCAGTCAGTGATTTTGCAAAGTCAAAAACCTTAGCACAGCAACGACAATATCTGCCCATATATTCTGTACGAGATGAGTTGTTGCAGGTTTGGAAATTTTCCCTCATTTTTTTTTTCTTTCTAATTTTTTCTTGTCTGGGATGCATCTGTGACATTTGATGGTTAGCGTATGTTGGTTTACTATTGCATAGGATTATGCCTTGCATATATATTTGCTGGCACCCCATTTAGCTGGTTAATCTAGGTCTTAGGAGAGTCTAAGTGGAAGCTTTGATTACATCATCATTTATTCATTTGAGGGTTATGATTTTTTTTTAATTGTTAAGATCTGTATGCTCGAATTGATTACTTTTGGATAACATAAATTACATGTGTGGAGCATCTATTGTTAATAATTGTTGGGCTAAACCATTTAACAAGGAGCAACACTTTTGAGTGGCTGTTCCATGTGGAAGTCTCTACATTACTTTAGCATGGTAAAATGCTCATGCTTCTATTATCCTGTCACCTAATTAGACTTTACGAGTTAACAGCTGGTAAGAATTGGCAGCTGTTTCATGTAGTTCTCCTTATTCATTTCTTTATTTTTAAAGAGTGCCAGTAAAGTGGGGAGATTGCATTTGTACTGTATATAAAAGGTGAAAATGCCAAAAAAAGTCCCAGTAAAGTGCCGAGGTAGCACATGTACTGTATATAAAAGGTGAGAATGCCAAAAAGCAAAGACATTCTGTGGAGTTAAAGTATTTACGCTAAACATTTTGAGGGAATCTCATAAAGAAAAGGAACTTCAAAGGGGTGTTGTGCATATCCCTCTCCCAAAAAAATAGTGTTTAGAGGGTGGGCTTGGATCAATGGTAAGGTTGCTCCTTTCTAACCGGTTGGTCATGGGTTTGAGTTCAAGGAAACTACAAATTGTATATTTTTTGTAAGTTTCCATGTCACATATATTTATATCTTCCTCCATTTTTCTTGCATTAGCATCATACATGTGCCAAATATTTTTTCTCAATTGTTCCAACACCCAAATGCTTCTAATGAAAAAGGGACACCAAGCTGATTGTGATTGTCATGCTAGGTAGACCTGTACATTCCTAAGCAATAAGCGTGGTTATATGGTTGTGCTCCCATCATCCTGTCACAAACTTTGAGTTTTGTGTTTTGTTCTCACTCTTCTCATCCTGTCCTTTATAATGATGTTTATGCAAGGAAATTGAGAGTGATGTATGAAGAATTCCTTTAGTTATATTTTATTTTCAATTGCCCTTCTTTTGGACTGTCTTTTACCATGTTTATCTAATCTATTTGACTATGGAATAGGTAGTTCGCGAAAATCAGGTAATTGTAGTCGTTGGGGAAACTGGTTCAGGAAAGACAACTCAACTGACACAGGTTTGTGAAGATATCAAAATGCATCTCAATGAATACTCATGGTTGTGCTGGCCGAAGTTTGGTTTAAGTGTCTTGTCAACTGATATATGATACTGGAAATTGTTGACAGTATTTGCAAGAAGATGGCTACACTACAAATGGTGTTGTGGGCTGCACACAGCCAAGGCGTGTGGCAGCTATGAGTGTTGCCAAACGAGTTAGCGAAGAGATGGAAACTGAGCTGGGTGATAAAGTAGGCTATGCTATTCGATTTGAGGACGTGACCGGACCAAACACTGTTATTAAGGTAAATTGGCAGTTCTAATTCAACACAAAAATTGTTCCATTGCAATACCTTTAATTTTTATACCTAATTTTATTTGATAGTTTTTTACTGGTTTGAGGTTTAACTCCTATCCTTGTTCGGATTTTTATGTGCTAAATGCTGAAATCTTTGCTCCCTTTTACAGTACATGACTGATGGAGTGCTTCTGCGCGAGACCTTGAAAGATTCTGATCTTGACAAGTACCGGTATGATTAAAATATTATCTTTTGAGCTTGCAATTTCCTGGATGTTTCATTTGTTTTAGACTCGCCGATCTCAATCAAAATTGAGTCATTCCAATCATGAACTAGTCATTAACAATCATGATTATATCTTCAGTGTCGTTGTAATGGACGAAGCACATGAGAGATCACTGAGCACAGATGTTTTGTTTGGGATACTTAAAAAAGTGGTTGCTCAGCGTCGTGATTTCAAGCTCATTGTGACATCAGCAACACTGAATGCACAAAAATTCTCTAACTTCTTTGGAAGGTACTTTGGGTTATCCATTTTAATCAAATACAAAGTTATCTGTTTTTATTAACTTCGTTGTCATCTCTAATATCTGCGTTCTTGTCGTGATTCAATTGATTTTTGTTTCAGTGTACCAATATTCCACATCCCTGGGAGGACATTTCCAGTGAATATCTTGTACAGTAAAACTCCATGTGAAGATTATGTTGAAGCTGCTGTGAAGCAGGCCATGACTGTACATATCACCAGCCCTCCTGGTGATATCCTTATCTTTATGACTGGGCAAGATGAAATTGAGGCAACCTGTTATGCGCTGGCGGAGCGCATGGAACAGCTCATCTCCTCCACCAAGAAGGCGGTCTCTAAACTTTCAATACTTCCAATATACTCCCAGCTTCCAGCTGATTTACAGGCAAAAATATTTCAGAAAGCTGAAGATGGGACCCGGAAATGCATTGTTGCGACCAACATCGCCGAGACATCTTTGACTGTAGATGGAATTTTTTACGTCATCGACACAGGTTATGGTAAGATGAAAGTATACAACCCACGGATGGGTATGGATGCTCTTCAAGTGTTTCCTGTCAGCCGTGCTGCTGCTGACCAGCGTGCTGGGCGTGCTGGTAGAACTGGGCCAGGCACATGTTATCGGCTTTATACGGAGAATGCATATCTGAATGAAATGCTGCCTAGTCCCGTGCCAGAGATCCAGAGGACCAATCTTGGCAATGTGGTCTTGTTGCTCAAATCTCTCAAAATTGATAATTTATTGGATTTTGATTTCATGGACCCACCCCCACAAGATAACATCCTTAATTCCATGTACCAGTTGTGGGTCTTGGGTGCCCTTAACAATGTTGGGAGCCTGACTGATATTGGTTGGAAAATGGTTGAGTTCCCATTGGACCCTCCACTCGCAAAGATGCTACTAATAGGGGAACAGTTACATTGTTTGAATGAGGTTCTGACAATTGTATCCATGCTTTCAGTGCCATCAGTTTTCTTTCGGCCCAAAGACAGAGCAGAGGAAAGCGATGCAGCAAGGGAGAAGTTCTTTGTGCCAGAATCTGACCACCTAACCCTGCTCAATGTTTACCAACAATGGGAAGCGAATGGCTGCCGTGGGGATTGGTGTAATGATCATTTCTTGCACGTGAAAGGTTTGCGGAAGGCTAGAGAAGTGAGATCCCAGCTGAAGGAGATTCTCAAGACACTGAAAATCCCACTCACATCCTGTGGACCGGATTGGGACGTAGTAAGAAAAGCCATATGTTCTGCATACTTTCACAATGCAGCGAGATTAAAGGGCATTGGTGAATATGTAAATTGCAGGAACGGAATGCCTTGCCATTTGCACCCAAGCAGCGCACTTTATGGGTTGGGCTATACTCCGGATTATGTGGTTTATCACGAGCTGATTTTGACAACTAAGGAATACATGCAGTGTGCAACGTCCGTGGAGCCCCAGTGGCTGGCGGAGCTGGGTCCTATGTTCTTCTCTGTGAAGGATTCAGATACGTCTATGTTGGAGCACAAGAAGAAGCAGAAGGAAGAGAAATCGGCGATGGAGGAGGAGATGGAGTCTCTTAGAAAGGAGCAGGCAGAGGCAGAGAGGGAAAGCAGGAGGAAGGAGAAGGAGAAGAGGACAAAGCAACAGCAGCAGGTTTCTATGCCAGGGTTGCGGCAGGGATCATGCACTTATTTGAGACCAAAGAAGCTTGGTTTGTAATTGTAAATTGCTCTGTACTAAATCAGTAAAATTATATATCCTTGGTTGATCTTCTTTCTCAACATCTTCTTCCATAAAATCTTTGAGAGAAACTGGCTTTTATGTGCCTACAGAATACGGATGAAAAATGAGAGTAATGCGTGTTTAACATCCCCAGGTGTCTGTATTGTAACGTTAGTCTCAAGATTCATTTCATGGAAACAAAAGATTCGTTTTATGTATTGTTTGCTGACCAAAACAGGCAGGACAGTATTTTTCTTTTGTGCTGTTTGTCTTAAAGATGCAAAAAATTCGGTCGAACAATAGTGATTAAGCCCATATGTTTCCTTGGCTCAAGAAATAGCTGAAAGTTGCTATCCACTTGGGTTTATTGGCCTGTAGCAACCTAGCAGGGAGGCTTTTTTGTATGGTAGGACACATTTTAATAAAATATATTAAAGCCCTCGGCAAGGAAATTTTTGTTTGAAGTTTGTGTTGTGTTTTACTATGTGTTTGGTTGGTTAGAATGGTGTCAAGTCTTCTGTATTTGAGAGGAGAGAGTTTTTGGGTGAGGGTGGGAGGAGAAATTGAGCTTGTGTAATTCGTCTTATTTTTTAGGGACAAAAAGTGCCTATTAAATGTGCTCTTACCAAATTACTATGAGAGAGATAAGGTCAATTCAACACTATTTTAAGCGCGAAACATATATGTTGGATGTGTTAGATTCGAATCCTAAAAAAAGTAGGAAGAAATATGTGATAGGAGATGAGATATCTTTCGTTATGTAACTCATATCTGTTGCTAGTTTTGAATTGAGTAAAAATTAGAAAAGAGACGAGCTAAATAACTTTAATTTATTGAATTACGAACTATTAAGATCCTTATCTCTACCTAGAGGCGCTAAGTGCAAGAAAGCCTAATCCTTCACATTCAAGTAAAGAGGGCATAAATTATGAAATTTTCTTGTTTATTATGTAATTTATTGTTGCAATAGATTTGAATATAAACAAATATGAGGGCACTTTTTGAATATAAAGAACTTCAAAGACATTAGAACATTAATCCACCATTAGATAAAATACCTTAAATTTGAAGAAAAAAAAAAATGAAACACAATTTAATGTGAAATTTTTTAGGAATGAAAAATTGTATAGTTTTGATTTTATAACCATTTCATAAATGGTTCAATTGCTAGATAGATTAAGCCATCAAAAAAGTTAAACAATGATAGAACTAAATAAATTGACACCGTTTCCAAGTCACAAGGTTGATTATGAAGTAAATTTAGTCATTTCATGGTTAGATCGATTGAGTAAAAGATAAAACCCATATTGATAATTTGTTAGTTAAAATTTGAAAAAACAACAAGCGGAATTCAGAATAGAAATATAATAAAATCTTATGATTGCATAATAAAGATGACCTTTAAATTAAAAATTACTTTTCTAATTAAAATTTCTTATTTAGGGTAGGTATTGATAAAATCAATTTTTTATGGTACATAACTATTATTCTTATATTCATTTTCAACAATTTACTTGGTAAATCACTTTTGTGGAGCTTGCCACTCATTTTGAACTTCAAATTGTTTTAGGATCACATTTTTTTTCCTTTTAAAGTTGAATTTAAAGTAAGAATAATGACCCTACTAAATTATTATAAACTTACAACTAATCTTGCTTCCTAAAATTATATTACTTAAAATTGTCTCTAAAAGTCTTAAACCGTAAATATAAATTTAAAAATAAGTTAATAATAGTAAAGTACTGCTTGTAAGTATACTGTTCGTGTTGTGAAAATTTTAAAACCCTAGCATAATTTTTTTTTTTTAAATTCCTTTCTAATTACATATGCTATAAAAAAAGTTTTGAAAAACTTGTTATGCTCTATTTAAGTAGCTTAATAATTTTTTCATTTCACATTCATGTTAGGCAAGAGGGGGCTTCTACAACTTAAACTGAACTTTTCGCCAACCGGCTTAAAAATGTGTTAAATAACAACCTAAAGCCCATTAACCCAGATTCACGATTCATCATTTTCGTTTAGAAGATTTTGTGCATTTAGGGTTTCATTTTCAACCTCGCAGAATCGCAATCGCTGTCGCCGACTCGCCGCCCATCGCTCGCTCGCTGCTTCACGAATCACGCAGGGAGCTTTGTGAAATCCCTCGCGGCCTCGCCCTACCTTCGCCAGTTTGCCCATCGCTCGCTCGCTCGCCCTTATAGTGTAGACTCTGTACACTCTACAGCCATACAGCCTCAATCAGCATCGCCCTACCTTCGCCAGTTCTCCCCTACTGATTTGTTTGCCAGAAAATCCTCGGTTAGACCTCCTGCAAAGTAAGGCAGCAGCTACCTTCATCCTTTCTTGAGTAAGTATCGCGTTGTTAAACATTATCATCTTGAGATGGTGATAGGCTTACTCATTTGAATTCTTCGACGTTGTACTTATTGTTAAATGTATGGGTTTGCTTGATGCAACAACTACAAAATCAATAATCGTGTGTTATATCGTTAACAAGGAGTTCCAAAGGTTCCCTGCCAGACTACCCAGAGCTGCAAGGTTAGCTCCAGCCAGCCGCCTTGGGGCTTGGCCACATGGAAGAGACGAGTGGGTAGGCTAAAATAGGTCTCGTAGGCTACTTTTACTTCCAGGTTTTGTTTGGGGAACCCTAAGGGAGTTAACAGAGTTCGGAGGGATTTGCAAGGTGACCTCAGGGCTGCCACCATGGCTGGAGAAGGGGGTGACTAGGTTCTGGTCGTGTTTTGGTAGGTTCTGGACTTCTGGTCGTGTTGTGGTTGACAACCATCATCCAAGATTTGGGGATTGCATATTTTATTTAACAATAAGTATTTATTTTAAAGGAAAATGTAAATTTCAAAACTCATGTTTTGCATTGGGACAGTTTAAAATTCAAAATATTATGCATACATTAAATCATAAATATATTCTGAATTTTTGTAAATAATCATTGTAAATATGATGCAATACAGACATGAACCAAAAAAAATACAAACATGGTTGTTTAAATTTTACACAAACTCAAAATAAATTATTAATAAAATAATAATGAAATTATATTTGAGAATGGTGGATTATCTACCATCAGCCATGAATTATCCGACCCGAACCGCAACCAATCTGCCACTTAAACGAGTTGAATATGGATTGTGATTTTTTCACCCAATAATCCGCCTAATCCACCACGGATTGTCCAACCCGATCCATGTGCGAGGTCTAATCTAGTCATATATGTTATTTTAGAGTTTGCACTAAATGTAAAGCGCAAATTGTAAACCATCCCCAAGCTCTCTCTTTGAGCGCACGAAAACCAGCGATCCCTCATTCCCGAGCCTGCGCTTTTGCCTTCCTTTCACTGTTTGCTGCTCGCCATATGCGATCCATCTGGTAAATCTCTGTCTCTCTCTCCCTCTCTTCCATGCAGTGATGATTCGGAGTGGAAATTTTTTCCTTTTAGGTTGTTACTATTGGTGTGGATGGAGTGTTCTATTCACTAACAGAAGCTACGGGTAGAAATTAGGGTTTCAAGATAGTCAAGGCTGATGGAAATGTACCTAGGATCGATGGAAATTGGAATATATGCTGGTATTTGTTTCGGCGTCACTGTAATTTCTTGTTAGGTCCCCTTAGATTTGGTTAAGAAAGGTTGTGAAAACTGGAAAGGCCAGAAGGAATGCCTTAAACTCAATGGTTTTTTGTGGGAAAATTAGAATGAGTTCGTGTTCATGTTAATTGAATCTGCTGATTTGTTTGATTATTCGGACTTATTTGACTAAAACAAATTTCCAGTTATTCTTTCTACAAGTTGATTGAATTAGGTGAATATAGTCGCTATATATTAATGTGTGCACATTTTAAATATATTGTAATTAATATGCTCTTATTCCTGTAGATTTGAACTTTGAAGGAAGGAGAAGAGAAGAAGTTTGAAGGAGAATCCTAATATGGTAAAGCAAGCATTCTCTTGTTTCAAATTTGAAGAATTTCTATTTATTTGCGTTTTTAATTTGTGAGTTTCTGAGGCAATTTCTGTTGGATTTACAGTCAGCACTCTTCAATTTCCACTCATTTTTAACAGTCGTGCTCTTAGGGATTTGTACATGCACTTATTTGAAGATGCATTTTCCAGCAATCCTTGAACAGAGAACTGGGTATGTTCTCTCTCCTAATTTAATTTGTTTTATGTGTAGGGCCTCCTTGTCATTGTTGATGATAATTTGTTTGTTTCTGATTTTAAAAGTTTTTCGTCCCCAAAAGATCCTTTTTCCTCTGGGCATCATAATTTTTCAAAAAATATTATTGTGCTGGTCTTGGTATTTTCTTTTCATATTATGGTCGACAGAACAAGTTGATACACTTGGTGAATATTCCTGAAGAGACCATACGGAAAATCTCTTGCTGTCCTAAAATTTATCCATTTATCAAATTTAAGTATTATAAAGACAGTCAATCAGTCATTCATGGTTGATGTGTTGAGTAGGTTGAATTAGTAGAATTTTACTTATGTTAGTGGTTGATGTGTTGAGTTGGTTAATTAGTCATGCTCAAGGTCTAGCTGTGATTTTCCATCCTAAGGTAGGCAGGGAAGCAGTTGTTGGCATGTGGCATCTCATCTTCAGTTTGCTATGGCAACATTCTTTTTCTCAAAGATAATGTTTTGAATTTTCAAAATATTTTAACATTACTTAATTTTTTTGAGAAAACTTCCAGGTGTGAAGATCAACATATTTAAGAGTAGGATGGTGGGCATTTAGAGGTTTTCTTTTTCCCTATTATAGCTGGCTGCGCCATTTTAGATTGGCCTTTGACTTATTTGGGTCTTCCTCTTCAAGGCAATCCTAACTCCACTTATTTTTGGGATCCAATTGTGATGAGATTGGGTAGCAGGCAGGAGGGTTGGAAGAGGGCTTGTAAGCTACATTACTCTCATTAGTGCAACTCTTTCTAATATTCCCATTTATTTTCTCTCAGAGTTCTTGCAAATGTAGCTGCTGCCTTGAAGAGGTTTATGAGAGATTTTTTGTGGTCGGATGTGGGAACTAACCAGCTAAGTAGAGCAATCCTTGTTATCTAGGAAAAGGTAAGAAGACCTAAGTCTGGAGGGGGTTGGGCCTCGAGATGTGTCTAAGATATTTCTTTGGTTGGGGAAAGATTATGGAGGTTACCGTTGGAGGTTGATTCTTTATGGCACATGGTTAATAGAATTTAGTATGGAATGCATTGGAATGGTTGGGATAGTAGAGTTAGTATTAACACTTCTCATTCAAGCCCTTGGAAGCTTATCTCATAGGGTTCATTTTTTTCTATCCTCTTATCCTATTCAAAGATGGGAAATTTGATTCGGTTTTTGGGAGGATATTTGTTGTGGGTATTTTTGGTTCCTCATCTCTTTGGACTGACTTCCATTCATAATGCCTCAATGAATTCATTTTATTCTTTGGAGGGGAGTTCTTTCTTGATATTTTCCTTTCTTTAGGAATCTTAATGAAATCTTATCATTTTGTTGTAAGTTTTAGGCTCTTCCCTTAAGTGAGGGATGATTGGAGGATTTGGATTGAGGATGCAAACCTCTGGTTCTCTCTCTTTCCATTTGAACAATTTTATTTGAAAGGCTATGGCTCCTTTGAAGTCAGGGCTTTCATGTGAATTTTGGCTCTTAATAGGCATAAATTTATTTTTATTTTTTTGCAGGGGAGGAGGCCCTATGAGGTGATTAGTTCAGATATATGCATTTTGTATTATGTGTAGAGTCGAGTAAAACTAGCAAGCATCTCTTTCTCTAATATTGGGTGGCTATGCAGCTTTGGGTCAGTTGTTCTAAGTTTTTGATGAGGAGATGGTATTGCCATGAACTATCAATGTTTTTTTATCGGTACAGGTTTGGAGTTTTGGCAGGAGAAAGAAAGGGTTGGTTTTGTTGAAGTGTGCTATTTTTTTCCTTTTTTTTGAATTTTGTGGGTGGAAAGAAATGTAGGTATTTTTAATACCCCATCCCATTTATTATGGGATAGAGTTTTTCTTATTTCCTTTTGGGCACACATTCTTTGGCTTTTTTCGGGAGCAATGCTAGGATTTTATGATGAAACAACTCCATCCCATTTCTTATGGGATACAGTTTTCCTTCCTTCCTTTTGGGCACACTCTTGGGGTTTTGAGGGATATTTTTTTTTTTGGTTTGATTACCATAGGATTGGAGGGTGGCTTTATTCTAATACTAGTCATTAACCCATTATAAATATCTTTAATGGCATCTATGCATCTATATACGTACTGCCTACTCCCTTTTTCTGAAACTCATGAACTTCCCTGGATACCTACCATCCCTATGCTTTCCCTGTTTAAAAAAAATTATGTGTATTATTTTTGTAGAGAAAAGAAAAAAAAGAATATGTATTATAATAAATTTTGATTAATTATAGATGTTAAATTTCAGACTAGTTTCATTAAATGATTTTTTAATGTTCAAAACCCTTATGAAAACTAAAACCATGCAAACCAACAAACATTTTTATAATTGGTTAACTAATCACAAAAATGTCAGTTTCCCCCCAAAAAAAAAAAAAAAAACAAAGAAACAAAAACAAAAAGCATTAGCATTATTTCTGGATGAGCTTTTTTCCCTTTATAATAAATATTGAATTAGCATAAAATGGATGCACAAATGCGTTCTCATCCAAATGTAAAAAGAAGAGCAATGCAACAAGTGACTAACAACTAAAAAAAGGTAAAAAAAGAAAAAATTCAGCCAATGCATATGTGATGCATGAATTTTGTTTACACTCTTTGAGGACTGATGTGTGGAGGCAGAAAGATTTTTCTTTCTTTTTTTAATGTCTTCTATAAAGATAATTCTTGTTGATATTTTATTATTATATTGACGTATTCATGCTATTTAGAAATTTCTTCTCGAGGATAATTCAAGTATTCAGTTTATGTGTAACTAGAAATATGTTTTGCATTCAATCATTGCTTGGACGCTTCCAGTGTGTCTAGTGGCATTTGAGGGTAATTGCATTATTTGTTATGGTATCTTTTAACTTCATGGTTTTTCTAGGCAAACTCTTATGGATACACACACAAATACAGATTAATTAATATCCAGTTTAGTAAGTTAGAAGCATATATATGGTCATGTCCTCATGTCGAAGATTAGTGGAAGTTGTGCTAATTGATACCTGATTCTCATGTTGGGCGAGTCCAGTGATTAAAGCAGGGTAATTCCAATGTGGTGATTAGAGGCAACCTGCAAAGTTGTAGGCATAATATTTAGCTTGTGTGGAATCAGTTCTTCGTGGTTTCGCTAGGCTTTCTTTTTTGTGTGTTTTTTTTTTTTCATTTATTCATTTTTCAAGTGGTCTTTGTCTACCAATGGTCAATTTTATCTCTGTTTTCTGGTGCACAGTTTTTGCTTGATCTTTCCTAGGGTTGGTATTTAAAATGCTCAGTATGGATTTGTAGAAAATGCCGACAGTGGAAATGGACAATATTATGCATATTCATGTCAATACTCTTGATATATATTACTCGATAATTTATTATTGGTATTTTGCCTCCTTGTGCATTAATTTGCTTTCTAATGTGAGACCCGTATCTGGCAGGTTCCGGGGTTTCTTTTGGAAAGCAGCTAGAATAGGTATGCTTTGCTAAGCCATTGCATGCATAATACTGGCACTTAGGGACTAGGTTCCATCCTTTTTGCCTTTCCTATTGAAGGTGCAAATTAATTAGTCTGATGCTTTGGTGCAATGTTTGCTTCACCCTGCAACTGAAGTGTCCAATACAGCATAGAACTGCAAATGGCCCTTGCTTTGCCTCGAGTCTTTTAAGATATCTCAGCCCCAGATCCATTCTCAAGCAATTAAAGCAGGGCCCATGAGCTGCTACCAATTGTTACTCGAATCTCTAATAATTATTGTTTATATATATTTATATATATTCCTCTTTAATATCATCCTATCCTAACATGATGTATTTTGCTTCTGGTGATTTTGTTTGGGCTCAGGTGAGCGTTTGAGCCCTTGGGTGGCTGCTGGTTGCTTTACAATGGGCGTATCAATCATCTTTTTTTAAGGGAAAAGCATGTCTCTGTACTCATGGATGGTGACACCGGCATGAATTGAAATTTGATGTTACTAAATGGTGTATGTGATATGGGATTGCTAAACAAACTCTTTAGACAGCCATTTTACAGACTCATTCTGGAAGCAGTGCCAGCCATTCTCCGAAAACTTGTTCCACCATGCCCTCTTTTACACCAATCCTATCCAGTTTGTGATTTTTTATTTTTTATTTTTTATTTTTCCCATTGTTGATCAATGGTTGGGGGACAGACTTGTATGACATGTAGTGCAATTGGATTTCATAGTCTTTTCTTTTATTTGCTTGAAAAATTACCTATACCCTATAAGAACATTTTCTGGTAGTTAACAGTTAACACTGGAATGTGCTCTCAAAGCAACAACAGCAGCCCCTGGATGCAATGTTTACTCTGTTTTTGCAACTGCGTAGTGGTGGCATAACAGGTGGGTTGGGTCATAAATGGGTTGTAAATATATAAATGTTAATCCACCTATTTATTAAACGGTTGGGTCATGGGTTACCGATTTAAAAAATAATTATATATTTTAATTTTTTAAATTTATTTTGTAAAGAAAAGCACTCATTTTATTAATTCATTTTTAAAAAAAAAAAACTATAAAATGCAGAACGTAAAAAAACAAAATACAAATGCAAGTCAACAAATGAGAGTGAAGTTGAGACTTGAGAGGGTGGGGGAGACTGGTGAGAGGGAGACTGAGGATGTGAGATTGTGGTAGAGACCGAGAGGAGAGCAGAGGCGATTGGTGAGACCCGAGGGCTGAGAGGATTTGCAGACTCTGGTTAATAAACTGGTGACTTGGCCCCAATTGGATTAACTTGTTTATAAATTGATCAACCTGTGACCGGCCTGTTTATTAAATGGATTGACTTTCCTAAATCCTGAATCCATTTAGAACGGGTGGGTCTGAGTGACTCGACGGGTCATGGCTCGATTTGTCACTCCTATTTTTACGTGATAATTCAGTCAGGCCGTTCCGACCAATGGAATTACGGCATTTAGTGTGCCTCACTAGATTACATCTGGGCTTTATATTCCATGGGCCATAGGAGCCCTGATTGGTGCGAGCTCATATGGTGGGGAAGCTTGACCAAAAGAGCCTAATTTTTTATGTTTTTCTAAAGTTTGATTTGTATGATTGAGGCTCCATTTGAACTAAAAAAAAAAATTAAAATAATTTTATTATGATTAAAAATTAATTAAAATCAAATGTACATGCTGTGAAAGTTTATCTTTTGTTTTGATTTGTTATACATGCATTTTGTCTATTTTCTTTGATTATCAAATATAATAGGGAACTTCTTCATTTTGAGGATAGGTTTTAGGTTTAGTTTTGAAAGTTGAAAAACTTCAAGGAAATTTGAAGGAATTCATTTTTTATATTTGTTTATTATTAAAAAAACAGAAAGAAAATAAAATAAGTATATCAGATTCGCACATTTCTAATTTGATTATTTTTAATTTTAAATCATATTAAAATAAATTTTTATCTTTAGTAACACTTAATTTTGTCATAAAATATAATACAAAATTGGTTTAGTATATATTAAATATATGTATATATATTTCTTTCCTAACAAAATCCTGAATCTAAACAGCATGCTTACTACTTTTGCCATAAAAATTGATCCCTCCTAATATGACTTTGTGTTATTGATAATCAATGTTGAAAATTCTGTTTTGTGCAGCAGGGCAAGTTGGTCATTATTTGTATCTTGTAAGTTGTTGTTCTTATTATTTTTATTATAGTGTTTAATTTTTTCAGTGTTCTCTTTTTGAGAAAGAGAAACTAATTGAAGGTGGTGGAAGAGGGAACAATATCAGAGAAAAAGAAAATTTGTTGATACGGTGGAAAGGTCGGGAGAGAGAGAGAGAGAGAGAGAGAGGAAATGGCAGAGTGGAGAAGTGGATAGTTGGTAGTTTACGACGGCACTTTTGAGATTGACAAACTGTATTGTCGTGACTGACTTTGTCCCCACCGCAACAAGCGTCGTGCATTGTGTTTCCTATTTAAATGTTTCTCGGCAAAAACTACAACTGTAAACTAACCGATTTTTTTCTTTTTCTTTTTCTTTTTCTTTTTAATTATGAATGTTGTTATTCCCAATCTTTCAATCTTTCAATAGTTAGTCAACGAGAAATTGTGATTCTATTGTATTACTGCAGAGGGAACAATATCATAGAGGATATCATGAATGAGACAAACCCAGGCATAAGATCCCTTCGCTGCAAAATCTATGGGATGTTGGTTTAGAGGCTGTTGGCTTTTCTTTCCCGCCAGCTCTATGATATGGTAGGACTAGGGATGCTCATGGTTAGATTATTCAAAATTGAACCTTTAGAAACTGGAAGTTTTGGTTTGATCTTTTTGTGAACCGAAATCAATCCGAACCCTTCGATTTACCGATGGTCCAATTAACAAACAGTTCAATTCGTTATTCGATTTGAGCCGATATTCAAATCATTATAATTTTAAAAAAAAAAAAATTAGATATTTTACTTGAATTTTGATTTAGTATGCGCATTTATAATTTATTTATGTAAATTAGTCATCCAAAAATACTTAGTGTATACTATTTTGTAATCTTAAAATATGTTATAAATTATCATATAGTACTGTACAAAATAAATACTTTGCATTGTAAATGAATACATATGTTGGTTGGTTCATCAACATAAAAACAGAAACTAAACCGATAACCAAAAATTATAAAAAGTATAAAGTGAAACTAAACCGAACAAATCAGTTAACCAAATTTTTGCTTCGGTTCGGATCAATTTTCAAATACTTTTAAATGACCTAGTGTGAATTATCTGGTATTGGGTATAGTACAAGAAATAAAAATATACTTGAAATTAAGGTGATTAGAATCTAATACTATAAAATTTCTTCTTTTTTTGTCGTTTTCAAAAATTCATGTAATGGTTATATCTTCTACCTATAATGTAGAATATTAGGGTAGTCATATCTTACCAACTATGGTTTGGTGCCGCACCAGGGGGTTCGTAGGGCTTGTTAGTGGCTGGAGTTCCTATGTAAATCAAAAAACAAAAACTAAGAGCGGACCTACAAGTGCCAAGGTCTAATAAGATTTTTCAATAGCACTAACAAAGTTAGTATACTTCAATTCTCTATATATTCTTTATTATACTATTACTCTTCCATTCATCTATTTTTTTAAATGACTTGTAACTCATAATTATTAAAGATGAGGACTTATTAAAGAAATTCATACTTTAATTCACCAAATTTATTAGCTAATCTACAACATGAGCAAGAGGAGTTATGACTATGCCAAGACTTCAATTGAGCTGTCATCTTAGATTTTATTTATTTATTTATGTAAAAATATAATAGTATAGCACAAGTGCCTGCTAGTTTTTATTTCATTTTTTTAAAATTTTCTTTTCTTTTAAAATAATATTGAATTTTTTAATTTTGGGAATGAAATTGTAATTCAAAATAATTATTAATTATTCAACTTAATAAAAGGAAAAATTAAACCTAAACATCCACCTAAGAACAGCTCTTACCATTAAACCCATTCCATAAATTATCATATACTACTTTTTCAAAGTTTTGGAGATTTTATTTACTTTCCTAATCTATCTATATAGATAATTTTATCTTTTCAAAAACATAAATCAATTTTACACCTGTGCTATCTCTTTGATGATCCATTAATTATTTTTTAAATTTTTAAGGAATGTTATTATTTTCTACAAGATATAAAAACTAGTTGTTTGATTTTTTTCATCAATCCCGAAACACTAGATTTTTATTTTATGTTTTATGTAATTCATTTCTCAAGCCAAGATTTTTTATGGAAAATGATAGTAAATATTAATTTTTGAAGAGCTAAGTTTTTTCGACAAAAGCGTGCAACTCCATGTCATATTTTCTACTAATATTAATAAAAAAAATCTCTTTTCATTTATTTTTAATTTTATTTGTGGAGGGCTTTTTTTTTGGTGAGTAGAACCTTAAGCTTTTTAATTTTTTTTTTTCGTCTGAAACTTGAAAAATATTAGATAAAAAAATACTACGTAATCTACTTTTTTTATATTTGGTTATAATAAGAAGTGGGCAATAAAAATAAGAACATACCAAAATTTGATTTTATATATCATTAATTGTTACATTTTTAAAATATTTTTAATCATATTAAAATATTTTTTTTAACTATATTTAATGTTGAAATATATATATATATATATATATATATATAATGCAAAATAAATTTTCTTCTTATTTTTCTTTTCCCAAACAACATGTTGATTGAAATAGGCCCTTAATGTCATTTAAAACACAATTCAATAATTAAAATTTGTGAGTTTGTGACTTTCAAATTAGGTTTAAATCTTGAAAAAAGTTGAAAATGTTTTACATCTATTGTATAGCCAAAACTCGATATATACTTCTTATCGAGCTATAAAAACAAAAACATAAAATAAAAAAATAAAAAAAATCTTTCATAACATGTGATCCTAATCTTTTCTAATAATATCATGAGGTTTACACCTTTTCCACCAAAAATAACTTTAATTCTATTACACTAAATTTGTCAACATTAGTAATTTCTTAAATTTCTCTGACTTTTTATATTTATGTTTCTATAAGAGTTTTTATTTTTTAAATGATCACTGGAGTATAGTCATATTCACTAATTCGATAGGAGTATGAAGCACTTTAAATAAATCATGTCTTTCAAAATAAAAATGTATAGTACATCCATGTTTATTTTTCTATTATTTTTAATTAAAAATATTTATTTAAAATAAAATATATTATTTTATATACAATTCGTGTCTCCCGAATTGTTTTTATTTAAAAAGTTAAAAATTTTAAAACTTAATTTCTTACCTTGAAAAGAAAAAATCACATGAATTTCCAAAATTATCTTATCGAGTAATGTGAAAATTTCTTTTCAAGTATATAATATATATGTAAAAAAAATTATTATAATTTTTTTTATTTTAATTATGCATAAGAGAACAAGGTATAGGATAAGGTAGAGATTTTTTTTTAGATAAAAAATTATTCCACCTACTTGCAAAATAGATTTAATTCCTTTTCAAAAATATTTGAAACTCCTAAAAGAAAATACAACTCCGTATGAAATTAAATGCACTTCGAGAAAGACCTATATGTCGTGAGCATATACAAAAATGTCTCTATATAACTTAACCCTACATAAATCCACATGACATGATTTTAGTGCTGGGGATAAGATACCAATAGGTCACTCAAATTTTTCTCACTAGAGTTTTTAAAAAAATTTATTCTAGTCTAAATACATTTTGAAAAGCAACCATTGTGTATTAAAAATTGATATAATTCATATATAAATTTAATAAAATTATAACAATTTAAAGAATAAAATTACTAAAATTAAACAATTTAAAATATCCAATGATCATAAATTTTTATTAAAAAAAATCTCAATAACAAGCACTAGATATTTTTTGAAAATATTAATGACCCAAATTCAAGGAAAAAAAAAAAGTATTATACACTTATTGAGGGGAGACACCAAAACTGAAAAGCCAGCCTTTCAACCCTTCACGTTTTTCCTTTTGGTTTGGAAAATCATTTCTTCCCGAGTCTGTCCTACATAATTAAATTTGCAATGTGTGTGATGATGAAAATGAAATTAGAGTGAGAGGACCCACGGCTGCAAATCGCACCACCTACTGCCATTCTGAAGAAGATTGACTCCACGCATTGTGATTGATAGTGTGGCGCCTCTCTTCACAGATTTTTCATTTTAGACGCGTTTTCAGCTGTTCCTGCGCGGCATATAAACCCCTTCCCCCCATTTCTCCTCTCTCTCTCTCTCTGTCTCTGTGTTCGCCATGGAAAACGTTTGAAGCTCGGTGGAGAAAAAAAGGGTAGACATGGGTTCTTGCGCTTCTGTTCATAAAGTTAAGGAATCAACCGTGGAACCCAAATTGCCGGTGGGATCAGATACGGGCTATGTGTCCCTTCAATCTTCTGAATCACCCACCAAGGAAATCGGTGTCAATGCTGAAGCGCACCCTGTTGTTGAAACAACTGTGATCAAACCCCAAAAGGAGGCTATTCCAAATTTCCCACACCAAAGTATGATTCTCTCTTCTTGGATGATGATTTCATGATTGTTTGTGCATATATTGGTGATTCTGAATGTATGATTTCTGGTTTTTTCTATTTTTTCGTTTCTTGTTTTGGGTCATTCCAAAGAGATCATATATTTGGATTATAGCTAGTTGGCAGACTATTCGAATTTGTTCATAGGATGGTCATTTTGGTTGTATGAGTTCTAGCGAGTTGACAAATTGATTGATATTTGAAATGCTGCTATTTCATGGTCATAGATTAATAGTGACCTCCCTTTTTCTACTGAGTTGTTTGGAATTTCATTCCTTTACGTTATGTAGATGAAAGCCAAAAATGTTTTTAAGGATGGATCGTGAGTGAAAGGACGACACTCTTGGCTTTGGGAAATGAAGAAATTGCTGTGTTGAACTGTTGATCCTCAGAAGATGAATTTTGTAACATGAGCAAAGGCTCCTTGCCATGGCAGCATGAGGACAGTAGATCGCCTTCAAACTATTAAGTACCACTCAGTAGATTATATGTATAAAATGCACAATCCAATATAAATATCATTCCCATCAAATTATATATATTGTGAATTGTACAAAAACAATTAGTGTGTGTTGATCCTCGATATTTAAAATATATATAGGTGTGTTTATATCAGATGGTTGCAACTTAATTAGACATCTGATCCATTTGTGGAATGAGAAGTCAGGGACCAAACCAGTACTTTGGTTTATATTTGTGATGGAGGGTTGCTATGCTTGGTGTTCTGGAGGTATCTGGTCAATTTGTGTTTGGGCGGCACAGGCCTCTCTCTTATCGAAAAAAAAAAAAAAGGTTTTGAGCTGAGGTCCAATGTTACGTGCTGAATTTTCCCTTTTTCCGCTAGGACATGTCCATCACTCTCTTTCCCTGAGTATTTGAGCCATCAAGGCATGTTTAGACTATTACCTGGTATGAATTATTTTGATGGTATCGCCTACAGTGTATAAGGTTATTTTGTCGACATCATATGCCGAATGATGACAAGAAGATAGGCCATAATTAGTTTAGCCGGTCACCAAGTTAGAATCCTCAAAAACTTATCCTACAATCTTACCACAAATGACAAATACTTTCCTACTACATCCATAATTAACAAAATATTCCCCTAGTCCCATAAATGACTCTGCAATGCTACCTGCTTTGGTGTTTAAACTTTTGTTAGTTCTATGATTTTCGGGCTAGATAAGACAGGAGATTGTAGTTGATTGTATGTAGCTATTGTTAAAAAACCTCTGGATTTAAATTATAGGTTTTAATTGTAACTCATTTCTTAATAAAATTGGTGTCTTCATCGGATATGCAACTATGCAGCAGACAGTTATAATAAGCTGTGTGACCGCGGATAGCATTCATATCTTCAAACAAATCCTCTACATTCTTAATATATTAATGCCTCTGTTGTTCACTTGCATTTAACTCATATGGCCATTCCGACTGATCACTGAAGTATGCCTGTCATTCTATGCAGATAGTAAAGAGGAAATGTTTTTTGATTCTCAGTTCTGTTTAGAATCTGATTGTGAGGATTTCTTCAGCGTCAATGGTGGTAAGATGCTGATAACATGGTCTTAAAAAATCTCTCTCTCTCTCTCAAGCATGATATATTTTTCTATACACACAACAAATACAAACATCAATGTTGTTTCAAACCTTGATGTATGACTTGCTGCTTCTGCTTCTATTTCTATGCAGATGTTAGTCCATCTCGTGGCACTAGTCCAGTGCGTCAAAGCAGTTCTTCAGAAACTTCCAGACTTGTTAAATCTCTTTATGTGGACATAGTACCCAATTCCGACTCTGAGCAATCTCTAATGGAGAAGAAGAAAAAACTAGTTGAGCTCTTTCGTGACAGTTTTAATCGTAACCCAGTTCACAGTGACAAAAAATCACAAAACAAGGGCAAAATAATTGCCAGTGGAAGGCCAGAACCCATGGAAACCATTTTTGACCTTCACCCAATGTCTATAGATGAAAGCCCTCGTACGTCTGCAGCGACCTCCATTTGCAGCACTGAAAGAACTCTAATTCAAGGTATTAAGCCCAAGAAAGAGAGAGTGTCCCAGTCTTCATATTCCTGCTTCTCAAATGCAGTTCGTGGCCTGAAGCCTCGTGAGAGAAAGAAAAGGCTGAGCTTAGCCGAAAGCGGTGAAGGGTAGTAAGCTGATATTGCCATCTATCATCCTCTCTGAAGTTCTACATATGTAAGGATCCCAGAATCTTGTAGTTCTTTCCATAGTTACTTGTCTCGTATTTTATACAGAGTCCAGAGTTGCAATAGTTGATACTGCCTCTGCTTCTATGAAACAGGAAGAGAGTTATTCATGATGCAGCTGCCCTCTAGCCTATAGAATATTGTCAAAGGCCTCTGAAATGCAGAAGGATGCATGGAATACTTCTAGCAAAGTTTGTAAAGAGAGTTCTGTTTGCATTTTTCTTGCTGCCAGTCCAATTGAAGACATTGTTTCTTCTTCTTCTTCTTCTTCTTCTTCTGCTTTCTTTTCTTTCTCATTCTTGATATAAATGTATGCATAGAAAGATACCAAATGAAAAGATGGTTAATCATGTTTTCAAAATTGAGTACAAGCAATGGTATAAACTACCAGCCATTGCCTTTACTGACTTTTGAATTGCATATTGTTCAAAATTTGATAAAATTCAATATAACTTTGTATTGAGTGTTGTTTAAATTTACATAATTTTAAGGGGAAAAGCATTCACATGAGTTTTATAAAAAAGATAGAGGCCTCCCTTGAGATTTTAAAAATGTCACAAATCTCCTCTAAGGTTTTATAAGTGTCACAAACCTTTTTAAGTTTGGCAAAAGGACACGGGCCTCCTCTTAAGAAATTTGTCTCTTTTGCAAAATATAAGAGTAGATTTGTTTCATTTTGACAAATTTCAAAAAATGTTCCTTTAATTCTTAAAACCTTAAGAGAGGTTTCAAGAATTTTTAAAATTTTAAGAAGGTTATTGTCTTTTTACCAAACCTCATGAGAGGTCAATGTCTTTTACTTTCATAAAAATGTCTTTTGTTTTTCAATTTTTCAATTTTGTATATTAAAGTTGAATACAAATTTATGGTTTTCTAACCTTTTTATATAAATCTTTAAAAATGAAAAATAAGATGACGTTTTTATAATTATTTAAAAATGGGAAGAAAAAAAAAAAACATACTTTTTCAACAAATAAACATTTTAGTGTTGAAACTTGATGAGTTCATTTTAGTGGGTGTTTATTTTGCAAGGATATTTTGAAGAAATGAACTTTTTACTAAAATTTATTGAGATGGTACTTCAGTGCATGTGCAGATTTAAACAAAACCCTACATGCAAATTCAATTTCAGAAATTCAACTCTCAAAAAACACAATATGAATGAATATTGCAATTTGTCTCTTAGGTTTATCTACCATGCACATCTTTTCTCTTGCTTTGTTTTGAGTATACATGGAAAGGCTACATTACCTTGATCTAAAAGTTTAGGTTCACCATCGTCAAAAAATTTATTAATTACACACATGGAATCTAATTAAATTTTGTAATATGTATATATAATTGAATTAGGTAATTTTTTTTATACATATAAAGAAATCAAGTTAGATAGAGGGTGTATACACCTAATGTATATAATAATTTCAAATTTAAAACTTAGTTTCTTTTGTCCATGAAATAATATAATATTATTTATTTTTTATTTTATGTAAATTTATTAGTAAACATTCCATCATATTTAAATATCAAGAAAAACTCAATATTAATTTTTAAAACCAAAAAAGTCAATTTCAGGGGGAAAAAAAGGTGCAAGACAAAATTGTATATATTTTTTTATTAGAGGCATATCCCTGGGAGTGGGATTTTTGGGTAGAGATTTTAAATTACAGAAGTAGCCAATTGGTTTTTTTTTGTTTTTTTGAGGAAAAAAAAACTGTATGATCCACCCAAAAAGAATTTGCTGCGACGGCCGGAAAAATTCTTCTGCGTCTTCTTCCAGAAAACGGCGAACGAAAAAATTATGAAATTTCTAGCGCAAAACCTTACAAAATCCTGCAGACCGAAGCTCCCCGATCACCGTTCTCATCATCAGATGCACACACTTATCATCTACTTTCTTCTAACCCGTCAATTCTCACGACCCGATCCGATCGAGGTTGTCGGCAACGGTCTTCATCCGGGGCCGGATCTCCGGGTCCGCCTCCGTGCACGCCAGCGCCACGTGAAACACCGCCAGCACCTCCTTCTTCGCCTGCACCTCCCGGAGCAGCGTCGGATCCACCAATTCCGACAGTGGGTTCTCCACCTCGAACCCCTTCCTCACCCACCTCACCAGATCCGACACTTCCGCGGCCGTCGCCGTCGACGTCGTCGGAGACGAGATATCCGGCGATTTTCCGGTCAGGAGCTCGAGCAGGACGACGCCGAAGGAGTAGACGTCCCACTTCTGGGCGGGTCGGGCGCCGGCGACCCGGGCCTCCGGAGCCCGGTAGTTGGTGGAGCGGTCGGACTGGGCGGAGGGCTTGACGTAGGGGAGGTAGCTGGCGGAGACGGCGGAGGTGTCTGCGCCGGCGATGGAGATGAGGCGGTTGAGGCCGAAGTCGGAGATGTAGGGGTGCAAGTCGGCGTCGAGGAGGATGTTGGAGGGTTTGACGTCGCCGTGGACGAACTTCCGGGGACTGCACTCGTGGAGGTAGGCTAAGCCACGCGCCGTGCCCTTTGCGACTGTCAGCCTCGTTGACCAAGTGAGGTTGGGTGAAGGTTGACCATTTTTTCCTGTTCCAAATAATTTTTTATTAGTTATTTCACTTCTTTGTATAAGTGTGTGTAATGTTTTGCTATTAATAATAAGAAGTGATTTTTAGAAATTTTTTTGAGCTATTTCAAAATTTAATTTCTATATATTTAAAATAATTTTAAAAGGATGAATGAATTAATAAGTAATTATATTCACGAATAGAATTTATGTTTATTTTTAATTTAATCATTCAATTAAAATAAAAATTTGTAAATATATTACACTTTTTGTAGTAGCAGAGTTACAACCTTTTTAGTTGTTATTTTAATTACAAAAAAAAATTACAACACCAATATTACAATTAGTATTAATAAATAATTAAAATATACTCATAAAACAATTTACCATACAAATAGACTCTAGTTAAGTCATATCTAAAATATTGTACAACATTTGGTAATAGTATTCACGCTAACTAGCTTAGGGATTATTTGATATGACAATTAAAAAATATTAAAAAAAATTTAAAATAAAAATAAAAAATTATAAACATAAATTAAAAATAAAAAATCAGCAATTTATTTGATTTATATTTATAAAACTAAAAAATATATAACAATTAATTAAAAATGCTCATTTTAATCTTTAAATAAAATAATATTATAAAATATAATTTAAATAATAAAGTTTCAAAATGATACACATTACAATTACCATAATAAAAAATAAAAAAATACTGTAAATTAATTTACTTAATTTTTATGACAATAAAAAATAGTAAAATATTTTGTTATATTTATTATTTTTTTTAAAAAAAATTATACATATTTAATTTTAATTATATTAAAATTCATATGATCACCTTATTTTAATTTTAATTTAAAAGTATATAAAATAAATTATTTAATCCAAAAAAAATCATTTCTAAACATTAAAATTTCTATCATATGCTAAGACAATTGAAAACTATAATTTTAAATTTTTTTACAAATAACTGAATATTAACAACAAAAATAAAAAAAATGATGTCATAAATAAGCACATTTTTATAATATATTTTTTTCTATGAAGAAATATAAACAGAAAATCAAATAAAAAACTAATTATACCAACCAAAAACGATTTTATAAAGCCACTTTTTAATAATTAAGAATTTAAATATTTTAAGTTGATTTTTTTAAAATAAAAATGATTTTATTAAACTCACCTAGACTCACTTGGACAGATGTAACCTAACTAGATTCAATCAACACAAATTTCAAAATTTAGGGTTATTTAGTTTTTTTCTTTTCAGTTTTTTTATTTGATTATGGTTCCTACTTAGACTTTGTGAATTTTTAATTAAAATTTAAGATTTTAATCTTTTTAAATTTTGTTATTTGTATTTTTACATACATTTTATAATTTCCTGCTCGCAATTGACATGTTTTGTTTTTCATGTCATTTTTATATCTCGATAATCCGCACAAGTTAGATTGATTTATTTTAAATTTTAATTTTTTAAGGTTTGAGTTATTAATATGTTGTTTAATTTATATTAACTTTATAATTATGAATGTTTTGTTTTAATATAAACTTTTTTAGTTAATCGAAGATGGGCCCAGCAAGTGAAGTAGGGGAAGCCCACCAGGCCCAAAGGGGGTGCGAGGGAGGGTACCTTTGAGGAAAAGTTTATTTTTGCTTTTTGGGAATTATTCTCATCTATAGAAGTGGGACAAAAAGAATAGAAAGGAGCAGGGTGGGTGTCTCAAAATTTTTGAATAAATTGGCTGTATGAAAGTAGGGATACCCTACAAAAACAATCGTGAAGGGTACCTCATGGCCACATCATCAATTCAACACCATTGCTGATGGGTATTGCTGTGGGGTGGTATCATGGCCTCATGGGGCCGCTTACCCTACCATTCCCCACTTACTCTTTCTAAACTAATTGACCTTCATAATTTTATAACAATTTTGGGCTTTGATGGGCTCACTCACTTGCCCAAATGCTCTATTTCAAATTTGAAAAATATTTTTGAAAAAAATTAAAATTTATATTTTAGTTATCAAAAAAGAAAATAAAAAATATTTCAAATTTATAAATAAAAGTTTAATTTTACACATCATAATTATTTAATTTTTCTTAATTTTTAATCATATAAAAATAAATTTTATTTTTAATAAAATTATATATATATAATTAAAAATAAGCTTCCTTCTTATTTTTCTTCTTCTTTCCTTTTATATTCTCATGTAAAATCATTCATCTTATGAATCATATAATGTCAAGAGTTTGGAATTGAAAGTAGAGAAATATTACAAGTTTTGTAATGATGGTTCTTTTATTTTTAAAATTTTTAAAAATTATTATACTGTTTTTCATTTTTCAGTGTTTCTGTTGAAAAGATTTTAATATATATATATATATTTTTTAAAGTATTTTTCAAGTTTTTATATATAAATATTATAGATTTCAGAAATAAAGCAATGTTTTTGTAAAAATAACAAATATTTTTGCAATCAAAGTCGCCTTAAAACTGGGGAAAAAAAAAGTCAAGTACTATATAATATAAAGATAAATTTTATTTTTAATGATTTAATAATTAGTTTTAGCATAAATGGTCCAATGAAAAAAGCAATGTCATGCATAATTTATTTTAAAATAAATAAACTTTTAGCACTTAGACCAAAGCCAACATTCCTTCCCAGCCCAACCTAAGCCTCAAAAAGAATAAATAAACAAATAATATTATTAATGAAGCAGTGAAGAAATGAAAGTGCTAAAACTGACCGCGAAGCGCAGAAGCCAAATTGCCATGGGAAATGAAATCACTGATGAGAAGCTTCTCGTCGGGAGCCCAATAGTAAGCCCTCAACTTCACGATATTCGGATGCTTCACCCGCCCGATCGCCTGCACCTCCGCTGCGAACTCCTTGTACCTCTGCCGATCGCCGCCCTCCCCCAGCCGCCGCACAGCCACCGGCACCCCGTTCCCCAACACCACCTTGTACACTATCCCCAGCCCGCTCTTCCCCAACACATACGCGGATGCCCTCAGCAGCTCGTCCAGCTCGAAATTGAACCCCTTGTCTATCGCCACCAGCTCCCCTTCTCCTTCCTCTCCCCGTCCGCCGCCGCCTGCGCCAGAGCCCGCGGCTGAATCCGCCTCTGAGTCGCTGCTATGTCGACCGCCGGCGAAACACGGGAAGGAACAGAGACTGCCGGTTCGTGGGTCGCCGAGCTTTGCCTTTCCAGTGCAGCTGCAGCCGCCGCTGGAGTCTTTTCTTTTCCAGTAGAGGTACACGATGATGAAGCCGACGAAGGAGACTCCGGCGGCGTCGGCGACTGATATGAGAATGATCATGCCCGGGGAGAGGCCTTTTTCGGGGTTCGTTTCGGATTCGGGCGAGGAGGTTTGTCTCGCCGGCGAGCTCTGTAATGGGTTCCGGCAGGGTTTTTGGAGGGGAAACCCGCAAAGCGATGGGTTGTTGAGGAACGCCGTCGGGCCCTGGTTCGCGAACGATCCGGTCTGGGGTATTTCGCCGCTCAAATTGTTGTTTCGGAGATCGAAGCTCAGCGTCACGGGCAAATTTCCGAGAGATTTGGGGATTTTGCCAGACAAGTGATTGAAAGAGAGATTGAGGGTGCCGGCGAGCGATTTGAGCTCGCCAATGTCTTCCGGAATCGACCCCCTGAGATGGTTCGACGAAAGATCGAGCTGGACCAAATTCTCCATTTCCGGGAAAACGCCGGCGGGAATCTCGCCAGAGAAGTTGTTTCCGGCCAAGACCAGCCTCTGCAGCTGCCGGCAATTACTCAGATCTCCTGGAATCGACCCAGAAAGCGAATTGTTCGAGAGGTCGAGGTTCTGAAGCCGGGGGAGTTTACAGATCGTCGGCGGCAGCTCGCCGGATAGATTATTACCGTAGAGAAACAAGCTGTGAAGCGACGTCGCATTGAAGAGCTGCACAGGTATCGAGCCAGAGAAGTCGTTGCCGTGGAGATTAAGCCTCCGGAGAAACTGGAGGCTGCCCAATTCGGAGGGAATATACCCCCGGAGATTCTTCCCGGAGATCGCGACTCCAACGACGCGAGGGTCGGCGAACCCAGAAACGTTGGCACAGGAAACACCAGACCAGCGGCACGGGACGCTGTCGTTCTCGTTCCAGTCGGCGAATAGAGAGTCGCCGGATGATTGGTCGACGGCGGACTTCAGAGAAAGAAGTGCGAGCCCGTCGGCGGTGAGGCAGAGACCGAATCTTGAATTCTGAAAAAGAGCGAAGCAGAAGAAGAAGGAGAAGAAGAAGAAGAATGGGGAAGTGATCCTCATGGTAGGGAGGTGATGAGTGGGGAGAGATGAGCAGTAGAAGATGAAGCAAGTTGCAGAGAATAAAAAAGGTGGCGGGGCGTGGAGATGGTGGTGTTGGGTGGAGGGGCATTTATGAGAAAGAGACTTGAAAGAGACGAGATTTTGATTGGTGGGGCACATCACCCCTCCCCCCTCCCGCCAAACGGAAAGAGAGAGTTGTAGTAGTAGTAGTAGAAGTGGAAGAAAAGCAATGCCCTTGCACGACATATCTCTCCCGTCTTTTGAGTTTTGTTTTTTATTATTTTTTTAATAATTAAGATATTTTTTGTGGTGTTTCCATTCAATTTCGATGATATATTGTTCTACTATCATTTCTCGATGAATTTAAAATTATGTATAATAATTTTAACTTAATTTGATTAAAATATCATTTTACTTGTTTGGTTAGGTTTTAAGATTTTACCTTTTAAAAAATATCTTACAAAATTAAAACTTATTTATGTCTTAAATATATTAGTTTATAAAAGAAAGTCAAAATTCATTAATCATTACCCAAGTCAAATCTTTTGATAGGAGCAATTAACTCTAACCTAATAATGAAGGGAGAGATTCGCGCTGACACCTTAAATCTCCGGAGTGATCCACGCCCCCGCGTCATAATGATGGATCACCTCAAGAGTCAAACCTTGCTACTATAAAAAAGGATAACGCAAATAAGCATGGGTAACTCACTCTTAACCCAATCTTACTGTTGCATTTAACCTTTTCGAATTGTTCCCTTACTTAGGCATCAGAGTGATTCCTTGGAGTAAACCTCAGGTCTTCCAAATCTACTTTGTTTTTATCTTTTTCAGGTCATCGGAAGTTGGAGAGCAACGTCGTAGGTCATCACCATTTTTATCCCAGAACAGTTGGAGCTGTATGTGGGAGCCGTTTTTTAGAGGTGTTCATCTTACTTCAAACCTCTGATTCTCAAATAATGACAACAACCCACGGCTCAAGCTCCGGCCTTGCCTCTAGTAAAGAATCACCCTAATCCATTCACTCCAGACCTAGAGATCATTTGGGGGTCATCAGGGAGGAATTTCTCACCTTCCAAAGGAGAATGGAAGCCTCCCAGAAGAAGATGTAGGATATGTTTAACTTACTCTTGCAGCAAAAGAGTCAGGAAAAACATATCCCCCCCCCCCCCAACAATGGGTTAGCCCCAACTCACCTAAGAAAGCAGAGAGCCCGAAGGAGAGTAAGGAAAAACTAACCTCACTAAGAAGGTGGAGGACGCGAACAACGTACGAGTCAACGAGCAAAGATCGAATAAGTTAGAAGAGAGGATAAAAAAGATAGATCAAAAGAAGGTCGAACCAACCCCTCTTACGGGGAAACCTCTTTAAAATCCTCGGAGCCACCATTCACCAAAGTAGTGATGGAAGTCCCGCTACCCAGTAAGTTGAAAATGCAGTCTTTTAAAAGGTACGAGGGTTTAAATGACTCGGTTTATCATCTAGACACCTTCAAGGTGTTGATGCAATTGCAGGGCACCTGATGCCATCATGTGCCGGGAATTTGCAGTCACCCTTAAAGATAGTGCTAGGGATTGGTACCGAACCCCTGGCTCAATCGACTCCTTCTCTGAGATGGAACATCAGTTTACCAGTCATTTCATCAGTAGTCGAAGAATCGTCAAAACTTTGGCTCATCTGATGAACTTGGTCTAAAGAGAACAGGAGATGTTGAAAAAATTCATACACCGCTTCGTCACCACGACCCTGGAGATCCCCAACCTGGACATTGGAGTGGCGTTGGCAACCCTAACCACGACCCTTTAGTCGGGGAGTTTCCTGTACTCCTTAGGGAAGAAGCCACCAGCTGATATGGGAGAACTGATGGCCATAGCATAGAGGACTCCATGAGAAAATCAAGCGCAAGACAAACAAGATAAACAACTTGTGCTACTATACAAATTGGATCAACAGGGCAAAATTTTCACAAGAACATTGAAGAACATGAAGAATAAAGCAAAAACAAACATACCATGCCAAACACAAGCAGAATAAAGAAACAAAGATAAGGGCGGAAGGAGAGCGTACCTAGTAGAGGGAAGGGACCCATTAGTCGAGACAAGGAACAAATGAGCGAGCTCACATCCTTTATAGAGAAACCCACACGAATCCCCAAAAAAGTTAACATTTTGAGAAGGTGGGAACTCATTAACCTGTGTGTGCATCTCGAGGAAAAAAGATCAAATCCCTATACAGACGCTGACGTGACACCAATTCCAATGAATCTTGATTCTCCAAGAGCAGCTTGGCAAGAAATGCCACGAATAGTAGCTTGGCAAAAACAGTTAGGCAAGAAATGCCACGAAGAGTAGTTTGGCAGAAACAATTCGCAAAGAAATGCCATGACAAGAAACTTGGTAGAAACAGCTCGGTAAGAAAAGCCACGAAGAGTAGCTCGGCAGAAATAGCGACGCAAGAAATGTCACCAAGAAACAAGGGCAGCACAGCAAAGACAGCTCAATAGCTCGGTAAAATGTTAGCATCAGCTCGGAAAAATTAACTCAGTCGAATCCCCCCGTAGCATTGGCTCAGCAAAATGCTGCCCGGAATATGAATCAACTCGGCGGAGTAGAACGGGAATCCAACTGGCTCAAACTAGTCGAACTTAAAATTTAAAAAAAAAAAAAAAAAAAGACAAGACACCAACTCAAAATTTCAAGAACAAGTTTCGAAAATTCGAAATTAGGAGGGACAACTGATATGCCCTAAATATATCAGCTTTTAAAAGGAAGTCAAAGCCCAGCAATCATTACCCAAGTCAAATGTTCTGATAGGAGCAATTAGCTCTAACCTAATAATGAAGGGAGAGATCCACGTTGGCGTCTTAAACCTCCGGAGCAATCCATGCCCTCACGTCATAATGATGGATCACCCCAAGGGTCAAACCTCGCCACTATAAAGAAGGGTAACGCAAACAAGCATGGGTAACTCACTCTTAACCCAATCTTACTGTTGCATTCAATCTCTTCGAAACGTTTCCTTACTTAGGCATCAGAATAATCCCTTAGAGTACACCCCGGGTCGTCCAAACCTACTTCGTTTTCATTCTTTTCAAGTCATCAGAAGTTGGAGAGCAACGTCATAGGTCATCACCATTTTTATCCCGCAACATTATCAAACATCTCACACGATGGTATGGAAGAGTGCATTAATGCGCTATATACTATTGATTTTTAATATAAAAAATATATTTATTTTAAAGGAAATGTTAGGATTTCATGGATTGTATTCCGATAATCTTGTGAACAAACAGAGGATATATATATATATAAAAGATATTTTCATTATTAAATTTAGATAACTATTTTGTCATTTGGGTCAATTGTTTTTAACTTAAAAGCTTTAATCTCTAACTAATTAATTAAGAAATTAATTAATATGTTAGTAAATTTATTTCCCTACTTATTCTCACTTAGTATAATCCTCAATTCTCATTTATGCATTTTATAATTTTTTATGCTATAATATTTATTAATATAGTAAATGCTAGTTTAAAAGTAATTAATTTAGCATTAATGAATATTTAGAAATATACATTCCAAAAATTCAAAGAAAATGATTTTGATAAGTTTATTGTAGACCTTCCCTTATAGTATGCAATATAGTTAGAGAAAATCAAACAATGAGGTACATGATTTAGTGTGATTATTAAGGAAAAATTATAGAGGGGACCCCTTCCACGTGTTTGTGTGTCTTCCTTAATTATTCACTTAATGAAAATGAATCATTTTTTATATTAATGAATGTAAAACCAATTTGTCGCATATCTAATATTTATAATACAGACACACAGACATGTGAAGGAGGAGGTTTATTATATAATTTCTCATTATTAAAAGCATTCTGGGCTATTGTAATAAATTTATGTTTTTTTTTCACGTAATTGTATAAAAAAAATTTAATAGGTGATTAAAATTTAAAATTTTAATTCAAACTATCAAAAATTAATATTTGTAAGAAAACCTCTTATTTTACTTACAAAAGATTTTTGTGTGTCTTTTATCTATTTATTTATATTCGGTTTAAAATGAATTATTTTAATTCAAATTGAATTTTATGTATAGATACCCACAAGTCACCTTTATCATCAAACTATCCCCAATGTTCTATGTTTGATTTTGGAACTCATTTCGTTTTATTAGAGAATTTAGGTCACCTTCAAATCTTAGGACTAAGGGTTATAATAAAATTGTAATATGATGGTCACTTGGGCTATGCAATAAATTTTTTTCAGCCTATTGAATTTTCTAAATATCACATAACATCATTTGAATTTGTTACAACTATCGAAAAACTTTTTAAGATTATAAATTTGTGAACAAATTTAATCACTCGTCTTTTTAAGGAAAATTTTGACAATTGTTAATAATTGAAAGGGTCAATGTCATATTCAAAAAAAAAATGTCAAATGTTCTACTATTTATTCATCAACAATCAACATAGTAAAATTTAGGGTAAAATATATTGACCTCCTGTGAGGTTTGACAAAAAAACATAAACATCTTCTGAAGTTTCAAAAATCTCATTAACTTACTTTAAGATTTTAAAAATTATAAGAAACATCCCTTGAAATTTGTAAAAAAAAATGATGCAAACATCTACTTGTATTTTGTAGACGAGTCTTTTGAAGTGAAGTTTGCGTATTTTTGACAAATGTTAAGAGAGACTTTTGAAATTTTTGAAATTTTAAGGGGGATCTGTAAAATTTATAAAATCCCAGGAAAGGTCAATTTCTTAACTCAACATTTAAAGAGCATAAAAAAAAATATAGAATGAAAAACTTATTATTTCTCGTTATATAAACTAGACAAATATTGAGAAGAAAAAATCAATGAGCTACATTTTGACAAACATATTAGCGGAAGAGTTGTTATGTGTGTACATATAATGTGGAGGAAGAACCATGATTATATATATATATATATATATATATATATATATATATATATATATATATATATATATATATATTCTCTTAACCACATGCAGTTTAAGAACAATTGTGGCAATCAAATCATTATTTTTATAAGAAAATAAATTAAGCTTTTTAATCACTTCACTATTTTGATAATAAAAAAAAATTGTTATCAATTTTTATGCAGTAGTTATGCATTATAAGTTTTCAATGAAGCTGCTCATAATTCACTAATCTGAATAATTATTTAAATAAAATTTATCGTGATTACAATTATCATAATTTTTTTTTTTTTTTTAAACAGATGGGGTAGGTTCATCAACCCTAGTGCAAAAGGTAGCAATAGTTAAAAAGCTAAAACAAAGATCCTAAAGGGAGACACTAACAATAAAAGGGTTAAAAACACTCTTTTTTTCTTGAAATTTGATAAAAGGATGATAATTTTTTATGAGATTTAAAAATCTTCATGCGTCTCCCCTATAATTTTAAGAATTTTAAAATTCTCCTATGATTTACCAAAAAGATGCAAGCATCATAAGAATTAAATGTTGGGGTTATCCCACATCAGTTGTGGAAGAAATTAGTGGTCAGTTATTAAGTGTGAGGAAAAGTCTCACTCCATGAGCTAGCTTTTGGGGTTGGATAACCAAGTGTGTGACCGAGACCAATAAAGAGCATCTAGGCCTAAGATGGATCCGAATAAGGTGCATAAGGTGTCAGTGGTAAGGCTTACTTGAGCAATTGTTGGGGAATTGGGAAAAAGTGAGTAAATGATGGTGCTCATATATATGATTGGGTCCAAAATTCAATAGGTTTAAACTTTTAGATCAAGTTGGTGTTCACTCATGCATATCAAACCCACTCATGGGCTCCTTCGATACTAACATCAAATGTCAAGGAAAGTTTGTGAAATTTTGAAATTTCAAATAAGGCCCGGAAAAAGATAATCTTTTTTCACAAATTAAGGGAAGGTTAATGTGTTTTAGTCAAAATAGAATGGTAAAATGACATAATCAATCGTAAAATGTAGAAGTGAAAGCCCATTATTTAGATTAAAAGAACTATTAATTATTAATCCACTCCTAATCACAGCTTCAAGCTCACCCTAGCTTCATGTGCATCAAATCAAAGCAGTATAATTTGTAATTATTGGAAATTCACTGTTGAATTGGATGGGATGGGATGGGAGAGTTGGGTGGAGGAAGGAGAGAGATGAAGTATTAATTACTTGCAAATAGAGCCATCCCTTTCCCTTAACCAACACGAGTCTCTCTCTCTCTCTCTCTCTCTCTCTCTCTTATTGTTTTTTGGGTATCTCTTCATGATTTTTTAGTCCCAGAGTGTTACAAAAACGCACGCACTCTTGAATGCTGCAAATGGGTTTCTGGTCAGTTCTCCATTCTTTACTGCTTTGCAATTAGTCTCAACCACAGACAATTATTTTTTCAAATGGTTTAAGTGGATGTGTGAATGATGATTATTATTATTATTATTATTATTATTATTATTATTATTATGCATCTCTCTCTCTCTCTCTCCATCATGAAATTGTTCTTAGAAGCTAACAAACCATAGAGGTAGAGAGAGAGAGGAGAGAGAGGGCGAGAGAGATGGGTTCTTTCCAGCTTGGATTATATATATGTAAAGGTTTGGTCTCTTGACTTTTTGAGAGCAGTTGGGAGATGGGGGAGCCTCCCTGCTTCCATATTTATTTATTTATTATTTGCATTTTTGTGTGAAGGTAGCATCATGTTGTATCTTCTACTTCAATCCTTTATTATTATTTTTTAGTAAAAAATAATATGCATATTAAAAGCAAAATAATGTATTTCATTTTATAAACAAAGAAAATCAAGACTTCTAAAAGCTCAAATATAATTTCCACAAACTTCTTCACCAACTACACATCCATAGTTTGAGGGTACACTAAATTTTTAAATAATCCTAAACGCCTAACTAAACATGAACACTTAGACCTTGTTTTCCAAAACAGTTCTTACTTTTTATTTTTCATTTTCAAATCGCTAAAGAACTATAATATTATCACATTGCTTTTCATTTTTTAAATTTGTATAGAAAACTCATAAAAAATTTATTTTTTATTATTTTTAAATTTTTGCATCTAAATTTTTAAAAAAGTAATACTTTTTAACTATTTAAAATCTTCAAATAAAAAATAAAATAAAAATTAATTTTCTACTACTACATATACTCCTAGGATATGTTTGAATCAAAAATTTTACTTTAGCAAAAAAAAAAGAAAGGAAAATAAAAAATAACTCATTTTTCCTTATATTTTCCTTCTCTATTAACAACTACAGAAAATGAAAATTTATCTTAATATGACTAAAAATGAAAAATAATACATTAATGATATATAAAATCAAAAAAATTTGGGCAGAAGATATTTACTTTCTTTGAGGTTTGGCAAAAAAATAATGACATCTCTTAAAATTTCAAAAATTCTTTTGACTTTACTAGAAATTTGCTAAAAAGACAACCCCCCTCCCAAAAATATGTCTTTTTTAAATAAAATATAAAGAGAGGTTGTGTCTTTAACCTCAAGTGAGGTCTATGATATTTTTGAAACCTTAGGAAAGGTTCTTGAAATTTTTGAAATCTCAGGAAAGATCTTTATCATTTTGTCTGACTTTAGGGAAGGTTAGTGTCTTTTGTCCAAAATTTTTTCATTGATTCAATATAATTTTTATTTTCTTTCTTATTTTCCTTCACAACCAAACATAAAAATGTGTATTCCTTGATATTTTTTCTTTTTTTTTCCCTAATATTTGCCAAATTCTAAATAAAGTGTTAGTGCTTGTAAACACAAATTTGAAACCACAGATTTGGATGAAATCAATACGATTTTCTACTTTATTTTATTCAAAATCCCTTAAATTCGATCCAAGAATTAAAATATAAGCTCCCAAACATAGAGTCAGGATTCCAACTCACTTTCCAAAAATCCTGAGAGATAATAAAATCTCAACGCGTATGCTACATCATAGTCATACCAATGAGTGCCTCCCAACTTTCACCTTTAAACTTCAAGCTTTCCCAAAAACAGGCAAAATAACAAGGATAAAATCAAACGTAATGTCAAGGCTGCAGCTGCGTGGTCCATTGGTTTGTGAAATAAGATGGTGAGATGAGATCAGACTTCATGTCTCGGCCCGTTAATTTTGAGAAACAAATCACATACTGCTGAAAAGAATCACTGCATTTAACCTAAGGGAGGGACAAAATGCAATTCGTGTGAACCGAGAACTGAGCCTTTGTGACATTTGGAAAGCTATACTACTCGGGCAAAGATATAGAGGCCATGAGAATTCTTTTGCTTTGTAATGAAGGGTTGTGATGCCATTCACGTTTGTTGAATGAATCGAATTATGGGCACACAAAAGGCTAAATAAAGCCAATGTGCTCAACCCAAATGGATCCCATTTACTCCCAGCAAAAAATATATTTTCATAGAACATAATTAATTGAATTATTGCGAGACTAATCCAAGAATTGCCCTTAAACCAGCATCAAAATATCCTGAGGTGATGCAAAGAAAAAAGGAGAATAGGAAAGGATACATATCCAAGAACATCGCTCAATTTTAATCTCAAAGGGCTGACAAGAGAGAGGATAACAAAGAGCAGAAAAAACTTGAGCAAGCAGCATATACAAATTACGAGAGAGAGAGAGAGAGAGAGAGAGAGAGAGAGAGAGAGAGAGAGTCAATATGATCAATTCCGATTAATTTTTGACAGAATTCAACAATATTTCCAAATCACAGGCAACAAATTCTTAGTGTTATTTTGAACAAAGTTATGTTCCATCTCCTCTTTAAAGAGGAGCATCATCTGAAACTCAAATCAGTCAAGCCCCTGCTACTTCAACCATTTCCTGTTCCACTGTGTTTGGCACTACTGGGTAGTATTTGTAGTGGAGTTCTCCAACATCATCACCAGATAGCTTCTTCCATCCACTTGGTCCTACATGGTAAACTAATGAAAACACAAAGTTTAGACCCAGAAACACAAGCACGGAGGGAGAGAGAGAGAGAGAGAGAGAGAGAGAGAGAGAGAGAGAACATACCACTAGCAACTCCACCACTCGCTCCATCTCGAAATGTTGCATGGTAGATAGCTCGTCTTGCCAGTTCAGCAGCCTCTTCAACCGACATATCATACTGATACCTGGCAGAATTGACCCAGAACAGGGCAAGGGTGATGCACAAATGAAGGAAAATTGGAAGCAGGGTCCATGAAGTGCACGACACATGATAAGAAAAGGCAAACAATAGTACTACTCTTCTTGAAAAGTAACAGTCAATGAAGTTAATGAACTGCATGTGGCAACACCTACTTCTCTATCATCCCACATCAATATGAACATTATCTTCACAGTTTCAACATGGACATAGCCACATGGCCTACACCAGAACTATTTATTTCGACACTGCAAATTATGAAAACAGAACAAAATGTGTCTTTCTGATTGCAAATTAACTACACTTCAAGAGATCACATAACTGAGTGCATCCAGGTCCCAACAAATAAACAGAAGGCACTTTGATTATTTGACCAAGTGAAGATGTCTGTTAAAAATGTCCAAGAGGTGACACCAAAGAAAAAGAATTATGGGAGCAGCAGAAAAAACATTAAATGTAATTCACTAGAAATACAGTTGCCAAGAAACATTTGGGGCAATTCATTTTTTCTTTTTATTTTTAAGAAATGCAAAAAAACAAAATCTAAGAAAATTTTCATCAGCAGCCTAAATTTTTTATTAAAAACCGGAAAAAAAATAGTTCCAGAAGCAGCACGCGCAAAACCCTACTTCAGGCAGTATTCACTTTTACCAAAAGGGGAATTTCCAGCAAATCTTGGAAATGAATTTGCTAATAACAATGGGTCTAACATCTGTAGAAAAAAGATCACGTGACGTCAAATTTAGAGAGAAAAAGGACACGCACCCATTATCCAGCACACCATAAGCATATGGTGATCCAGATCCAACTGAGAATCGAGTTCCTTTTAGCCTCCCTCCTTCACTGTCTACATAATATAGTCCAGGACCCTGCAACTCACATAGAAGATGCGGCTTAGAAGAATCAGGCAGAAAAAAAAAATGAAATATATATATATATATAAATATTATTACTGTTTCATCCCAGCCAGCAATCATGGTCCCGACAGACAGACCCATTCCTCGGTAAGAATAAAGAATGTTAGCCAGTAGCTTGGAAGCCCCTGTGACTGAAATTCTTCTCTTGTTTGCCAGCTCATGTAGTCGGCACTGGCATATGTCAAACAGCAATCCATTAGATCCTCATACAAGAAAAAAATCCATAATAATGGACATCATATGTTCCCTAATGCTGAATTCAACTAAAGTCTATCGAACCAATATCGTCAATAAATAATAATTGCACAACGCTGCTCAACTGTATTTGGCTATTCTCCAAGGTTAAGGCACCTACACTGCATCTGGTTGGCCACTGATTTATTTCAGAAGCACACTAAATCCGCAGTTGCATAATTTTTGTTCAGCTAATTCAGACAGTGGGTAAGAAATTATAAACACACCTTATTTAGAATTCAGAACAATTTTTTTTTTTTTTGTTAATACTTCATTTGAAATGACAGAGGGGAATGAAAAAAAAAATTGAAAATAAATTATTTACCTTAATGCCCAGATTTCTGTGCCAAAATTGGCAGTCTGCAGCTCCGCCAGCCATCGTGCCCAGCATATAAGGATTGATTTCAATGATTTTCTTCACAGACTGTGATGCTTCAGAAAATAAGGAGAAAATGGTAAATAATCCTTGCTTTGTAATACAAACAAATAACCATTTCATGTATATAGTAATCATTTCATGTATGAATATGACAATAATCCATATAAAATTATAATTTTAAGGCCAAAATAGGTTAGCAACTGTTATTCAATGTCTAAATGTCACAGTATCTCACTGGTGCAACAGTTCAGAGCCTGAAACCATTGACAATAACCAACATTCTCTGATATCAAACTAGTATGTCGTGTCTATTTTGCATACTACATCACATTAAATAGAATAAGGTGATACCTGAGAAGGCATTGTATTATGAAATTGTGGTTGTAAATGACTCAGATATATTAACGTAGTTTGCAGATTATCTTTTAAAGGCTTGTACACGATACAAACAGACAGAAACATGCCAACAAATTTGAACAGGGCAAGCATTGAAAGAACCTGACGCAAGCGTTATCGAACCATTGACTATTGAGAGTATGAGACTGTTCAACTATTAACATAAATACTGTTCATCAGCTAAAATAAACAAGCAACAACAGCTCTGCCTATACAACTGTGAGTTTTGTTCCGACTCCCATAATGGTGTATGATGTATGGTCTCAGCTGTTATTTAAAACCATATTAGCAATGCATTAAAAACCAGACCAGAAACAGCTCAACCAATCTCCTTTCGAGTCCAGGCTAAATATTATTAATTAACTAGCAACTCAGCCAAAATCAGAATGAACTGGTAACCCAGATGAACCAGCATGAACGAGGGTCATAGTAACTCTTAGTAGGTGTTTTGCGATTCGGATTTGTAAGTCCTCATTTCTTCGTGTTCCTTGGTCAGGGTTCACACTGCATGTTCTCAAGATTTTGAGCCATTGAGGAGGTTATATTTGATTGCCCAAGCTGCATCTCTGATGCCAGTCCCCAATCTCCAGCAGTGTGCTCAGCCTCGCCATTCACATGCTCGTGCCCCAAGTACTATCTCTCTCTCTCTCTCTCCACATAAAGTGCCGTTAAGGAGGAAGCCATTTAAGTGCTGGAGGTGGCAGTAGGGCTGCTGCCTACTACTATTCGACTTGCTGGGGTTGGATCTCTTCTTTCTTTTCTTGAGTCTTCTTCTTATAAAATTGCAAGAAAGGAGCTGGGATCCAGAGATTAGGTGAGAATTGTGAGACTGCACAAATTGCATACCTCGGTTTCATTAATTATTTGATCACACAAACCCAGGAACCAGTTGGATTGTCAATTCGCTGTCCAGTCTGGCTTTCAAAATATTGCTTATTGCATATTGGGATCTTAGGGGTTAGCAAGATCAGGGTGCAAGATCAGAACAAGAATTGTAAAATCCTATGAACCTACAAAAACAAAATTTAAAAAAAAAAAATGTATTTACATGTTAAATTTCAATGACGTATCACGTAGGGGACCAAGGTTATTAAAATGGGGATCCTATGCATGATAGCTATGACGGCAAGTAGAGTCCTATCACAAGATCGGATCAAGGATCCTAGAATTATTCTACCTATACAAATAAATACGAAAATTGCATTTGTATGTTATTTTCCATAAATTTCTATATATAAACATGCAAAATTGGCTAATAAGTGTGGAAGACTCAAAAAATCACAAGGAGCACCTAGGGTAGAGCCCTCGTATGACACGCAAAAAAAAACAGAAAAAAATGAAGTTTTCAAATTATTGCATTCCTAACTTACTCAAACAAGCTTATACTGATAAGAAAAAATGCTTATTTAATTAAAATAAAAAACAGGAAAATATTTTTTTTTAATAAAGCAGTCAACAAACAACTATATGACATGAAACAGTCAAACAGCCAAATTATACTTAAATTTTTTTAAAAAAGAGCTAAACTATCGGACTAGCTTCTATCATTAATTTCAGAATCCAAGCCACTAATTGTCTAATTAGAATCACTAAGAGATCATCAATGACTTCATCAAGCCCATCATTAAATCATCAGCATCATTATCATTATTATTGTCAAATGCATTAAAGGGATTATCTATCTTCATTCTTAGGGATTGTTTGGAACCACTTATGCAAAAGTGTTCTTTTAAAAAAAGTGTTGAATTTAAGGAATGCTAATAATAAGTGTTGAACTGAAAAAGTACTTAAAAGTTATAAGTAATGTTTGGTTGTGTTTAAAATAAGAGGTATTTGGATATTTACTTTAATTATCGAGTACTATATTATTATTTTTAAACATATTTTAAATTAAAAATATTAATACTTTTAATTAATAGTTTCATTATTAATTATTTTAATTATCTATAATTAAAAGTTAAATATTTTCTATTAAAAAATAACATAGGATTATATTTTTTAATAAATAATAATCTTGTTACTAATGCATATCTATAACATATTACTATCATATTAAATTATGATTAAAATAATACTATCAATTAAATTTGAAATTTTAATTTATTTATTGATAATTTAAATTAGTAAATAGTTCTTGTTCAATCCAAAATTGAATTATAATAACTAATATGTGTTTTTTCATATATTTTAAATAAAAATATTAATATTTTTATAATTAAAATTTAAAATTATAATTATATTAATTTTATAATTAAAATTAGAATATTTTCTATTAACTAAAGTAATATAGTATTATTTATTAATTAACAATAATCTTGATATTAATATATATTTACAACATATGATTATCACATTAATTTATGTTAAAAATAGTATTAATAACTAAATTAAAATTTTTAGTTTATTTAATGTAAATTTGAATTTATAGTTGATTCTTTTTAGTCATTTCAGAATTTAATTATATTTTATTAATAATTAATAGGTTATAATGCATAATAAAATAACATATGATTAATTTTTAATTAACAATTTAAATAATAATTATGCTAACTGTTTTTTATCAATATTTAAAAATAATTAACAATTTAATTAATAATTATGTTAACTTTAAATTTTAATTAATATTTAAATATTTTTATTAAGCAAAAATAATATTAAATCATTTTTTATTAACAATAATCATGATCTTAATTTATGTTCATAACATATGATTATCATTTTAATTTATATTAAAATAATGATATTAATTAAATTAGTATTTTTTTTTAATATTAATTTAAATTAATAGATTGTTCTTCTACTTCATTTCATAATTGAGTTATGTTTCATTAATAATTAATATATTATAATACATAATAAAATAATACATGATTATCTTCTAATGCATTTTTTAAATAATAAAATAGCTAATAAATTTTCTTATGTTTACAAAATTGACCTGCCTATGAACAGTGCCACTTACAAGTGGCCAAAAAGCTATCTAGGTTGCTTTTCAAAATTCACTTAAATAGCTCTTAAAAAAGTGGTTCGGGAAAAGCACTTTTATTAAAGTGCTCCCAAATGGGGGCTTAATGTTCAAAGTTAGCACTTAATAACGAACCCAAAAAAAAATCACAATTTCATGTATAAGGTATACCGGGCAAAAATTACGAAGCCTGTAAGACAAGTAATTTGGTAAAGATCATAAAAACATAAACGCATGTAGGATCTTACAATGTACAATAATCCCACTGATCCTACAGTGATCCTACTGCCATCCTACCAAGTTGCAATTCTATGTAGGATTAGGATCAGATTGCAGTTTTAACAATAATGTGTGGAACTTGGTTAGTAAAGTGTTCAAAACTTAAAAAACTCACATCTTAAGCAACTTAAATGAAAAGAGTTTTCGAACAACTTAAATGATAATGAAGGAAACAAGGTTCATATTATTGCATTTTCCTAACTCAAACAATTTATAATGAAAAAAGAATAATTTTTTAAAAAAATAATCTCAACACAAATCAATCAAAAAACAATTATTATTACATCTAAAATTAAAAAGATGTTTTAACAAATAACAGAAGTCAAACTATCAAGCTGTCAATTCAAAATTAATGTATTAATGTAATAATGCAAGTTAAAATTGGCTTCACCAATATCATTGAGAGCAACATCAATGTCTACGTGTCAAGCCCATCATTAAATTCATCACCACCGTCATTATCAAATGCAATAGTGTAATAATTTTATCAACCTGAACGTTCGGGAGTTCCTAATTGGATCACTTACAAGGTTGTCTCTTCATGTACAAACAGTATAGGATAAACACTAAGCCCATGGTTCAAGAAATTTAGAAAATGGTAAAGAATATAAATTTATTGTAGGATCCTACAAACTCTTGCCTTTTGGGAAGATACCAGCAGATAACGTCACCAGTTGGATGCTAGGGAGCCCTCAGGAGTCAGGTTACTTTGACTCAGGCAAGGCTTCTTTGTCCTCTTAGCTTCTTTATTCCTTGTATATTTTTAGGGTGCCTATGCAGATTGCTCATAAGTTGAAAAAACTGAACAAGAAAATTTTAATAGCCCCGGATGTGCAGCAGTGAAGACGGATCATTTGTTTACTTGGGCTAAGGTTTGTAGCCTAAGGTTTGGGAGGTATGGGTTTGGGACACTTAGCATGTAGCAATATTGCCTAAGTGGAAAATTGGTTATGGGGCTTTCTTTTAGAGCCCAAGTCCCTTCAGCAAACGGTGATCCACTATGAAAATAGGATCCAGCATAATGCTTGGGATGCTAAGGCAGATATTAATGCCACTCATGTCAATCTTGGGAAATTTATTTCTAACATTCCCCATCTCTTTTTCCCTTCAGTGAGTTTTTGCATTGCCAATGGGAAAAGTTCGTTTTGGGCAGGGCATAGGCTTTTGTTTATTGTCGTCTCTACACTTCTCAAGCAGTCCTAATGCATTCCAGTTTTCTAAGAAGGATACTATCTCTTGGAATATTTACATCATAAGGAGTTTGAATAAGGAGAAAACAACAGAATTAATTGTGCTATATCTGGTACGCAGAAAATAGAATTGAATGGAATGGAGAATGAAATGGAGTTCAAGTAGGAACATAGAGACCATTCACATTAGAATGACTAGAATGGAATGGGCATTCCCATTCTCATTTGCATTCCCAAATTTATAATAAATAATACTGATAACAGAATAAAATGCTCTTATTTTTTAATAACTAACTTGAAATATATAAATCTAACAAATTTAGAAAAGGTTTTAACTCAAACAGCCTTTATTAATTATTTTCTTAAATTTAATATGAACAAATAATCAACTAAATTTTGGCCAACACGATGTGAAATGATGTAAATCCATGTTTGGTCGGTGATACACTGCTGTAGGGCTAGCATCACCATCCAATCAAGCACCAATTTCTAATGCAAGCTCAATCTCACACACAGGGTAATGCTCAAGCTCAACCTTAAGCTCAAGCCTTGGTTCATCCAACAATGTTCTTGGAGGGCATTCACAAAGAAAATTTCTAAAAACAAAAACACCACCATCACAAGCTATAAATTGTTTTTATAATCTTCCATCCATTTGGTTAACCCCAGGGGAAAAAATAAACTACCATCAAGAAATTATCAATAACAAGAGAAGATCTGTATCACCTTAAAAATGTCCATACCTAACAAGGGAACCTCTCTATCTCTCTCTCTCTCCCCCCCTATACACACACACGCACACACACACAAAGGATCTATATCTAAGATCAGGATATCGGATCCACAACTCACTCCAAATTTTTCATTTTTGTTTGATTTTTGGAATGTCGTTGATCTTGTCTGCATCTAGATTCTAAATCATAGTTATAAAATCTTAAGATTTGCGAATCATATGAGTACGATTCATACAATTCTATCAATTCCACACAAAAACGACTAAAATCTTACTAGTGAATCCAAAAGTAGTCAAATTATTTCAATTTTATTTTTTTTTCCCTTTTCAATTTGAGGAAGAATATGCATGAAATATGATTTTTTTTTTAATTATTTATAAACACCAAAAATTCAGTTTTTTAATATTTTTTTTCTTGATTCCTTCCCTTTAATAGCAGAAAAAAATATTTTTTAAAAGAAATTTTCTTGACTACATTTGCTTTTTATTGTTTAGGGAAAGCATAGACATGAAATACGATTTTTTTAAATTGCCAAAATTTAAATGCATTTTACTATTTTGCTCCTGGTTCGTGTATATATGCATGTTGTTTGAGATTTTATTTTGGAAATTTGTACCAATTCTGTTTTCGACTATCGATTCCCAAAAATGGAATTTCAATTCATAATTTGAATCTTGATTTGACAACTATGATCTTAACAATCTTCGCACAGCTCTAACGACCAGATTTTCCCGCAAGATCTCCTTGCGATTTGTTGTCTTGTCATAACTGCAATCACACCAATCAGAGTACAAGAATGCCCTGCATAGAACAATTCAACATACCCGCAATGGAACCCAGTCAACCCAACCTTCCTCAGGAGTCCAGAGCACTTGATTCACCTCCCACAGCCCAAAATCAATCCAGAGAAAGATCATGGCTGGTCTCCGCCCATGCATTGGAAGCAGTATCAAGCCATTACAGTACCAGGCTGTTGAATGACTAAAACGGATTTCTAAGTCCTTATTTTTGCATTTCTCCCTCAATTTTCCCTTTATTTAAGCTTAGAAACTCAATTTTAAGTTGGTTTATTTAGTTAGTGAATTTTTTATTTTAAAAAAAAAATCATTTTTGGGTTTATTTTCCTTGACATTTATCATGCATTTTTTAATAACTACCATTCAAATAAATCCAACTTATTCTCTCTTTAATTACATATGTTTGTACTCTTAAGCTCTTTCAACTTTTTTTCCTTTTTTTTTCTTACACCTAGTAGGAGATTAAAATACGTTCTATTGTATGCAATTTTGTTCTTGTTTAACATATGAACATTCTATATTTTATTTTTAGGATAATAAAAAATTCAATTACAGACCAAAAGAGGGCATTACAAATTTAATATTTCTACATGTTTATGATTTCTTAGTTCGAATTTCACTTATAATAAATAAAGTAGTGAAAAGTAGCAAATGCATGCTTCTGCTCACCAATAACAACTAAAGCAACCAAGACGACATCCAATACTTGTAGGTAGTATATGTTATATTTAAATTGATTAAAACTCACTAAAAATCATTTAAAGCATTAGTATGTAGGATTTTGGGATCAAAACATGTGAATCTATATGGCTTTAAGAAGTTTGATGATGCGAAAAATGAATTCACAGACATGGTGTCCGTTACCCGTTACGTAACAACAATGACAGTTACACTGCAACTGTAACGCCAACTGTTACCATTAGTTATTTAAAACCACAGGTGAGAGAGGTAGTAGATGAACTAGATCCTGCTCCTCCAAATGCAAAAGCCTCGTGAGTCACTATGAGCTAGGGTGAGGGAGGCAAGAGATTCAAAGACAGACGATGAGAGATTAGGTAGGGCATTCCCCGCAATTCAAATTTGATTCCCGTTTTGGGTGAGAATAAACAATTTTGTTCCACCATATTTGGATGGAATGCCCATTCTCACTTTTAGTGAGAATAAGCATTCCAAGGGGATGAATATTCCCACTTTTAAAAGCACACCCAAACATAAGAATGGAATTAAAATTTTGGAATGATCATTACATTCCATTTTCACATACCAAACAAGGCCTTGGGTGCTTGATTCTTTTCATGTCTCCCAAACAAGATAGAAGAGTCTGAACTTTGAATGCCTTGAAAGACTTTTCATGTCAATGTTTCTTTGATCATCTTACACATTTTTTCAACCACTTGGGTTTGTTGCTCAGGGGGAGTCAAGCTTAGTGTGTCGGCCAAGAAGTCACTATATGGTTTAAAAAAGTTTCCGACGGCATGGCTTCGTCGCTTCAACACTGTAGTACTATAGTTTGGCCTTCAATGGTATGCAACAGATCATTCTGTATTTTATCACCATACTCCATCTGGAAGGATTCTACTTATTGTCTACGTGGATGATATTGTAATTACTAGTGATGATGATCAACTTATTCAAAATCTAAAGCATTTCCTACAGACTAAGTCTCAAACAAAGGATGTGGGACCATTAAAGTACTTCTTAGGTATAGAAGTATTAAGATCTCGTATCGAACCGTCTTGTCACAGAAGAAGTATGTTCTTAATCTTTTAGATGAGACTGTTGGGATCCAAATTTGTTGATACACCCATGGACCCCAATAGTAAGTTACTGCCAGATATAGGTGATTTATTTCTTAACCCAGGACGGTACTGAAGACTTATTGGAAAGTTGAATTATCTTATAATCACTCAACCAGATATATCTTTCGCAACAAGTGTTGTGAGTCAGTTTCTTGATTCCTTGAGAACAAGTCACTAGGATGCAATAATTCACATTTTGAGATATCTCAAAGGTGCACTAGGGAGAAGTTTCTTTGAAACTAGCATATTGGAAGATCAATCGTCCAAAATAACCATGAGCAGCCACGATTCATATTGCCTTCAACCCAATATTCCATGAGCGAACAAAGCACATCGAAGTTGGTTGCCATTTTATTATGGAGAAACGTGTACAGAAGCTCATTACAACCACTTATGTGAGTCTAAGTTTCAGCTTGCTAATTTATTCACTAGAGCCTTGGTAGGTGTTCTAGTGAAATTCATTTGTAACAAGCTAGGAGCATATGATATATATGCTCCAGCTTGAGGGGGAGTGTTAGTGGTTATTTAGTCATTTTATGTGTGCAAGTTAATAAGAGTATCATGGTCATTGGTATTGTACTTGACATATATTTTAAATAGAGGGAGACACCTACCATTGAGGTTAGATCTTCCATTTTACCCAATTATTCAACAATATCCTTAAACTTTGATGCATTTTGGTAGGGTTTGAGGCTCTCTCGGGCTTGAAAGTGAACCTTGGAAAAAGCGAGCTCATTCCAATTGGTGATGGCATAGGGGAACTTTCCTTCCTCGTTTTTTGGGTTGTAATATGGAATCCTTTCCCATTAGTTACCTCAGCCTCCTTCTTGGAGCCAAATTCAAAGAAAAAGGAGTCTAGGACCCCATTATTGAGAAGTTCGAAAGAAGATTAGCAGGATGGAAAAGGAAATTATTGTCTAAAGTGGCAAATGCACTCTTATCAAGGGCACTTTGACAAACCTTCCCATATACTACATGTCCCTCTTTCCCTTGCTAGCTTCAATTGCTAGGGGACTAGAGGGGATTCAAAGGAAATTTCTTTAGAAGCTTGGGGGAGGAGTTCAAATTTCACCTCGTTAAATGGGGAGTGGTCAAACAATCTTTTTGTTTGGTAAGTTAGGGTTTAAATCCTTCCACACATTCAACAAAGCCCTTCTCAAGAAATGGTTGTAGAAGTTCATAAAGGAGAATGATCAGCTTTGGTGGGGAATCATCATTTCTAAATATGGGCTTGAGCATAATGAATGGATCACCCCAAATTAGTCGTAGCAGAGGACCCTATCGAGTGGGGGTTTGGAAATTCATCAAGAAAAAGCTAGGATGTCTTCTTCCCGTATGTTAGATATCATGCCGGAAACGAGGACAATGTTTGCTTTTGGCATTATGTCTGGCACAACAACAGGATCTTAGAGCTGCATTTCCTTCCATCTACAGTTTGTCTTGTGACAAGAATGCCATCATCAATCATCATCTTCAAATCTCATATCAGGAAATCCGCTAGTATATTCCCTTTACTAGAAATGCGGTAGATAGGGAACTAATGCTCTCTCTGACTTTTACAGCAATCTCTAAAATTTCTTGTACCAAAACATCCCAAACAAACCAAAAAGGCTTTGGATGGTAATGGTGTCTTCAACTCTTTGCTGTCATATTTTTCTACAAGAAGCTTTCTCTAATGGGAACAAATTGCAACAACCTCCCCTAGATCATATTTGGAAGATAGAAGCCCCTTCAAAAGGTTGCCTTTTTTGCCTCAGAGGCAACACATGAAAAATTTACCCTAGACAACTTGCAAAAAAAGGGGGTTGACAGTTACCAATAGGAGTTTACTTTGTATGGCTGATGCAAAATCAGTCAACCACATCCTTCTTCACTATCCCTGGACACAAAAACTTTGGAACATGGCTCTATCCCTATCCAGACGCTAGCAGTGACTGCCAATTCTGTGGGAGGGGAGCTTTGGGCTTGGAAAGGCATTAAATCCACCAAGGAGAAGAGAAAGGCCTTGAAACTCAATCCTCTTGCAATCTTTTGGTGTGCTTGGAAATAAAGGAACAGGAGAACCTTCAAAGATTCAATTACTTCACTTCAGATTAGCAAAGATTAGTGGGTTGCTGATGTTGGCACAGTGGGCAAATTGTGAATGATCATAATGTAATTCTTGATTTGTGTGACACCCTCCAAGGTGGTTGACTACTTGTATCGTAGGTTGGCATCCCCTTGATGCCCAGCTAAAAATAGTTTTTTTATCGATTAAAAAAACTTTTTACACATTGTTCAAATGGGATTCAATTCCCTCAATATTCTTTAATTTGAAGACTCCTTGGACTTTGCCTAGTCTGCTATTCTTAATAGGATAAATAAATTTGCTTCATAATAGAAGACCCTATAAAGTTGTCTCTTGATATGAGCCACTTGCTATAAAAATAGATGAGTCAAATGCATATTTGTTTTTGCATAGTTCCTTCTCCTAGCTGAAATGTTTGGAGCAAACTTTTTGGTATTCAAAGGCTGGACCATTTAGAATTTTAGATGTACCCTTGTTCTTTAGAAAGTTTTTTCTTCTTCAAAAGTTCCAAGGGTTTTGAGATTGGAAGGAAGGAAAGATTGTTGGGCAAGAGCAAATTTGCTTCGATGTTGCGTGGCAAGAGCCAAACTCAAGAATCTTCAATGCGAGGATTATATCAGTTGATTTAGTTCAAAGTGGAACTCTATTTCTAGCTTCACCTTGGTGCTTCTTTTTTTTCTGGCTTCTCTACGCTTGTTTATAGGAGTGTGGATATACAAAGGGATTGGAGGGTTTTGACACATTTTCAGTACTCTTAGTTTCAGCTTTGTTACATTGCTAGTGCTCTTAGTTTCTTTCTATTGTTTTGTGTATTCTAGGAGGATGGCATGCCCTCCAATTCTTGTGTTCTTCTCTCTCCCTCAATAACTTCTTTAACCAAAAAAATACAGAATGTTGGAGTTGAAGCAAAGCCCATGCCAGCTGAGGCTATTTCAAGATTACTCAATTGCTGAAATACCAGCAGAGTGTATTGTGGATTGTGGGACGATGCCATGCCCTCCAATTCTTGTATTCTTCTCTCTCCCTCAATAACTTCTTTTATCCAAAAAATACAGAATGTTGGAGTTGAAGCAAAGCCCATGCCAGCTGAGGCTATTTCAACATTGCTTGATTGCTGAAATGATCCAGAAACCACTGAAATGGGATGAAAACAGATCCACAGCAACCCATAGTACAAAAATAAAACAAAAATAATAATAATAATACAAACACACAAAATAACATTGAACATCAAACTGCAAATCATTAATCAAAGAACACAAACACTATCTAAATTCAGTACATCATTGTGTTTCATTTTAGGAGAGAGTTGGCTAGACTATCACAAGATAAGTAGTATTTTCAGTCACTCATTCTCAGACAAGGTTAAACTTTTTTCCAAGGATGAAGCAAAGCATAAACAACCCAAATTATAGAGGTATATCATTCAAAAAATCTGAAACCGATGAAGCAAAGCATAAACAATCCAAATTATAGAGGTATATCATTCCAAACATGTGAAAACATAACAAAAACATACAGATGTATCCTCCCATGCTAGCACGAGAGTCAGCAGCAACCATGACACCCTCCTTGAAAATGAAAGCAAGTGTAGTTGTCCCTTTTGCCGGCTTCACCATTTGCACAGCTTCCTTCTGAAATGTATCAAACTAAAACAAAAGGCCAAAAGCATACGACTCAATACATATTCTCAAAGGAATGTGAATACTGCATTCTTAAAAAAACTATTGCATCAAGAACTCACGTCAGTAGCATTAGGAACCTCAAACGATGGGGCTGTCGATAACCCATCATTAAACTCGTTACCCACGCCAAAAAGTGGAGCAGTTGATTCCAGACCGCTAGTGTCAAGCTTCATTACAACCTATAGTCAAAATCAAACTCTTAACGATATGCGGATTCAAGCTTCAGAAAAAAAAAAAGATTACATCCATATGCATAATTATACACGAGGAATTTCCTCCATTACTTTCCAGCCGCATTCAATTTTCCAAAAGATCGAATTGATTCTCTCTCTCTCTCTCTCTCTGAATCAAGAGATACTGAACAAAATTTTAAGCCATTCTAGACACAAGTAGAGTTATTGCTAGGCTAAAGCTATCGAGAAAAAATCGGGAATTAGTAATTACAGGTAATCGAACTGAATCCACGAATGATAACAAACGATTTGATTTGGCGAGGTCTCGTATAAACCCTAAAAATACTGTGGGTAGATTGAAATCCGCGGTCTGCCTTCGAAAACTGTTAAACGAAATAAGAAATGACCTAGGGTTTGCAGCAATACCTTTCGATCAGAGAGAAAGAAACACTTCGCAGGCAGCAAATGATATGTGCAAACGCCAATCAGCGAAGAAACGCAATACCGCAGAGCAGCAGGAGTGACAGAGGAGGGGGAGTTTCTTGTTCTGCGGGCAACAAAGGGCACGGGGCTGTGACGCAAGGGCTTATCACCCGCAAGTCTATAAAGCCACGTCATCAGTCATAAATGCCACCAACTTTCTTACAAGTGAAACTACTTATGCAAGAATCCTAGTTTCATATGAAAATAAATAAATTCCACAAATGCTTATTGTCAATTAGAGAATGGAAAATTTCTTAAAATAAATTTTTCTTTTTTTTGAATGATTGTGTTTGAAGAATTTTGGACATTCGACTAATCCGTCAAAATAATGAGTCTATCTCTCTTTCCTTTTCCTCTTAAATATCAAAGTATTATTTTAAATGAAAAATAATAGTCTCTAAAACTCAAATTTGGTCATTTAATAAAAATAATTTTAAGTTTATCAACTGAGCCACTCTTTGAAGGATTAATAAAAGTCTGTTTAATAAGGTTGTGGGATGATCAGAACATTTTTAAATTTTATTTTCTGATAGATGAACTTACTATACTTGTCATATCCAATCTCGAAGAGTAAATTTTGTTACTATTATCTTTTTATGTTCATTCTAATAATTAAAATTAAAAACTTTCATGTTGTATTTAATTTTCAAGAGAAATGAAAATAAATTTGAGATGTAAGATGAATTATCTTTTATCATGTGGGCCGATTAAATGTAGACCTTCAATTAATGAAATATATATATATATATATATATATTAATATTAAAAATATGTATCGTCATTATTTAATGTTATTTTTCATTTGTCGGGGAAACTTTCGGTTACATAAAATAAAGCCATGAATATAAATTCATAATTTATGTTTGGTTGAAGAAAAATTAATAATAAAAGATAAGTGAAATTATTTTTTCTCTTTGTTTTTTATTTAGTTGAGACAAGATGTGTGACAACCCGATTAAAATGAAATTTGAATAATTAAAAGGGAAAGAAATAGAAACAGAAACAGAAGGAGGTCGTAAACTTCGTCGACGAACGCGGACATTGCATTCGGGGGATAAAAATGATTTCAAGAGATTGCTTGGGTTCGTCGACGAATACAGGGGTTCGTCAACGAGCACAGAAGAAAATTCGTCGACAAATATAAGGTCTCGTCGATGAGAAAATACCGAGAGGGGTTCTGAGAAAGTTTGAATTTCGTCGACGAATACAGGGTCTCGTGGACGAATTTAATGAAGGACTTGTCGACGAGATGACGTATTTCGTCGACGAATCTGGCTCTATATATATGGAAAATCTAATTTTAACTTCATTTTTAAGCTACCTCTCCACACTCTCTCTCCCCTTCGGCTCTCTCTCTCTCTCTTTGTTTTTGGGCCATTTTTACGCCGGATCGACGATCCGAAGTCACCACGACGCTCTTGGGGAAGTTCTCTCCAAATCTGCCGAAGTGGATCGCTGGTGAAAGTTAGTTAGAAATCATCCCTAAGTTGAGGTAAGGTTTTTTAAGTCAAATTAGACTTTATGGTAGTTATAGAAAATGATGTACGCATGAAAATACTGATGTTTAATACTGGAAGTTTTGAGTTTCAGGGTATTGATTAGGAAATTATACGGGGATTAGCCTAAGATATTTTGGGGGCTTTCTCAGTAGTCAAGTAAGGGAATAAACTAAAACAGTTATTTTTCATGCAAGATATTATTAATTATGAGCACATTTATTTTTAGAAAAACATATGCTATATTTGTTTATCACATGTGAAATGAATGTTTGGAAAATACTATTATTATGAGTAAAAACTATATATATATGTATAAGATACTAGAAATGATGATTTTAGAATACGAGGTATGACTTTAAATGGCATATGTGTAGCATGAACATTATTTTATGTGAAGTGAATCATGATATGAATGATTTTACGAACAAAACGTGTTTCTAGGCATTATGAAAAGATGAGTTATGTTGTGATGATTTTGACGAATATATGATAAATGATTTATTTTCAGAGCATATATGTATATAACTGAAACGATGTTGGCGCGAGACCATGTATTTTATGTTATCGGCACAAGGTCGTATTTATATTTTGGCGCGAGGCCATATTTATGATATCGGCACGAGGCCGTATTTATGTTATCAGCGCGAGGTCGTATTTACAATTTTTGGCACGAGGCCATATTTACTATGATTTCGGCACGAGGCCGTATGTATGATTTTGGCGCGAGACTGTATTTATAAAATGTTCGGCACGAGGCCGTATTTACAAAATTATGTACTATATGTTATCAGAACCCGGATGTTAGTTTAGTTCAGTTCAAGAGTTCGGTACCGTAACTATATTGTAGATCAGATATCTACATCAGATTAGTGCTAACCATCCCACGAGGGGATGGGAGATGGATAGTCGATGTGGCTTTCAGTAGAGTATGGACGTCCACCTGGCAGTTCGGACCAGGGTGTGGCGGGTCCATCGTACTTACAGACATATTTGATTCGGCAGTGGTCGGCTAACCATTGTCGGGTCCCGCCTTCGAGCTGCACAACCCGTCATGGAGAGTAATACATGACACCAGCTAGCTATTCATCCTGGGTATATTTTCAGTACTATTCAGCTATACAGATGTTTTATGTATGATATGACTTATTAGAAGATATGAAAGCATGTGAATATTCAGTATGATAAGGTGAATTTTTATGAAAATATGAAATGCACTGTATATGTATAAATGCCTTAAATGTTCATGTTGCCACACAACTGTATTTAGTTTATTTTCCCTTACTGAAAAGTGTCTCACCCCCAAACTTAATTAATTTTTCAGGAGCCCCTAAGAGATCGACGAGTCAAGGCTGCCGTTGAGATAGTGAGATTACCCTGTGAGGAGGGAAAGATTTTGTAATAGGGTCAGTGTTATTTTGTGTTTGACTCTAAAAATATTTTGATGTATAAGAGGATGTATAGAAGCACAGTTTTATAATGTTATAGAAAGCTCTGGTATTATGCTTTATGGATGAATATTTGGATTTTATGTTTACTGCTACGTAGATTTTTGTTGTGTTTGACAGGTGTACCCGTTACCCACGGGTTCGGGTTGACTTTTCCATTTATTATGTTATATTTCTTATTTAGGAAATTAAGATCGCTACAAGATGGGAGGAGAATAAAATAAAACAAAGTTGAGAGATGGGGGGGATGAAAATGAAGGTAGATTTTTCTCCACAAAATTTTGAGAGAACAAGATGAAAATTCAATATAAAATTATACTGTGTTTTATTTAAATTAACCTAAACCCGAATTCAAACCTCAATATCTTCTACTTTAAACATTTTCTTATTTATTACAAAAATGATTCTTTTTAAGGGACATAATGAATGGATCATGAATGACATTACTTTACTCATATTTCTTTTTATTCTCTTTCTCTCGCCAAATAAAAAGAAGTAAGGGAAAACTAGTTCATGTTCTATTTTGTTATATATTTTAATATAAATTTCTTTTATTTTCTCTTTAACTTCTCTCTAACCAAACACAATCTGTTAGAAAATTTATTATAGCCAAGCACTTAGAATGACATATTTTAGATAACAAGTTATCTTACAAGCATCCAAAGTTTCAAGATCTAATAACATGTTTTTAAACTTGATATATAATCATGTTATTTTTTTAATTTTTTGATATCCTTTGTTTTTTTTTTAGTCATTACTCATAAAATCATGAAGGTTTGAGATTTTTGAATTATGAATTAATCGAGAAGAAATCACAAATTAGTATTATGAGTGTGGCCATGGTTTTTGAGAAAAATTTATAAGGAAGTATTTAAATATTTTCTTGAATTAATCCACTTTTTCTCGTTGAAGTAAATTTTTATAACTATTGAATTGGGTAACAAAAGAAAATTAATAATAAAACTCACTCTTTCATGCGAAGCACTTTTGTCATAGAGTGCTAAGTGGAGAAAAAATTTATATATTCTTTAAACATGTCTATTACTTTCTTCATTATTAAAATTTGATAAAAAATGAATTGACATGCGAATAGAGTTGTAAACAAATCAAACTGTTGACAAACCCAAACTCAATTTATAGATGGAACCGAGTGTGGGTACAGTCAAGCTTATGAGCGACTCAATAACTAATTTGAATGAGCTCGTTTATTAGGCTCATTAATAAACTCATTAAGTTGACCTAATCCTAAAAGTCCAATACTACCCCAATCACTCCTCCAACCCCAATCACTCAAGGAGAAAGGTACAAATTTTAGACTAAATAAAATAGGATGATGAAACTATTATTATTAGGTCATTTATAAAATTTTAGTTTTAATTATAGGCGAGCCTGAACATGCTGAAGCTCGACTTAGTTCAGCTCATTTGTAGCCCTACATGTCAACCTAAATGTTGAGCATGATAAAAATGAGATGGCATGTGCAAGTTTTTGTTGAGTTTGATATCATTATATTTCATTTGGACCAATGATTTTATTTGAGAAAAAAATAAAAGAAAATGAGAAATCAATTCACAATTGTATTTTCTCTACATATAAAAATAAAAAAATGAGAACAAATTAAGAAAAATCTAATGTTAATAATTTATAAAACCAAAATTTAATTTGTTCATTAATTTGCTATATACATATAAATATTTATGTACACTTACGTATATATATTATTTTTGTTTTCACTCTCTTTAATATCAAACATAAAAAAGTGAATTCGTTCATTTTTTTTTTTCCTAATATTTTTTCTAAATTTTAAATACCAGGAAAAGAAACTAACATGTGGCATGTGTTGGGAGAGAACAACCACAGCGGAATAGTTCTTTTCCCTATATGCAAGCAAATATAGTGTATCTCTACTTTTATACGTGATGAAAATAATAAGAAAAATAATCAATCATACCAAACCATAAGAACATGATCAATTTTTTACGTGGAAAGCTTCCCCAGCGTGAGGAAGAAAAACCACGAGACCTAGTCCAGTTGAAACCTCCACTATCAATCAAATAATGGGTACACCAAGTCTTTTCTAATCTCAATCAGAGGCTACAAATATATCTCATCAAGATATCGACAATCTTGGCAAATACAAAGAGAATTGGAGAGAATATACCAAATTTGTGGTTACTGTTCATGGGAAAAAATTTCAACTCCCAAACTCCAAATCCAATCTCCACCGTTCAGATTATAGCTCCTTGAGTTATGAACCTCTCCTCCAAATTTCAGCTTGATCGGACCACAAACGAAGTGGGATCGGAGTCTCAATGAAATCTGGGCAGCATAAGAAAAATCACGTTTTTCTCTCTTCTTTTTGGGGGAGTGACGGCTCCTCCCTTTTCTCCTCTCTTTTTATAACTTCCTTTAGGTTTTTCCCACTAAAGGGTTGGGCTTTGGGCTTTTCCCACATGGAAGGAAATAGCCAAACAAATCTCCCCCTTTCCGACTATGTGGAGGAAATCGTCATCCCGGCGATCGAACAACAAACTTCAAGCTTCTCCCTTAGTAGTTTGTCAATATATCAAAACCATTATCATTAGTGTGAACCTTCCCAAGTTCCAATAACTTATCGTTCAACGCATCTCTGATCCAATAGTATCGTACATCAATGTGCTTCGATCTTGCATGGAAGCTATAATTCTTGGCAAGATGAATAGCACTCTTGCTATCACAAAACAACACATACCTCTGCTGCTCGAAACCAAGTTCTCTCAAGAACTTCTTTGCTCATAGCAACTCTTTAGTTGCTTTCGTTACTACAATGAACTCTGCCTCTATCGTAGAAAGAGCAATATACTTCTGAAGTCCCAATTGCCAAGCTATAGCCCCACTTGCAAAAGTTATCAAATAGCCCGAAAGTAGACTTATGAGTATCCACATCCCCAGTCATATATGCATTATTGTAGCCAACTAACAATGGTTGTCTGTAATAACCCCAAAAAAGGTTATAAAAGATTAGTAGAATGATTCTAAAAAAAATAAAAATAAATAAAAAATTTAAAAAATTTAATTAAAAAATTTTAAAAATTAAAAAAAAAATTAATTAATTAATTAAAAGGATTTTTAAAAGAAAAGAAAAAAAATTAATTAAAATTAATTTTTTATTTTATTATTAAAAAATATTATTAATATTAATTAATTAATTAATTATTATTATTATTATAACTAACATCCTGAAGCTTCAGAAAGCTTCAGGATGAATGTTTTGTTTTTTTTTAAATTATCTTCTTCACCCCCCCCCCCAATCTTCTTCTTCTTTCTTCCTTCTTTTCTTTTTCTTTTCTCCTGCAACAGCGTAGGTCCTCTCTCTCTCCTCACGTTCTCTCTCCTTCTCTCCTCGATTTTGTGACAGATTTTCACCGAATCGAAAATCTGAAGATACCACTGAACTCCATTTGCCGCTGCCGTCATTTCTACCGGAGCGGATCGGTGGTAGGAGCGGCGTAGGCATATTCCATGAGGTAAGCCATTTTCCCCTTTTTCTTTAATTTCTTGCAAAATATAAGCCCAATTGACGAACGGACACCATCACGAGAATCTAGCGATGATTCTCTACAAGTCTAGTAAGACGGAATTCTCGTGGGGGTGTCGGACCAAAACCCCAAATTTGGGGTGCGGGGGTTATTAAGGGGCTTATTTTTAATTAATTAGCATTAATTTAGAAATGCTAAAATATTGAGCATTTTGGGTTGAAGTAGGATTTCTGGAATTTAGGGCCCAGGTGAGCGCCGTGGGTGTAATTTTGGGACCCACAGGCAAAATTTAGAAAATTAAGTGAGCGTTTTAAATAATAGTTTAAATATTAATTTGAGGTATATGGGGCCTAAGGAAGGTTAGATGGGTATTATTTTGAAGAAATAGATTAATTAATTTGGGGAAAATGCACATTGTAGAAGTTAAATTTCGGGTGCCAAGGGCGTGAGATTTTGGGATTCTAACGAGACTTTTAGTAAGCCAGGTAAGGGGAATAAATTATAGCAGTGTTTTTAGAATTATTATTTGAATTAATATATGAAAATGAGAATATAATATTTTGTTTGAAAATTATTATGATATAAATATCAGATAAACTGTGTGGCATTTGAGTGATGTTAAATTGTGGTATTTTGGAGTGTAAAATATAACGATAAGTAATTTTTAAGAAAATATTGAGATGAGAATTACTTATGTGATTAGTGAAAAATAATGTAATATGGTATTATTATATGAGTAGAAATGTTTTTCCTAGAAAATGGGATTTTGTGAATTATTGATATTGGAAAATAATGAAATGTGGTATTTATTTGTGAGTGAAAATTATTTGCATGAGAAATGAGTATTTTGGGAAAATGTGAAAAATACATAAAATATGATATATGATATTATGAGATGATGAAATGTGCACAAAAAATAATGAGAATATTTATATTGAACTGAATTGTGATATACTGGAATATAATTGATGAAATGCCAATACCGCATAATGATTGCGGGTATGTGGTAGTAAACCCTGTTTGATGGTTATGATATTCAGCACGGTACCGTTGCGAGTGGTGTTAGTGCAACCACATGGACTCTTGGAGCATGTGGCATGACAGTCGACTGTGCCATTATGTAGGGTTGTTGGGCCCCATGAGTCCGGATCAGGGTATTAGGCCGGCCAGTCGTACTACAGACGCGATATGTGATATGATATTTGATCTAACCGAGTCGGCCAACCGCGGTTAGATCCAGCCTTCGGGCCGTACAACCTTGACCATGGGGGGAAGCATGGCATGTATAGAAAGATCCTCAGGGTGGCCATGAGTTACAGACGCGATGTTGATATTTGATACTGAGGATACTCATGAGCCAGAAAGTAAAGTGGAAATGAAAAGTGAAAGAATGATTAAATTGGCTAAAATGAGGAATGAAAGAAAAAATGGAAATTGAGAAATAAAGAATGATAAAATTGAGAAATGGAATAGTGTGAGTTAATAATATAAATAATTAAGGCGAAGTGAAACTCTCTGCCTGAGGGCTTACTGAGTAAGGTGAGTGCCTTGATGGGTATCAGATGTGGCCATACCCGGCTGCATAACGTGTTAGGGCAGAGGGAAGCTACCTGTATGGGCGGGTAATCTTCCCTATTCTCAGGAACTTTGCGGGTAAATATGTGTTGGAAATTATTGAATTTGATAAATGATTTTAAAGCTTATAAAAGTTTGAGTTGTATATCTATATGATTATGTGTATGTGAATATTAGTGTATTTTCTCAAATGAAATGGTGATTTGAAAAGTAAAGTGTATTATAATTGTACTCATTTGGCCACACACTGTAAATAATCTATTCCTTCTTATTGAGATGTGTCTCACCCAATTTATCGAAATTTTTCAGGGGACAGAGATAGGCCAGGTGGTAGAGCTTCGTGATCATAGGGAGCTGGGACCCTGAGATATAGGGTGAGTTTTGACTAGGGAGGTGTGGTTCCCTAGGGTTGCATTATTTTTGGGTATGAGATAGTGTTGTATATTTATGTACTTTGATACTCTGGGTATTGTATTCTGACTGATGTGTATATACTGTCTTCCGCTGTTAGGTTGTTTAATAAAATACTTTTTACCCGGTACCCAATGCGGGTCGGGTTGTATAAATGGTAGTAGGATTGTTGACGTGGCCGATTTGTGGATGTTGTGGATTTATGACATGATTATTTATTTATTATTATTGAAAAAAAAAATTTGTACGAAAATCCGGGCGTCACATTGTCCATTTCCCAAACCAAGTCTCAAACTAGAAGTGCCTCGAAGATACCTCATGAACCACTTCACTGCATTCCAGTACTCTCTTCCCGGATTTAACAAGAATCGACTAACTACACCAACTGCATAGGCTATATCTGGTCTTGTGCAAACCATTGCATACATCAGACTTCCAACTGCTGAGGCGTAAGGAACTCTTTCCATGTCTTTCTTTTCCTTATATGTAGAAGGACATTGCTTTGTACTTAGTTTGAAGTGGGTAGCAAGAGACGAGCTAACCACTTTAGCTTTGTCCATATTGAACCTCTGAAGCACTTTCTCAATGTACTCCTCTTGTGACAAATATAACTTCTTGGCACTCCTATCACGACTGATTCTTATGCCAAGAATTTTCTTTACTGGCCCCAAATTCTTCATAGCAAATGACTTACTCAATTGATTCTTCAACTGGTCAATCCTTGAAGCATTCCTACCAACAATCAACATGTCATCCACATAAAGCAGTAAGAAAATGAAATCATCATCAAAGAATTTCCGAACAAATACACAATGATTTGAAGTTGTCTTCTTGTAGCCTTGTTTCCCTATAACGGACTCAAACTTCTTATACCACTGTCTCAGTGCTTGTTTCAAACCATATAGGCTTTTCTTCAACTTGCACACATAATCCTCTTTCCCTTTCACTTTGAAATCCTCTAGCTGCTTCATATAAATCTCTTCCTCCAAATCACCATGAAGGAAGGCAGTTTTCACATCCATCTGCTCAACTTCCAAGTCAAGACTAGCTGCTAAGCCGAGTACTGTACGGATCGATGGCATCTTTACAATTGGAGAGAAGATCTCATCAAAGGCAATACCTTTTCTCTGACCAAACCCTTTTACAACCAATCTAGCTTTGTACCGTGGCCGTGAAGAGAACTCATTTGACTTCTTCTTGTAAATCCACTTGTTCTCCAAAACTTTTTTTCCTTTAGGCAGCTTCACTAACTCAAAGGTGTGGTTATCATGCAGTGATTGCATCTCATCTTGCATGGCCTCATCCCACTATGTCTTGTGTTCATCTTCTATGGCTTTTGCAAAACACTAGGGTTCTCCCCTATCAATCAATAACACATATTGTTCTGCTGAATACCGAGTGGAAGGATGTCGGTCTCTAGCTGAACTCCTAGATGGAATCTCTAGCACTGTCAACTGCTCATCAGTCTCAACATCTCCCTAAACCTATAAGGGAACATCCACATCACCTCTACCCTGGTGGTCATCCTGAACATCATTCTCAACCTAAGATGAAGAATTCTTCAAAGGAACTGGATCCACATCATTTAAACCATCACCTTGCTGAGACATAGATTTCTCTGCCTTCTCAATATCCTAAATCGTCTAATCTTCTACAAACACGACATCTCTACTTCTCACAATTTTCTTCTCAACTGAATCATAAAGCTTGTATCCAAATTCATCTTGACCATAGCCAAGGAATATACACTGTCACGTTTTCTCATCAAGTTTGGACCTTTCGTCTTTTGGAATATACACAAATGCTTTGCACCCAAAAACACACAGATGATTATAGGAAACATCCTTACCCGTCCAAACTCGGTCTGGCACATCAAATTGTAGAGGAACACATGGTGTAAGATTTAACACGTGAACAACAATGCTCAATGCCTCCCCTTGAAAGGATTTTGGCAACCGCGCTTGTGAAAGCAAACATCTCACTCTCTTAAACAGTGTTATGTTCGTCCTTTCTGCTATGCCATTCAATTGAGGAGTCTTTTGATGCCGAATACCCTGCTGTCTGCAATACTTATCAAATGGACCAGAGTACTCTCCACCGTTATCAGTCCGGATGCACCTCAGTTTCTTCCCAGTCTATCTCTCAACTAGGGCTTGAAATTTCTTGAACTCAGCCAACACTTGGTCTTTTGACTTCAAGATATATACCCACAACTTCCTTGAATGATCATCTATGAAGGTCACAAAGTTTCTAGAGCCACAAAGTGTTCTTGTCTTCATAGGACCACACACATCCGAATGTACCAAATCCAGTATCTCTGAATTTCTTGAATGAGGAGAATTCTTGAAGGAAACTATGCTCTGCTTTCCTGACAAACAATGAGTACACCTTTTCAGATGCTAGTCTCTTGTGCCATAACTCTACTGTACCATTATCCTCCATCGCATTAACAATGTCTTTGGAGATCTTTGCTTGCAGAATGTACAATGCAGAGTGCTTCATGCCTCGAGCCACAACCATAGCACCCTTGGTGAGCTTCCACTAGTCATCACTGAAAATGCTGCAATACCCTTCGTCATCAAGTTTACCTGCAGAAATCAAATTCAAACGAACGTCAGGAATATGCTTCACATCTCTAAGAACTAAACTCGTGTCATTATTTGTCTTCAGATACACATTCCCAATTCCAATGACTTTAACTAAGCCATCATTTCCCATCTTTACTGTTCCAAAGTCACCAGATCTATAAGATGTAAAGAAATCCTTTCGAGATGTAGCATGAATGGAGGCACCACTTTCAATCACCCAACTAGTCTCATGGTATGCAACATTTATCATCTCATCATCATAAATAATGAGGAATTCTGCAGGAGTGGTAGTAGCAACTCTATCATCACCATCTTTGTCATCTCCATTCTTTATTCCCTTCCCTTTCTCATTCTTGTTTTCTTTCTTCATTTGCCTGCAATATTTCTTGATGTGTCCCTTTTCCTTAAAATGATGACACTCAACATTTGCAAACTTGTTGGACTTGCTTCTGCTGTTAACTCTATTCTTCGAACCTCTACTTTTACTTCTCCCCCTATTTTCTGTAACCAAGATCTCTGACTGTGAAGATGATCCCAGTGTTTTTCTTCTCATCCTTTCATTTAGCAAACAGCTCTTGGCCATATCCATCGTGATTACACATTCTGGAGTGGAGTTAGACAATGAAGTTCTAAGCGTCTCCCATGAGTCCGATAATGAACCTAGCCCATAACCCTTGTATCTCATCATCAAACTTAATACCCATTCCAACCAACTGATTAATCATTCCTTGGAATGTATTTAGGTGATCAGATAAAGGAGTCCCGTCCCAGTACCTCAAAATCATCATTTTTTTAATCAGAAACAACTTATTATTTACAGTCTTTCTAGCATATAACTGTTCAAGCTTACTCCATAGAGAACCTGCATTTGTCTCTCCACTAATATGCTTCAAAACATTATCATCTACCCATTGCCTGATATACCCACACACCTGTCGATGTAACAAAGTTCATTTCACATCAGACTTTTTTTCTAGTTTTTAAACACTAAATACCGGTAGGTAATAGTCTTTCACATAAATAAGATCCTCCATTTTTCCTTTCCATATGTGATAATTTAAACCATTGAGATTAATCATTCTACTAGTATTTGCTTCCATAACTCAAACTGCCAATCTGACAATCTGTCAACTTGGCTTTGATACCACTTTGTTGGGAGAGATATCAATAAAAAACTACAGCGGAATAGTTCTTCTCCCTATATGCAAGTAAATATAGTGTATCTTTACTTTTATATATGCTGGAAATAATAAGAAAAATAACCAATCACACAAAGCCACAAGAACGCAATCAATTTTTTACGTGGAAAACTTCCCCAATGTGAGGAAGAAAAACCATAGGACCTAATCCAGTTGAAACCTCCACTATCAATCAAATAATTGGTAGACCAAGTCTTCTTTAATCTCAATTAGAGGTTATAAATATATCTCATCAAGATATTGACAATCTAGGAAAAATCCAAACTTCCGAGCTCCACATCCGATCTCCACCGTTCAGATTGTAGCTCCTTAAGTCGTGAACCTCTCCTCCAAATTTCAGCTCAATCGGACCACAAACGAAGCGGGATCAGAGTTTGGATAAAATCTAGGCAACATGAAAAAAATCACGTTTTTCTCTCTTTCTTTTTGGGAAGTGACAACTCCTCCCTTCTCCCATATTTTTTTATAACTTCATTTAGGTTTTTCCCACTAAAGGGCTGGGCTCTGGGCTTTTAATAAAGCCCACTTGGGCTTTCCTCCACATGGAAGGAAATAACCCAACAGTGTGGTCAACATAAAATCTATAACGTATTAATTTTGATGGACCATGTTAGTACTTGGATCTATATTCTATTCTAGTTTTGAATTTCAAGTTTTTTCTCGATTTTTTTTTAAAAAAATATATTAAATAGTACCTTTGTTGGGTAAATAATTTTCGGAATGACTCTAACATAATCTCGCTACTTCGTCCAACGAGATTTAAACAAATCTTGCTAGACGAAGTAACGAGAGTTGTCACGTGTCATGCCCAAGATAAACATAGACAAATCTCGCTACTTGGTCTAGCGAGATTTGCCTTGACACGCGTCTAGATTAGATTGAGCTACCATTTAAAACTCACTATACCAAGTAGCGAGATTTGCCTATTTTTATCTTAATTTTTGTGTTCTCCTTTTTTATTTTTTTATTATAATAATGATTAATTAAATTATTCAAGGAAAATTATTTATTAATTTAAATTTTCACATAAAATAAATTACATTTTGTAATTTAGTTAAAAATATTATTTTTATCATAAAATAATATAACAGTCATACATTATAAATATACACTAATAGCAAGATTATATTTAATTAAATAGGGAAATTTTCTATTATTTTATTGGGTAGAAAATATTTAAATATTAATTAAAAATAATTATTATTGAAATTGTTAACTAAGAATCTTAATAATTCTAATTTGTTATCTTTTTTTTTTTTTTTTATTTCTTCTTACTTCCTTCCCTTCCACAAAATCTTGGATGCAAATAGAATCTAACAGTATTATCCATTCAACTGTCTCAATAGATAAGGGAGAATGTCTACTGTCTTATTCAACAAATACTCAGTTAGCGAACTTCTCTCTTCTTTAACCGCCATATTGCCCAGATCATTCTCTGTTGTTTATATGGAGATGCTAAGGTTTGCAATTTGCAACATGTGACAACTTGTGTGTTTCTATTCAGTTATCTATTTTCTATTTACTCAATTTTTGTTTTTGGTGGTAGATATCTCAAATGAACCTGACATTCAGAAAAATCATCTACAACTATAGGAAGTAACTGTACTGTAAACCACAAGTTTTTCGTAGTGTGTTTGTTGATTGGGCATCAGCAAATCACAGTAGGGAAGATTTCTTAATTTTATCTCTTAAGCTCTTAGTTTTCCATGAAAGATTGAATGTTTGAATGGTTTGGAAATAGAGAATTGGGTAGGAGCACATTGATATTATATCTTTTTACAATGAAATATTTATTCCTACTGTAAAGTCTCTGCTAGTGAAGCTTAGACCTGCAAAAACAATTCAAAAACCTAATCGAGTTTCAGAAGCTAACAATAATAACGATGGTATACCCTTTACTTCTATTTGATTATAATTCACATTTTTTTTTTATGTGATTGCCATTGCAAGTGCCTTTCCTGCAAGCTAATAGCCTATGGTCCTTTTTTTTTCTGGGCAAGTAGGTCAATGTCCTAAATCACCTAAGATATCTCCATTTCCAAGTCTCCCTAATATGTCGCTAAAGAAAGTATCTGCAACACATAATGTCTATGTTTCTTCATTGCGGTCATCAAAGGTATTCATTTGTTTTATACTCATTCCTTTGGCCGTGAATCTGTCGAACAATGCTTAAACTAGTGAACCTTTAGATTATCTCTTTTATCACTCTTTTTCTTACATGCCAACTTAGTTACATTTAGTTCACAAAATGTCAATTCCTAGGAAGTGAATAGTCATAATATAATGATTTGATACCTGATTAAAGATTTATTGCAATCCTAAAGAAAATGACTGTGAAAAATTTTATTAATCCGTTACTATTCATAAATTTCAATATAAGAATGTCTATTCATAGCTTATTCCATGTTGGATGGAATAACACAAGCTTTTGACAACTTAAATTACATTCTCATCTTATTTCACTCTATGCCTAGGAATAGACATTCTATCAATCAAATGTAACCTCATTAAATTGTGTAGAAAAGAAGTGTCTTCTTCCCCATTAATTTTGCCGTGTTATTGGGTATAAGCTTTAACAAGCATTTTATTAATAATTTTTGGGGGGTGTTTGGCTTGCGGCATCTTTCAAGATTCTTTGGAATGTGATGCCCATGGTATCTCATTCGCTCGTTTGTTTGAGTATAGGTATTTGTGTAGCATAAAAGTTCACATTATTATGGATGAAAGGATTCTCATGAAGTCATTTATTCCCACCTCCCTCGGTCCCTCCATAGATAAGTTTCATAGGAATCCCATTCCTATGGGAATAATACTTTTTGTACCAAACTGTCTCACTATTTTGGCTTTTGGACAATGATGTCCATCTAATATAATATAAACACACTCTATTATTATCTTAAAATAATAAATTTTAATAAAATAAGAGAAAATTTTAAATTATACTAATTGAATAAATATTTAGTATTAATATTAATTAATTTTAATTAGAAAAAAATATATACATGATTTTAATTGAAATATAAATTATTTTTAAAATATCTATTTGAAGTGTAAAATTTTATGTTAATTAAGATTTTAATTGACATTTGTAATTTATTAAATAAACATAATATTATTATTGTCTTATAAAAATTTAATATAATACACTATATTGTCTTCAATCATTTCAGTTAATAAATAATTAAATGTTAAATATTTAAATTTATAATTGTTAAACATGCAATTCTTGACCTACTTTGCAGGCATGAATCGTTTTGACATAAATCATGGTATATGCCCAAAGGGATATATATTTTTTATTAATTAAAATAAAATACTATTATTTATCAATTAACAATAATCATATTAATTAAATTAGTATTTTTAATCTTTAATATTAATTTAAATTAATAAATAATTCTTATTTATCATTACATAATTGAATTAAGTTTCATTAATAATTAATATATTATAATATATAATAAAATAGTATATGATTATCTTCAATCATATAATATATAATTTTTAAAGTTTTAACTATCACACGCAATTTTTATAAATGCTATATTATTCATATAAATTTATCAATATTTGTCAATTATGTTCAAATCATTTATGTTCTTTCCATATATTTTCTCAGCAACCTGACAGAAAAAAAATTAAGCATTAGGAAAACAGTAAGATTAAAACAGTAAACCAATTATGAAGAGAATCATGCAAAAAAAGGATATAATGTATAAAGAAAAATCTTAGAAATTATTTGGATTTTCTACTTGTCCTTCATTTTCACAGCTTCCTACTTCAAGTAGGAGCCCTACGAATCATCAACCACATGGAAAAACAAAACAATACAAATAAAATTTATGGGAGTAGAATTGAAACATGCATTTAGAAATAAAAATGTAAATATATCAAACAAGAGAAAGATGATTCTATAAATATGCTGAAAAACATTGAAACACAAAATGGTTATATAATCCAAATAAATAAATTTCATGCATCTCGTTTTTGTTAGGGCATACATACTGCATCATAAAAAATAAATTTCAAACACAAAAAAACCCTTATCTTAAACTTGGGCGTTTCCAAACGAAGCCTTCAAATAGCAAATTGAAAGGTAGACTAAACTCTTTTATTAATCAAACAAACTCTTTAATCAAAAAAATTAATTTCAAATTTATCAACAAAGCAAATGGTGGAAATCCACTTACCCCATCTCCTTGAGTTTATATAGCTACTCCTTAACGATTAGGAAGCCTCTCGATGAGCAACAGTCACCTGCAACCTGCAACATATCCGGCCTCAGCAACGGTCACCTGCTCTACTCCTCCAGGTCTCTCTGCAAAGCCTGCATAGGAGGACCCTACTCTCTGTTCGTGCACAAAATGGAAGGAGGAAGGGCTCTGTAAGGGATGAAACAAATCTCGTTGGATGAACTAGCAAGATTTGTCACGCGTCCAACACCAGATGGATGGACAATTAGTATTCTGAAGCAAATCTCGCTGAATGAATTAGCAAGATTTGCCACACGTCCAGCGTCGGATGGTTGAGCGAAGGTAAACTAAACTTGAGCGTTTCCAAACGAAGCCTTCAAACAGCAAATTGAAAGGTAGACTAAACTCTTTTATTAATCAAACAAACTCTTCGATTAAAAAAATTAATTTCAAATTTATCAACAAAGCAAATGTTGGAAATCCACTGACCCCATCTCCTCGAGTTTATATAGCTACTCCTTAATGGTTAGGAAGCCTCACGACGAGCAACGGTCACCTGCAACGCGTCTGACCTCAACAACGATCACCTGCTCTGCTCCTCCAGGTCTCTTTGCAAAGCCTGCATAGGAAGACGCTACTCTCTGTTCGAGCACAAAATGGAAGGAGGATGGGCTCTGTGAGGGATGAAACAAATCTTGTTGGATGAACCAACAAGATTTGTCATACATCCAACACTGGATGGATGGACAATTAGTATTCTAAAGCAAATCTCGCTGGATGAACCAACGCAATTTGCCACGTGCTCACAGCAGCATCATTCATGTACGGTAACAAATTTCACTAGACCAACTAGCGAGATTTTGTCAAAATCATTTTGTGAAATACTTTTCAAAATAGGGTATTATTTAATATATATATATATATATATATATATATATATCATTCATGTACGGTAACAAATTTCACTAGACCAACTAGCGAGATTTTGTCAGAATCATTTTGTGAAATACTTTTCAAAATAGGGTATTATTTAATATATATATATATATATATATATATATATATATATTAAAAAAGTTAAACGGGGAAAAAACTCTTTGAATTTCACAGTCATGAAAAACGGCATCACAAGTCGATAAATTGACCTATTGTAAATTTTACGTGGCGCTAAGTGTTGCCCTGCGCGGGGTTCATTGGGTGGTGGGCTGGGCCGGAGAAGGGCTACTCTCTAAATATATTATGTTGGAAATTTGGGTTCAATAGTGGGCCGCAAGTTAGCAGTTAGATCTAGAGCGGCTTGCAGGGAATTGGGCCAGGTCCATTGGCCCATACTAATTGGAAATTTTTGGGCTTAAGGGTTGTACTAGTAACTTACGTGATTCCTAATTTAATTGTCATTTATAATTTAAATAAAAAATTATTACTATCTTTGAAGTTATAACGAGTTGTGAAATCATCTAGGCTACGAGGGCCATCGCTTTGCTTCACCATCTGATTGTTATGGAGTCAAAAAATCGATTTTTATAGTCTTTTACTTGCTTCTAAAACTTTTTTTCTTTACACTCTTTAGTAAAGTGACTCTCGGGTGAGAGGCACGAACGAGACTAAAGTAGTCATTCGACTACCCAAAAGCGTAGGGGGAGAGGGACTACCAATATCGTAGTGATCGAATGATACAGAGAGAGATAAGAGCTTTAGAGAGTTTTGCTATTCTTGTCCTAAACACAATTTAAGGTTTTGTGGAAGTTTTACATCTTAGTAATAAAATAACTATAGTATATGAATTTGGTAATTAACAAAAAAAAATTAAAAGGAAAAAAGAGATTATCATTGTAAAATAAAATAGTAGTTAAAATGATAATTTTGATTGTATTCTTCTATTAATTTAATTTATTTTTTACGTTACTTTATGTTACAAATTAAATATGATACATTTACAATGGAAATGAAAAAAAATCAAGACTCCCTTTTTAGTCATTTCCATTATCAGTAAACGACAATATTTGTTTGTAAAAAAAAATGGTAATATCATAATTCTAAAGCATAAAAATTTATTCTCCTACCCAAAGAATGATTTTCAATACGTGTCTTCATTTCCTAATCTAAAATTATAAGAATACTAATATGAATTTAGTACAGAATCCTAACAAAATTTTGAAGTGTCAGTCCCAACCTCAAATTGATTGGATTTTTAAGTCTTGTTATCTTGTCCTACTTCGAGTGTTTAAAATTCATTTTCATTATTGTGGATTGATTCTTGCCTTCAGAACAATCACTATTCTTCACAATATTTCAATAATATTAAGTCATTTGAGCTTTAGGGCTGTTTGAAATTTGGAGAACTTTAGGTAAATGAAAGAATTCACATTTTTGTGTTTGATAATCGAGGAAATATAAAATAAAATAAAATATATGGCTAATTAATGAAAAAAATTGATTTGCACATCATTAACATTTACTTTTCTTTATTTTTAATCATATTAGAGCAAAATTCAGATTTTTAATAGAAAAAAAATAAAATAAAAGATAAGTTTCTTTGTTATTTTTTTCCTCGAATAAACCGTTGAACCAAATGAAGCCAAAAATTAATTATTTTCTTCACGAAAATAAGAGAAACCATTCACATTCATCCCAATTTAGCTCATATAAATGATAGGAAGATTGGGGGTGTTTGATGTAAAAACCTGGAATAAGGCTTTATTATCAAGGGCCCTATGGAATATACATGATCAAAAGGATTCCCTTTGGTCTAAATGGGTAAACCATTATTACGTGAAGGAAGATAGCATTTGGAATGTGTTTCCAAAACACGATGACTCTCTTTTGTTTAAAAAGATCATAGATATTAAGAACCAGTTCCTACAAGCTTGTGGTGGTCAAGATGCAGCAGTGAGCATGCTGAATCAGTGGGTAGTTGAGGGGCAAATATCTACCTCTGAGATTTATAATTTCGGGAGAAACAAAGGCAGTAGAGTTGTATGGCATAAGGAGGTTTGGAAGTGTGGGAGTTTACCTAAACATGCTTTTACCTTGTGGTTGGGTATTAAAAAGAAGTTGTTCACTCTTGACAAACTAGAAGGGGATGGTGAGGATAAAAATTGTATTTACTATGAAGATGAAACTGAAACTATAGACCACCTATTCTTTGAATGCAGGATAACCAAAACGGTGTGGGATACTATCAGATATTGACTGGGGTTAAGAAGGAATTATGTCTACTTTGAAAGCAACTCTATAATGGTTGCACAAGGAAGCAAAAGGCATAAGTATAAAATCCAATGGAAAAAAGATTTGTGTGGCTACTACAATATACCTCCTATGGCAATTCGGAAACAAAAAGAAGTTTGAAGGCAAAGGAATTGAACCAGATAACTTGGTAAAGATAATCCAAACACAAACATATAGAATTATGTATGACAAATATAATCTGTTTTCATATTAATGCGCTTATGTTGATGGCTTTACTAGGCTTATGGTGCTTATTTCTTGTAAAAGATTGTTTTTAGAGAAGGGGGGGGGGGGGGGGGGGAAGTTGGCTTGCTTTTTGAGTGTAATGCTTTGCATTTTTTATTGGGACTTTGTTTCCCTTTCTCCTGGGTATGCTCAGAGTATACTGTACATATCATTTTGATTAATATATTTACCGTTTACTAATAAAATAATAATAATAATAAATACATCCAATTTAAAAAACACTTCAAATTAAAAAATCTAGGCACTTATATTATAATTTTGTTTTCAACACAAAAATTTGAAGCCAAAAAATTTATGGGGAGGCATCTCAATTATTAAAATTTAAAAATTTTCTAATTGGGATTTCTTTTTCAAATCTTAATGATAAGAGTGAAACCAATATGTTAGACCAAGGGAATGACAAGATCGAAACTAAGAAGTTTATGGTAAGACATCTCACTATCAAAGTAATTACATAAAATAAAACTTATTTTTTATTTTTATTTTTTAAGAAAAAAAATATGCAATATAGTATATGAAATTATGAATTTTGAAACTAGAATTTGGATTTTTGCGAATTTAAAAGAAAGTCAATACATAAACCACACAAATCTGAGTTGAAGATTGAAGTTCATGTTCTCACACGTAAAGTAAGAGTTAGAAATTAAGAAAATAATAAAAATATATATTTCAATTATTTTATGTTAATTTAAAAATTAAAAAATACAATGTCATTTTTGTCAGTATGTATTAAAATCTTTTATTATTGTTCATTTGTTTCACATAATTGTTATAAAATTAAGAAACTATTTTTAATAGTTTATTAGAAAACTAAAAGAAAAAATTGAAATCATTTTCCACGCCCTAATTTTTTTTAAAATTTTTTTATTCGGGGTTGAACATGAATGCTTAAAAGTCTATTCATCTTTGGATTTGGTTAGAAAATTAGTGAATAAGGCAATACAAAAAAGTGTAAATAAAAAAAGTACAAATGCTGGCTATGGGGTTCGAACCCATGCGCACTTATTGTGCAGAAGATCTTAAGTCTTCCCCCTTAACCTCTCGGGCAAACCAGCTGACCGCGTCGACAGGTCAAAAGTTTTATTATTTAGACGTAAAAACACAATTAGACCTACTTTGAAAATCCTAAGACTTACCAAAGGGGATTTACGAAATTGCCATACGATACATCGCTTTACATGTTGCCGTTCTTGCCCCTCAAGATATAAAATATCAGTAACAAGAATTATTTTATTTATTTCAAGTTGATCTTATTATTCACTGGATAGGAATTTTGTAAATCATGAAATTTCAAATCAAATAAAGTACTTGCAAATCATCGATTATTGGATAATTTTTGTAATCATACGGATTTAATCAAAATTTTATGTGTTATTCTCCAAAACCTAAACTTCTTGTCTAGTTTGAAAAATAGGATAGGACAAAAATTTGAATTGAGAGGATAAATAAATTGAATAATAAGTTTGAATTCATTTCACTACCGAGAGGAGGGATTTGTTTTTCTAATTCTTGAGCTTTGCCATTCAAAATAGATGAACTTAAATTCTAATTTTTAATATGAACTTCATTTAACGCACTTAATTCATTCATATTTTATTTTAACACATCTATGTTGCGGTTGAAGTACAAATTTCAAAAGTTAATTTTGAATTTATGTGATTTAGACAAAATTCAATACAATGTTATATCACATTTCATTCAAATTTATACAAATTAAATCTAAGATTTTTCCTAATATAATGTTAGAATGTTTGGTACACTAAAATAAAATTGATAAAATTATATAATAAAATTTAAAGATAAAATGATCAAAGATGGGGATTGGACCATAGAGGATGAGATAGATTTTAGGTAAATCAAAGGGAAGATTCTCAAATAGCAAAAAGAGTTGGTGGTGAGATAAAAATGTACAAAAAATCATAAAGACAAAAAGAATTTGGTGTAAAACGTGGGAAAAATGTAAAAACAGAGATAACTTTGAAAAATATAATGAGGCAAGAAAAAATGTAAAAAAGGTCGTTAGTGAAGTTAAATATAGATCATTTAATAGTTTGTATGATAGATTAGGTACAAAAGAATGGGAAATAGATATATTTAAACTGACTAAAGTTAGAGAAAGGAAGAGTAAGGACTTAGGAAATGTAAAAAGTGAGGATGATATTGTCCTGGTTAAGGACGAAGATATTAAAGAAAGACAATGAAGTTACTTTAGTAAGTTGTTTAATGAAAACCAAATAGAAGACTTAAACTTAAAATTGTTAAATGAGGACAAGACTAAAAATATAAGATTTATTCGCAAAATTATAATTAACAAAGTTAAGTTTGTTGACCTTATTGGTCACGCTCGGTTTTGATTATGACAAATACTCATTGTATCTAATGAGTGTTTGAGGTTTTGTGCAGGAACTAAGAATGATAAGATCAAAATGTGCACAAAGCAAGAAAAGCTTGAAGACCGATTTATAATTCAGCATTGTAATATATTTATATTGGTCTGTAATAGTAAATAGGTATTTGGTTTGTAATAAGCACACACAACACATACATGATTCTCTATGTAAGCTTAAACAAACCATGAATGAGAATGGACTTTAGAAAGACCTTAGGGTTTTCCCTTCGGTCGAACGACACCGGACTTTTTCGGTGTCTTCAAATTGGACCCCAAGTGACCCTAGGATACACACATTTACACATTTGTCTGTTAGGCACTTAAATAGGGCTTGTATGTTTCGAAACGGGACCAAAATGCACACATAGTGCACTTTCGGTCGACCAGTCAAGTTAGTTCAAAAAGCCCTGGTCGACCGAAACCTCTTAGGTCAAAAGTTTGACCACTTGGTCGACCGAACCAGAATAGTTCAAAAAGCCCCGGTCAACTGAAACCCTTTTTGGTCAACTTTTTGACCACCTGGTCGACCGAACCAGGTAGTTCAAAAGGCCCTGGTCGATCGCAACCTCATTGGGTCAAAAGTTTGACCATCTGGTCGACCGAACCAGGTAGTTCAAAAGGCCCTAGTCGACCGAAACTTTCCTGGGTCAAAGTTTGACCATATGGTCGACCGAACCAAGTAGTTCAAAAGGCCCTGGTATACCGAAAACCTCCCTGGTCAATATTTTGACCATCTGGTCGACCGACCACTTTTGTACTCCAACTACCTGGTCGACCGGAGGGTCATCGGGAGAATTCCTAGTGGTCTGGTCGACCGAACCAGACAGTTCAAAATGCTCTGGTTGACCGAACCTCGAAAAATTGAGAAATCGCCCTCTCCTGGTCGATCGAGTCTTCAGTTCAAAAGTCCCCTGATCTACTGAACCATATAAGACTTGGTCGACCGAACCTATTTTGGTCGACCGGACCCCTCGGGTTCCCTTGATTTTTTACCGCAGTTAATATTTTTTAAATAGGATTAAAATGCTTTAAACATCATTAAACTTTCCTAATAATACCCAATAAGTCCCCAACGGTCATATTTTCTCCCACGTCTATATATATGAGTTCATTTGAGAAAATTAGGGGTGATTAGCCACTTTGATTAGGGAAGAATTCTCTGAAAAATAAAAATCTTATACTACTCATTTTCTTACTCAAATCACTCATACTTGCCTTCTATTGTTGCCTACATCATTTGTAAGTTGATTGAGTGTTTTGCTTTAATAGGTATGCTTTCCCATTCATAATTGATTGATTTATTTTCATTGAGAGCTAAACCTAAGGATTCTTAGGGGGCTTTTGCTAATAAGCCTATCCTAAGAAGACCTTGTTTGATCTTCTAAAGCTTGCACCTTTATTGCAAGATCTTAAAAAGATCGTATTTGTTTTTGGTTGCAAAAACCTTTCAAATACTTTTAAATATCCATTATGCTTTTATCTTGAAAAGCATTTGAAGAGATATTTGTTTGTGTGATAAAATCTTTGTTGCAATATTCATTAACTCATATATCCTTTGCTGAATACAAAGATTGAATATCTTTTACAAACCGAACATATATATTATTGGAGCATCATATGATTGAGGAAACCTACTCATTGAAATATACATATTGCCTGGCTAGTATCTTTGTGTGAACTATTATAGTGAACATATCTTGTGATACAAAGATTGTTTGTTTGACACTCTCACGTACGCATTACACTGATAGAAAATACTTTGAGAGTTGAACCATCTAGACCACATTGAGCTTACATATTGAGTCATATTGTGGTGTATGTTATTGCGCGCATTTGGGTACATATATGCTTTACACGAAAGCACAATTACTGTATCATTTGTTTATATACACATTTGTTGTATATCCAGGTACGGGCCTGAAGAGGGAGGCTAGCCCTGGAATAGTCCCGGATTGGCTTAGATCCGGTTAGGAAAGTTAGGTGCGTCATCCTGTTAAGGCGTGTAGGTTGAGGTCAGCCATTCTAATTGACCTGGTTAAGGTTGAGGTTAGCCCTATGTTAATTTGACCTAATTGTAAATGGTGCCGCTCCACCCTTAAGTGAACTATTAATGGAATCCTCTGACTTGCGAGCTAGAGGCGGGGATGTAGGCACAGTTAGCTGAACCCTAATAACATATCGTGTGTCTATTTACATTTTAGCTCTTTATATTTACCGCACATATATGTTATTGTATGAATGATGTGCATGATTTAAATTCCACGCATTTTATTTATTAGTACATTTGGAACCGTGTAGAAGGGTCCTAGGTTACCAAAACATATTGACTTCTAACTTAACCTAGGAGAAAAATTAAAATTTCCAATTCATCCCCCCTCTTGGGAATACACCTTTTCTAACAAAGTTTGCACTAAAAAAGATAAAAATTGGGAAAGCTATGGGACCAGATAACATCCCAATTGAAGTTTGGAAATGCTTGGGTGAGAATAGAATTATATGGTTAACTAATTTATTTAATACAATTGTAAAAATTAAGAAAATGTTAGATGAATGAAAGAAAAACACTTTAATACTTATATGCAAAAATAAATGAGATATTCAAAATTGTAATAACTATCGTAGAATTAAATTTATAAGTCATATGATGAAACTATGAGAAATGGTAGTTGAATAAAGATTAAGGTTAGAAACGAAGATCTCAGAAAATCAAATTAGTTTTATGTATGAGAGATCTACCACAGAAACTATTTATCTTTTCAGAATATTAATGGAAAAGTTTAGGAAAAAAAAAGAGGGACTTGTATATGATATTTATTGACCTTGAGAAAGTATATGATAGAATACCTAGGGAACTTCTATGGTAGGTTTTAGAAAAAAAGGGTGTATGTTGTAGGTATATCGATGTCATTAAGGATATGTACGATGAAGTAATGACTAGTGTAAAGACTATAGATGGAGAAATTAGAGAACTTCCAATTACCATAGGTGTACATCAAGGATTTGCTTTGAGTCCTTATCTTTTTGCACTACAAAAAAATAGGTTTTTAGTGACGAATTTATTAGTGACGGATACAATTTCGTCACTAAAAGTGGGCATTAGTGACTGTTTTTAAGAACCGTCACTAATAGTGTAAGCATTAGTGACGGTTTTAACACTCATCACTAATACGAAACTATTAGTGATGGTTTTAAAACTGTCATTAATAACTTCATCACTACAAACCGATTTTCCCCCCCAAACTATAGCGAGAAACCATTTTTTGTGCAGAAATTATCTCGAAAAAACATTAGCGACAATTTTATAGGTATTAGTGATGAATAAAATTCGTCACTAAAAGTCGTTACTAGTGACGATTAGGTAGCCGTCACTACTATTATTATATTAATATATAAAAATCATATAGTTAATACTATTAGTAATGAATTTTCAAAACCGTCACTAATGACATGTATTAGTGACGATTTAGAGTCGTCACTAACAGTTTTTTTATTTAAAAAATTTTAAAATAATTTTGTAAATAATAGTAGTGACGGTTTGGGAAAACTCGTCACTAATAACAGAGTATTGGTGACAGTTTAGATTCGTCACTAATAGTCGTTTTATTTAAAAAATTTATAAATAATTTAGTTAACAATATTAGTGACGATTTGGGCAGATTCGTCACTAATAATATGGTATTAGTGACGGTTTAGATTCGTCACTAATAAACTCTTTATTTAAAAAATATAAAATAATTTAGTTAAATATATTATTAACAGTTTGGGAGGTATTAGCGACAGTTTAGATTCGTCACTAATACGCATAAGTATATTTACTCACGCCGCTTGGGTTTCCCCAAATATCCTCATTTCCCTCCTTTCCCTCCTCCCCTCCCAACCTGGATCTGTTTCCCTCCTCCCCTCTCGATCCTCCTCTCTCTGTCGCAGCCCTAACCCCTCGCCATTGCTGTTCGTCACAGCCCCTCATCGTCGCCTCGTCGTCGCTATTTGTCATAGTCCCTCTCCTGTCACCGTTTGCAGAGCGTCACAACCCCTCGCTCGTCGACGTTCGCAGAGCCCGTCTACGGGCTGCAATGCCCCTCGCCTGTCGCCATCGCAGCCCGTAGAGGAGTAAGGTTTGTCAAAAAGACACAAACACCCTCTCATTTTTTACAAAAACAAAAAAAATTGAGATAAATTTTATGTCTAGAAAACCTGTGATATTAACTAAACGTGTTATTGATTTTATTATTTATTTATAATTTATAATTTTAATTTTTATAATTTTTAACAATTATACCAAATAGTGACTAATAAAAAAACTTGGATTATTTAGAAAACCTTAATCTTTTTTATTTGGGATAAATTGCACATCAATAGCCTTATTCACTGCAAGTTAATAGTTATAATAGTATGAAAAGAGCCCTATGCATAAATCACTAAGCCAAGGACTTAGGATTAGTTTTGTCGCCCATAGATTTTGAAAAGATTATTTAAAAAAAAAAATTAATAAAAAGGAGTTGATTCTTGCAAAAACTTTTTGGTTAAGGAGTTCTTGCAAAAAAATTTTGGTTAAGGAGTTGATTCTTGCAAAATTTGTTTAAGGTGATTTTATTGTATGTGAGGGACCGACAAAGACCACCTAATCTTTTAAAAAATACCTAATTTTTTTTTCTCAAAAATCATTGTTGTTTGTCATTGGTGGGCAGATTTTGGAAGTTGGTCCAGGGTAGCCTTTGCAGTTCCATTTGATGAATTATACACACTCAGATATTGTATTTTTAGTATGTAGACATAGTAGATACAATAATGATCCTAGGCAAGACCACAAAGCCCATCTTTCCTTCCATTGTAATAACTAAAAAAAAAAAAGTGTGGAATAATAATAGTGGTTATTTAGTTAGTATAAAAATGAAAGTGTTTCTCTATTAGGATCCTTGATTCTATGTTAGATGCCTAAAAAAGAGCTTGTCTAAGCGAATGTTTAGAGATCATTGCGGCTCAGTCGCTCCCTGGAGGTCGACCTGGTCAAAATGGAATTTTATAAGATAAATAAGGTAGATACTGTTTGTATACGTAAATAAGTACATAAAATAATGTTTTGACTAACATAATTTGAATAAATATATGATAATAATAATAATAATAATAATAATATAGGTATCATATGCGAGGCCCACAAGATCGTATGGGACCCACATGAGTCCCGAAGCCGTGTGGGGGTCCACAAAAGTCTCGAAGTTGTGTAAGGCTCATTAAACCGTATGAGGAGTATTGGAGTTCGTAGGACCCACTTGGGTCTCAAAGTTGTGTGAGACCCACAAGATCATGTGGGGCCCACATGAGTTTTTGAAATTCGAACTTGATTCTTCAAAAAAAAAAAAAAATACTAAAACATAATTTAAAAATAATAACAATGATAATAATAATGATTTTAAATAAATGATTTTTTAATTAATTAATTAAGTAAATTAATTAAATGAGAGTGTCGGCAAGTACTCTCATTTCCCCTACATGATCCACATTTTCATCCCATACTTAACTCATATCTAACTCATCACATGCCCAATTTTTAATTTTAAAAAAATTATAATTTCACCATTCTCCCCATACTTTTACAAACTTCATTTTCTTCCCCAAAATTTTCCTATAAATAGGAAGTTCTCAACCTTCATTTTTCACAAAAAAATTTTCAAATGAAGAGAAGGATTAGTGAATAAAGGAATTAGTGGTGGAGGGAGAATTTTGGTTATAATTAAATTCTCACTCATCCACTCTTTCCGATCTCATTTTTTAGAGATATTCGTTGTGTTTGTAGTACATGGTAAAAGAAGAGGTAAGTAAATTTGATTATATTATTTTTTTATTTAAAATTTATACTTGAGTTTATTTATAAATAAATTTCGATTATGTTAGTTAGTTTCATAAAATTTTTCTGAGTTTATTTTTGCGCATATTTAATTATACTAGTTTTATCTTTAATATACTTACATTTATTTTTGAGTTAAAAAATGTTCTAAACCTCTCGGATATTTTACATCATTAATTTCTATTCAAAAAAATATTTTTTTTCACGAAAATTGTTTGGCATGAGTTTATTTATACGTTACATATTTCACGAAAATATGAGTAATATTACATGAGTTGATTTTTTTTTTATGATGTGTATTGCACGAAAATATGAATAAAAATGAGATTTTTATGATATTATTTAAAACCCCTTATGACTAAGATGATATAGAAAGTTACAAATGTTTTGTACTGTAACTTAATGTTTAAACAGATTAGAATGCACCCATACTGTTTACAGGGTGATTATGTATGTTAGTGGATTTCTTCTGAGTACACACCTAGTCTTGGATCAGGACTTAATAAGGAAAATCTCACTTAATGAGCGTTGATTTAGTTTAGGCGGCTAGCCAGTTAAGTCCAGTTTTTGGACCGCACAACCCAGTCATGGGGGTAGACATGACTTACGGCTAACAGGCCTAAGGATGATTTTTACAATTTATGTTTATACATATTTAATTACGTATACAAAGTTATTGATGATTTGAAAAAAAAAATATATGTTTTTATGAAGATGATCATTCTTATGCGTAAATGATGATCTAAAAGAAACGTATAAGGAAAAGTATATATATGTATATAATTAAATATTTTTACAGTTTTAAAGTTAAAAGTTTAAGTTAACAGTCACAGTATATGATTATTAAATTTTATTGTTGTAGCTGATGGTAAGAGTTTTATGTAAAAATTTTTAAATTTATATTTATTTTAGAAGTAATTTTGAAGTTTAGTATTAAATATTGTTTTACAAAATTTTAAAAGTTCATTTTGATCACATACTAATAATAATCTTATTTACTTACCGAGCATCGTCTCACCCCAATCATATTTTACATTTCAGATAACTCTAAAAGGCACGTCGGAAATCAGGCACAACAAGCATGCAAGTAGGGATAGAAAAATAAAGATTTATTAGAAATATTAGTATGATGCCAGATGATTATGCATTGTGTAATTTTTCTTCTTTTGAAAATAAATGATTGTAATACAATTAATTTGCACTCTGGTTTAATAATAATTGAGTTTATTTACTTCTCCTATAAATCAATGATAAAAAGTAAATATCTCAGATCCTTCGAGGTTAGGGTATTACATCCATAGATACTCGACTTAAAAAATAAAGCACATTTAACCAAATTTTTTATAGTCTTAGGTGACAAATTTCAAAATAGTCAAACTATCATGAGTGTTTTTCCTTTTAATTTTTAATTCTTATTATATTCAAAAAAATTATATACTATCCAAAATATCATTGTTGAACCTTTGTCATTCAATTCCAATGTCATCTATACAAAGGAAACCTGAATAGTCACATAAACTTTCATTCCCCTCCAACTTTCCAATTTCATAAAATAAATGTTGCAATTATGTGCAACACAATTTCAACCTTTGAGCATCCCTCCCTTTCGTTATATTTGCTTCATCCAGTTATAAATTGAAAACGAATTGATGTCTCCTTTGCAAGAGTGATGAGAAATTTTTGAATCATTTATTTAGACATTACTCGTTCACTATCAAAATCTGAACTTATTTTTTGAAATCCTACAACTTCATGATTTTGGAGGTAATTGGATCAAATATCTGCTGTTGGTTGAGTTTGCCTACAATAATAGTTACTATGCTAGTATCAAGATAGCATCGTATAAGGCACTGTGTGGCTGGAGTTGTCGATCTCCGTTGTACTGGGAAGAGGTTGGTGAGCGACAGATTTTGGGGCTAGAGCTGGTCCAGCAGACCTCAGAGAAGGTCAAGCTCAGCAGGGAACAGATTAAAGCAGCTCCGAGTCGGCAGAAGAGCTATGCAGATACACACCGACGGGAGCTAGAGTTTGAGGTAGGTGATGCTATATTTTTTAGGATTGCTTCAATGAAAGGAGTGATGAGGTTTGGTAGGAAGGGCAAGCTGAGCCCTAGGTATGTCGGACCGTTTGAAATTCTAGAGAGAGTCGGTTCAGTGGTGTACAGGATAGCATTACCTCCCGCATTGTCTAAGATTTATGCCGTGTTCCACGTGTCCATACTTAGTAGGTATGTTCTAGATCCTTCACATGTGATCAGTTACGAGTCATTGGAGCTCAGGGGCACGTTAGCATATAAGGAGGATAGCATTACCTCCTGTATTGTCTAAGATTTACGACGTGTTCCACGTGTCCATGCTTAGGAGGTATGTTCCAGATCCTTCGCATGTGATCAGTTACGAGTCATTGGAGCTCAGGGACACGTTAGCATATAAGGAGATACCAGTTCAAATCCTAGATCATAGAGAGCAGGAGCTATAACGCCCCGAATCCTTAAGCCCGGGTCCGGTGCGTTACACTTAATGAAATCCCTGATAATCCATAAGTCAACATATACGCAACGGAAAACATAGAAAAAACCTCCATACAACATAATCCTATAATACCATAATTTCGTAATACTAGAGTTTACTAACCCTATCTAAATTTTACAATATCCATCATACACCTGCATTTCCATGAATACCCAAATCTCCAAAACATTTCAGTATGTTCACAACCATTCCGTTCTTAATGGACTTAAAATATAACGACATAAAACATAAAATATATACATCCCCAAGTATTAACATAGAAATATATCCTTTTCTTTTTCTATTTCCTAATAATGCTATAAAAATCTCGAGCTCTCAAAGCTCAATCTCAAGAAAAACCTGAAAAAGATAAATTCGTATTCGGGTGAGACACATCTCAGTAAGGGAATAAACAATATATCAAACACAGCGTGTGACTAACATGAGGTAAATAGATATCATTTTAATAACATTTGTAAAGCATTTTCTTAAACATTGAAATCATTCTCTGAACCTAATCAATCACATGCAGAGATTTAACACACGAGATTACCCAAGGATAGGGGTGATTATCCGCTCATACAAGTAGCACCCCTCTACTATGATACTTAGGTAACCCTAATGTAACGACCTGAAGAATAATGGTATTTAAATAATAAAAAGAAAAGGAAAATGGAAACAGGAACATAAGGAGGTAGTCGACTTCGTCATAATCCCGAGGAATTTTTCAGTTCCTCGTCGATGAACACAGGGGACTCGTCGACGAGGGTATAAGAGGAGCTCATCGACGAGGACAGAATTCGTCGACGAGTAGATACCAAGAGAGGATTCCTGGAAGCCTGAAATTCGTCGACGAGGGTTGAAGTTCGTCGACGAACTTTGTATAGGACTCGTCGATGAGGTAACGTGGCTCGTCGACGAATCCCGCAGTATAAATAGGGATTAAACGTGATTTTTCTGTCATTTTTTTGCACAGAACTTCCCTCTATCTTACCCTTGGGTTTCTCCTCCTTCTCTCTAAGATATCGGGCCGTTTTTCCACCTCCTCATGGGTTTATAGCATTTGTGAAAGAAGCATCTAAAAATGAGTTGAAGATTGACAGCACCCCAGTGGTACGGGAATTTCTAGAAGTTTTTCCAGAGGAGCTACCAGGGTTGCCTCCTGTGCGCGAGGTAGATTTTCCTATAGATTTACCTCCAGGGACTGCGCCGATCTCTAAGGTCCCGTACCGTATAGCTCCAGCTGAATTGGGAGAATTAAAGGAGTAGTTGTAGGATTTGTTGAACAGGGGGTTTATACAACCCAGTGTATCGCCATGGGGAGCTCCAGTACTGTTCGTAAAGAAGAAAGACGGATCCATGAGGATGTGCATCGATTACAAGGAAATTAACAAAGTTACTATCAAGAATAAATATCCTCTACGCTGCATAGACGATTTGTTTGATCAGCTCCAGGGTACGCGGGTATATTCAAGATTGACCTCAGATCTGGGTATCATCAAGTGAGAGTAAAAGCGGAAGACATCGCGAAGACGGCCTTCAGGACCAGGTATGGACACTACGAGTTCCTCGTTATACCGTTTGGGCTAACGAATGCCCCAGCCGTGTTCATGGACTTGATGAATAGAGTTTTTTACCAGTATCTAGATCAGTTTGTAGTAGTCTTCATTGATGATATACTGGTGTACTCGAGGAGTTTTGAGGATCATGAGGTACATTTGAGGCTGGTGCTGCAGACTTTCAGGGAGGAGAAGTTTTATGTTAAGTTTAGCAAGTGTGAATTCTAGCTAGAAAATGTGGCATTTTTAGGCCACGTGATCTCAAGGGATGGTATTGCAGTGGATCTCAACAAGATTGACGCAGTGGTAAATTGGGCTAGGCCGAGGAATGTGCAGGAAGTCAGGAGTTTCTTAGGACTGGCAGATTATTACCGTCGTTTTGTTGAGGGTTTTTCAGCCTTGTCAGGTCCTCTTACGCGGTTGACTAGGAAAAATTCCAGATTTGTGTGGGATGAAGAGTGCGAGCAGAGCTTCCAGGAATTAAAGCAGCGGCTCGTCACTACACCAGTTCTTACGATTCCATCGGGTGGCGATGGTTATGTTATCTACAGTGACGCGTCCTTGAAAGGGCTCGGTTGTGTGCTGATGCAACATGGTAGGGTGGTGGCATATGCATCCAGGCAGTTTAAAGAATACGAGAAGAACTACCCTACCCACGATCTAGAATTGGATGCGGTGGTACATGCATTGAAGATCTGGAGGCATTACCTTTATGGTGAGAGGTGCGAGATATTTTTTGATCATAAAAGCCTGAAATACATTTTTACACAGAAAGCATTGAATATGCAGCAGAGGAGGTGGTTGGAGCTCATCAAGAATTACGACTGCACCATTAGTTACCACCCCGGTAAAGCAAATGTGGTAGCCGATGCGCTGAGTCATAAGTCAGGAGACATAGCACAGTTAGCAGCAGTAATTCAGCATCCGATTCAGATGGACTTAGAGAGACTTGGTGCAGAGTTAGTGGAGGATGATCCTCAGGCATTTATGACCAGTTTGGTTGTACAGCCCATGTTATATGAGAAGATTAAAGCTGCTCAGAGAGATAATCCAGAGTTAGTGGAGGAAATAACCAGAGTTCAGGACGGTCAGAGGGAGGAGTTCAGTATTTCTGATGATGGGGCTCTGAGATTTTGCACTAGATTGTGTGTGCCTGCAGATGATAGCATCAGGAGGACGATTCTAGAGGAAGCACACAGATCTCTATACACTGTTCATCCTGGCAGTACGAAAATGTATAGGGATTTGTGAGATTCTTTCTGGTGGAGTGGCATGAAGAGAGAGATAGCAGAGTTTGTGCAGTAGTGTTTGACGTGCCAGCAGGTTAAGGCTGAGCACCAGAGGCCAACTGGTCAGTTACAGCCACTTTTCATTCCCGAGTGGAAGTGGGAACATGTTACATGGATTTTGTTACTGGGCTGCCGCCAACGTTGCATGGTCAGAATGCTATATGGGTGATAGTTGATAGATTGATGAAGACAATGCATTTTCTGCTCATTAAAGTCAGCTACCCTATGAACCGGTTAGCAGAGATATATATACAAGAGATTGTACGATCCCATGGAGTGCCGGTATCCATAGTCTCGGACCGTGATCCACGTTTTACATCACGATTTTAGAGGAGTTTGTAGGAGGCACTAGGGACTCAGTTAGCATTCAGCATAGTTTTCCACCCTCAGACCGATGGTCAGATTGAGAGAACCATCTTGGTATTGGAAGATATGCTTCGCGCTTGTGTGCTAGACTTTGGAGGTAGTTGGATTCAGTTTTTGTCGTTAGTTGAATTTTCTTATAATAATAGTTATCAGGCTAGCATCGGCATGACACCCTATGAAGCATTATATGTTAGGAGATGTAGATCTCCTCTTTTCTGGGATGAAGTTGGTGAAAGGCAAGTTTTGGGTCCCAAGATAATTCAGCAAGCATGTGATAAAGTCCGACTTATTCGTGATAGGATCAGTGCAGCGCAGAGTCAGCAAAAAAGTTATGCAGATACTCGCCACCGGGAATTGGAATTCGGAGTAGGTGATCATGTCTTTCTAAAGATAGCACCAGTGAAGGGAATTTTGAGATTTGGGAAGAAGGGTAAGTTGAGCCCTAGGTTTATTGGCCCTTTTGAGATACTTGAGAAGATTGGGTCAGTAGCCTATCGATTGGCTTTACCGCCATCCTTATTCCGAGTTCACGACGTATTTCATGTTTCTATGTTGAGGAAATATGTCCCAGATCTTTCCCATATCATCAGCCATGTAGAACTAGAAGTCAGTGAGGCTTTAACGTATGAAGAAGTACCAATTCAGATTTTGGACAAAAAGGTTCAGACTTTACGCACTAAAGAAATACAGTTAGTTAAAGTTTTGTGGAGAAATCACACCATAGAGGAAGCTTCTTGGGAACTCGAAGAGCAGATTAGACAAAGATACCCACAATTGTTCCAAGAGGTATAAAGATACTCAGGTAAAGTATAATGGTTAAATAAGTTTTCTTTTGCAGGTACATGTATTGATTATGGTTAGTAGATAGTATTTTGTTCTGGGAGAAATTTTCTTTCGGTGTATGTAATCTCCCAGAACCACCCATGTAACCACGGTATTCCCCCACCATAAGTGAGGGCAGGAAATAAAATAAGTAGACCCTTTTCTTTATTGGAAGTTGGAGAATATAGATAAAGATACAGATAGTAAATTTCGAGGATGAAATTTTATAAGGAGGGGAGAATGTAGTGACCTGAAGAATAAGAGGGAGAGGAAATAGATACAGAAACAGAAGGAGGCCGTAGCGTTCGTCGACGACATTGCATTTTGGAGATAATATTAAATAATCATAAATTCAGGAAATTGCCTAGTTTCGTCGACGAACGTCGATGAACACAGGGTCTCGTCGACGAAGGTCTTCAGAATTTCGTCAACGAACACAGGGCTTCGTCGACGAGAAAATACCAAGAGACGGTTCGGGCTGCTCTGAATTTCATTGACAAACACAAGGTCTCGTCGACGAACCTGACCCTATAAATAGTGGAAACCCGGGATATTTCACATTTCTCTCGCTGCTCTCTCTCTTTCTTACGACTCTCTCTCCTTCTCTCTTCGTTTTTGGCCCCAACAGTCGCCGGATCGACGATCCGAAGCTACGACGACGCTCCTGGCGGAATTCTCTGCAAGACTGCTGGAGCGGATCGTCAGGAAAATGAAGTTGGATTTCATCCCAAATTCAGGGTCAGTACTTTTAGCTAGTTTTGGCTTTCTGGTAGTTATAGAAAATGATATAGACTGAAAAATACTGATATTATGTTTTGACATATGTTGGTTTCAGGGTGTTTTGTAGGATGTCCTGCGGTTGTTAGGCTTGTATTCCCTCGGGGTTTTTCAAAGTTAAGGTAAGGGAAATATGTTATGTTAGGAAGTTTCTAAATATTATACAGTGTATTTATTTACGAAAATTATGTATTAAAGTATGGTGTGGCTTGTGAATATGTATGTAGTACGGGGATATGTTTTCTGAATTGTAGTTTCATGATTTTTATGAATTTCAGTACCATGATTTTACGGATTTAAGTACTATGATTATGAGAACTTCAATACCATGATTTTACGAATTTCAGTACCATGATTATACGAATTCTAGTACTATGAATATGCAGTTCCATGTTATGATTATTCAGATTTCAGTACGTTATGCAGCATCATGGTTAATATGATTACTTTAGAATCATGGTAAATCAAATAGATATGTATAGAAAAGTATTATATGATATCAGACCCTATTGGACTTGCAGCTACAGAGCACAGTACCGTTGCTACAGATACTATGTTACTTTACGAGTGCAACCACCTATTCAGATATACGTGGTAAAGTCGACCACCTAGGCCCTTGAAGAGGTTAGGCTCCCCATCCAGATATGGGTTGAGGTGGGTAGGTCGACTGATGGAGTTCAGTGATTTATTCTCGGTTGGCCAACTAGGGTAAATCCAGCCTACGGGTCGCACAACCTCGTCATGAGGGGCATGTCATGACACAGATAGCCACAGGGAACAGTTTCAGTTACTATTACTTACGTATTGATTTACAGAAATGGGGATCCTACTTATATACATTAGAAGTATTTTGAATTATAACCATAATACTGATATGTCAAGTAATAGGGAAAAGGGGTGGTGTACTTTATTATTTGTGTTGTACTGTTGTACTCAGTTATTCATGTTTATATGAAACAGATTTCATGATATATATATAGTAGCTCATTTGCCACACACTAGTAATAGCACATTTCTTCTTACTGAGCGTTGACTCATCCCAGTGTTGAAATATTTTTCAGGTGATCCAGGTAGGCGAGCAGACCATGGTCGCAAATAGAGGGGCGTCTGTAGTGCCCTGTCAGAGAGTGAGTATCATTTTTGGAACGTTTTTGTAAACGTAGCTAAGGGTATTTTTGGGAAACAAATACATGTACATATTTTGGAAACATGTAGTACTCTGGTATTATGTGGGATTGTATATAATGGTTTATGATTGTGTTTGTATGATTTCTGCTTCCTGCTGCTTAGGTTAATACTATGTTATCAGAGTATGTTATTTGCCATTATGAAGGGAAAAAAATCAATTTAATAAGTAGGTCGTTATAGGTGTCTCACCCCGAATTTTATAAATATTTCAGGAGCCCGTGATAGGAGAGCGGTAAAGCCCCGCTGATCCAGTACGGTTGGTCTGCGCTTCCAAAAGGGTAAGTGTGATACCCTATGGATGAAAGACTTAAAAGACTAGATGTTACTACCCATATCAACAAGGTGCACCTTTCTTTTCTGGAGCTTTCCCATAAGAACTCCATAATTAAGCGTGCTTGGCTTGGAACAATCTTGGGATGGGTGACCACCTGGGAAGTTTTCTCAGGAAGTGTGTGAGTGAGGACAAAACACACTGAAAAGAACACTTGTTGGTTTGTGGGGCAAGTCATTAGTCCGATAATGCCCGCCCCCCTGTTGTCTAGTCCAGGTGGATGAGGAGAGACGCAGTGCTCCCTAAAAGACCTAGGTTGGGGTGTTACAAATGGTATTAGATCCAACACCCAACCGGAAGTGTGATGAGATTCACATCGCCTGAGTTTTGAAATGTGGGTTCACAACGAGGACATTGCGTTCTATAAGTGGGGGAGAATGTGATACCCCATGAATGAAAAACTTAAAAGACTAGATATGTTACTACTCATATAAACATGGTGCACCTTTCTTTTCGGGAGCTTTCCCATAAGAACTCCATAGTTAAGCGTGCTTGGCTTGGAGCAATCTTGGGATGAGTGACCACCTGGGAAGTTTTCTTAGGAAGTGTGTGAGTGAGGACAAAACACATTGAAAAGAACACGTGTTGGTTTGTGGGCCAGTCATTAGTCTAATAAGGCCCGCCCCCCTGTTGTCTAGTCCAGGTGGGGGAGGAGAGACGCAGTGCTCCCTGGCAGATCCAGGTTGGGGCATTACAGTAAGTGTTTTGATAGGGTCGGATGTATTTTGTGGGATGTCCCTAGATATCTTTTGGGTTGTGTATTGTGTACATATATATATACAACGATTATAGTTGTAATGACCTCAAAATTCATACCATTATATATATATATATATATATATATATATATATATATATATATCCATACCTAGGCAGCGGAAACAAATATCATGCAACCATTTACATATTTACTATGCAATACCAAAATTCTATATATATACAAACCATGGTCACACAAAAATACCCTTCCAACATCATCTACTCAAAACTATACAGCTTTGACAAAAACTCACCCTATAACCAGGGTGATCTAACTACTTTCTATCCGCGAGCCTAATCTGCTCGCCTAATTGGCTCACCTGAAAAATGGTAAAATAATGGCGTGAGTCGACGCTCGGTAAGTAGAAATATGCTATTACTAGTGTGTGGCAACTAAGTTAAGAATACTTAAAAAATAACAACTAAACTGTAATGCAATAATTAATCTATAAAGCATATCTTTCTTTCTCAATTTAAAATATACTGTATCATCTGTATTTTCAACTTTTCATACTGATAATATCATACTATACTCATCATATACTGTAAAACTGTATACATATATATATAACTGTACTTATTCCCTGGGACTCTGTACGCCATGATTTGACCCCTCATGATGGGGTTGTGCGGCCCGTAGGCGGGACTCTATCTGATCGGCCCGTCTTCGAGGTGTGTTAAATTATGTGGGGCTGAAACACAACTATTAGAAGTTGAACTGTTGGTATCTACACCGACTGGGTTAGCAGTAAGGTGTAATAGGGTGCTCCGAGGTTGTCCAGTTGATATTCAACGGAAGGTTTTGTCTGCCGATTTGATAGGGGTGGACATGCACGGGTTTGGTGTTATATTTGGCATGGATTGGCTAGAAGTTAATTTTGCCAGCATAGATTGTCGAGCACGAGAAGTGATATTCGGATCCCCGGGGAAAGCATAATTCAAGTTCGTAGGGTCGCGAGTGCAATCCTCGCCTCAGCTAATTTCCAAAAGATTGCTGCTGAGTGCTTGTCAGGGATTTGTGACTGTTGTGAAAGAGATGTCAGAAAATGAATTGAAACTCGCTAGTACGCCTGTAGTAAAGGAGTTTTCAGATATTTTTCCAGACGAGTTACTAGGCTTGCCACCCTATCGCGAGGTAGATTTCCCTATTGATCTACCTCCCGATACAGCGCCGATTTCTAAAGTACCTTATTGGATGACGCCAGTAGAATTGGTAGAATTGAAGAATCAGTTGCAGGATCTGCTTGATAAGGGCTTCATACGACCTAGTGTATCTCTGTAGGAAGCTCCAATTTTATTTGTGAAGAAGAAAGACGGGACTATGAGGATGTGTATAGACTACAGGGAGATTAATAAAGTGACAATAAAGAACAAGTATCCTCTACCCCATATTGACGATTTGTTTGACCAGCTCCAGGGTACATGGGTGTATTCGAAGATTGACCTCAGATCCGGCTACCATCAGGTAAAAGTGAAAGCGGAAGACGTCTCAAAGACGACCTTCAGGACCAGGTACGGGCATTACGAGTTTCTTGTTATGCCGTTTGGTTTGGCGAATGCTCCTGCGATATTTATGGACTTGATGAGTAGAGTCTTCCACCAATATTTAGACCAGTTTGTTGTTGTGTTTATTGATGATGTACTGGTCTACTCGAGAAACTATAAGGAGCATAAGACGCACTTGAGGCAAGTGTTGCAGACACTTCGTGAAAAGAAGTTGTACACCAAGTTCGGTAAATGTGAATTTTGGCTTGAGAAGATCGTGTTCTTGGGGCATGTTATATCTGGAGACGGTATTTCTGTGGATCCTAGCAAGATTGAGGCAGCAGTGAATTGGGCTAGATCGAGAAATATCTAGGAGATCAAGAGTTTCTTGGGGCTAGCTGGATATTACCGTCGTTTCGTTGAGGGATTCTCAGCTTTTTCCGTACCTTTGACACGACTGACGAAGAAGAATGCCAGATTTGAGTGGGACGACAGCTGTGAGCAGAGTTTTCAGGAGCTGAAACAGAGATTAGTCACTGCGTCTGTATTGATCATCTCATCTGGGGGTGAAGGTTATACTATCTATAGTGATGCGTCCTTGAAAGGACTTGGCTGTGTATTGATGCAGCATGGCAGGGTTGTGGCATATGCATCCAGGAAGTTGAAAGAATATGAGAAGAACAACCTTACACATGATCTTGAATTAGTTGCAGTGGTACACACACTAAAAATTTGGTGGCATTACCTGTATGGCGAGCAGTGTGAGATTTTCTCCGACCATAAGAGCTTAAAATATTTCTTCACGCAAAAGGAACTGAATATGAGGCAGAGAAGGTGGTTGGAGCTGATTAAGGATTTTGATTGTACCATCAGTTATCACCCGAGGAAAGCGAACGTGGTAGCTGACGCGTTAAGCAGGAAATCCAGGGAGCCAGTGTTGGCGGCTATGGGGATCTAGCATCCGATCATGATGGATCTGGAGATACTCGGCATAGAGTTAGTAGAGAGTGATCTCCCAGTATGTATTGCCAGCCTAGTGGTACAACCTACTCTGCAGGAGAGAATTAAAGTCTCCCAGAGGGAAGATCCAGAGTTAGCAGAGGTGATAAACAGTGTACAGATGGGTCAGGGGGAGGATTTCAGTATTGCAGATGACGGAACTTTGCGGTTCCATTCTAGATTATGCGTTCCTGCAGATATTGAGACCAGGAAGATCATTCTAGAGGAGGCCCACAAATCTTTGTATGTGGTTCATCCCGGTAGTACAAAGATGTACAGAGATCTATAAGAGTCGTACTGGTGGAGTGGTATGAAGAGAGAGATCGCCAAATATGTAGCCCAGTGTTTGACGTGCCGGCAGGTAAAGGCTGAGAACCAGAGGCTAGTAGGGAAGTTGCAACCGTTGTTTATCCCAGAGTGGAAGTGGGATCATATATTAATGAACTTCGTGTCAGGACTGCCGATGGCATTACATTGCCAGAATGCCATTTGGGTGATTGTTGACTGTTTGACGAAGACCGCCCACTTTATTCCTATCAAGATCAGCTACTCCCTTAGTCATTTAGTGGAGATTTACATTCAGAAGATAGTTTGTTCTCATGGGGTGCCTGTATCTATTGTGTCAGATCGAGACCCAGGATTCACATCACGATTTTGGAGGAGCTTGCAAGAGGCTCTAGGGTCTCAATTATCGTTTAGTATGGCGTTCCACCTATAGTCAGACGAGCAGACTGAGAGGACGATACAGACATTAGAGGATATGCTCCGTGCATGTGTATTAGATTTTGGGGGTAGTTGGACTCAGTTCATGCCACTGGTAGAGTTTTCGTATAATAACAGTTATTAGTCTAGCATTGACATGACACCATTTGACGCTTTATACGATAGAGATGTAGTTCTCCTTTGTTTTGGGATGAAATGGGTGAGCGGCGAGTAGTGGGGCCAGAGCTTGTGCTGCAAGCGAGTGATAAAGTTCGGCTTATCAGGGACAGGATTAGTGCAGCTCAGAGCTGACATAAAAGTTACGCTGATAATCATCGTAGGAATTTGGAATTTGATGTGGGCAATCATGTGTTTTTGAAGATAGCTCCGATGAAAGGGGTTATACGATTTGAGAAGAAGGGTAAGCTTAGTCCTAGGTTTATCGGTCCATTTGAAATTCTAGATAAAGTGGGACCGGTAGCTTATAGGCTAGCTTTACCTCCCGTATTATCCAGGATCCACGACGTATTCCACCTAACTATGTTGAGGAAATATGTCCCAGATCCTTCTCATATAATCAGTTATGATGAGTTAGAGCTTAGTGATTCACTGGGATATGAGGAGATACCAATACAAATTCTGGATAGGAAAGTACAGGAGCTACGTAACAAGAAGATTCCTCAGGTAAAAGTTTTGTGGAGGAATCATGCAGTAGAAGAGGCTTCTTGGGAGTCCGAGGAGTAGATGAAGCAGAGGTATCCGCATTTATTTCAAGAGGTCTGAGTGGAAAAAAAATGTAAGTGGTTAAGTAGTTTTCTTTTTGCAGGTACATGTAATGGTTAAATTAGTGTAGTATTTTAGTTTTGGGAGAAATTTTTATTTTGTATATGTAACCTCCCAGGACTCGGAATATGGTTACGGTATTCCTCGGACGAAGACTGGATTTCGTTGACGAAATTAATGAGAATTCATCGATGAAGGACGTGGCTTGTCGATGAATAATGTTCTATAAATATAAGAAATTCGGATTTTTAACTTACAGAGGAAGCCACCTCTTTTCTCTCTCTCTCTCCCCTTCGGTTTTCCCTCTTTCATTCATCGATTTCAAGCCAGATCTTCGCCGGATTGACAATCTGAAGTCACCACGAGGCTCCTGGGGAAGTTCTCTCTAAATCTGTTGGAGCGGATCATTGGTGAATGCTAGGTGGAAACCATCCCAAATCCAGGATAAGACTTTTTACTCAATATTTGAATTTGTGACAGTTGAGAAAAGTGTTATACGCTTAGAAATACTGAACTTTAATACTAGGAGTTTTCATTTCTAGGGGTGTTGAATTGGGAACGTAGGAAATCATCCCTAAGTTGAGGTAAGGCTCTTAAGCCGAATTTGACTTAGTAGTAGTTATAGAAAATGTTGTACGTACGAAAATATTGAACTTTAATATTAAGAGTTTTCATTTTCGGGGTGTTGAGTTAGAAACCCTGCGGGTGCAGGGCAATTTTATTAGGAGCTTTCTAGGAATCAGGTAAGGAGATAAACTAAACTAGTTTCGTTTTGAGAAAATGCATGTATATGTATATATAGCATTTGGTTTCTGGAAAAATGAATATATTTATATATATACGATTTATATTTGCAAAATACTATGAAAATTATCGTATGTTGAATATGTGAAAATCCATTTGTGTGGCATGAGTAAAAATATTGTGAAATATTGTTTTCTGAGAATGTGGATGATATGAATTTTTATGATGGAAAACTGGCGTACAAGCCAAGATTTATATGACTTTTTGGCATATGGGTCGTGCTATGTGGATGAGATTTGCCAGCGTACGGGCTGTGTTATGATTTGCCGGCGTACGTGCCGTGCTATGATATGTGATTTGCCAGTGTATGGACTGTGCTATGATTTGCCGGTGTACGGGCCGAGCTATGATAAATGTGTAATACCGGCGTACGGGTCGATGATTTTCATAATATACGTATATGTGCAAATGATATGATTGATTTAATAATTAATGATATGAGATATGCATGTATCACGATTATAGTATATGTATATGATATCAGAATCTGGTTGGCTTGGTCTAGGCTAGCATTTGCACGGTACCGTTGCTATGTGTCCATGGTCTTCGTGATCATGATATTTGTGTTAACGCAGCGGTACGAAGTGGTGTGAGATTGGATGGTTGATGTGGTTATTAAAGAAGTGTGTTGTGATCACCCATGGTGTACGGACCAGGTCTGGAAGACCCATCGAACCTACAGACTACTGTTTGACTTGGCAGTGGTCGGCCAACCATTATCAGGTCCCGCCTTTGGGCCACACAACCCAGTCATGTGGGGGTAATACATGACAACAACCAGCTAACCTACCAGGAATTTTTTTATGTTATTATTATTATTATGATATGAGATGAGATATGCTTATGAAATGCAGTATGTTCTGCTATGTTTTGATACATATGTTTTCCCATATTTGATAAACAGTACTGAATATGTTATATATGATATATGTAGAACACAGAATACTTATGTTGCCACACACTGGTATTAGTTTATTTCCCTTACTGAGAGGTGTCTCACCCCTAAATTTTATAAACTTTTCAGGAGCTCCAGATTGGAAAGCGGGAAAAGCCTCGCTGAGCTAGAGTTGTTTATCTGCCCTCTGTGAAGGGTAAGTTTTTGTAAGGACAATTAGATTTTTGGGGAAATGTCCCTAGATCTTATTTTTGGGTTGTACATATATGAAAATATTGTGGATATATTGACTCTGGTATTTGTAATTGTAACGTCCCTCAATTTCTTAACATAAAATGTCACATAATAGATAAAATGGTCAACTCGAACTCGTGGGTAGCAAGGACACCTGTCAAACACAGCAAAAAACCTAGCAGCAGTAAATATGAAATTTCAAACATCCAATCATAAAACATAATACCAGATCATTCTATACATCCTCACATACATCAAAATATCTCTAAGGTCAAACACAAAATAACTCTGACCCTATTACAAAATCTTACCCTTCTCACAGGGTAATCTCACTAGCTCAACGGCGGCCCTGACCCACCGGTCTCTCAGGGGCTCCTGAAAAATTAATTAAGTTTGGGGGTGAGACACTTCTCAGTAAGAGAAAATAAACTAAATACAGCTGTGTGGCAACATGAATATTTAATGCATTTATACGTATACAGTACATTTCATAATTCTATAAATATCATCATATCGTACTGGGTAAACATATATTTTCACATCTATTAATAAATCATAACATACATAAAATCATCTGTCATGTATTACCCCCCATGACGGGTTGTGCAGCCCGAAGGCGGGACCCGACAATGGCTGGCCGACCACTGCCGAATCAAATATGTCTGTAAGTACGATGATCCCGCCACACCCTGGTCTAGACTGCCAGGTGGACGTCCACACTTTACTGAAAGCCACATCGACTATCCATCTCCCATCCCCTCGTGGGACGGTAGCACTAATAAGGCCTCGTGCCAAAATTAACCCATAGCTACGGTACCAAGCTCCTGGTCTGAACTAAACTAACATCCTGGTTGTGAAAACATATAATACATGATCATACGTAACATCATTACGGCCTCGTGCCGAAAACATAGATATGGCCTCGCGCCGAAATCATACATATGGCCTCGCGCCAAAATCATAGTAAATAATATAAATACGGCCTCGTGCCGATAACATACATATGGCCTTGCACCAAAACTGTTTCAGGTATATACATTCTGAAAATACATCGTTCATTATACAATCGTCAAAATCATCACAATATAACTCATCGTTTCATAATACCTGAAAATGTGTTTTACTCATAAAAACTTTCATATCTTATCTCATTTCATGTAAAATAATATTCATACCACACATGCTCTATTAAAAGTCGTACTAAAATCATGATTTTCTAGCATCTCATACGTACATATACATTTTACTTATAATAGCAGTATTTTCCAAACATACATTTTATATATGATAAACAAATATAACATAGGCTTTTTCGAAAATAAATGTGCTCATAAATAATAATAACTTGCATGGAAAATATCTGCTTTAGTTTATTCCCTTACCTGGCTACTGAGAAATTCCTTAGGACCCAAATCCTACGCCCTTAGCGCCCAAAATTCAACTCCTGAAATTTACATTTCTCCAGATTAATTAATCTATTTCTCCAAAATAATATTCATCTAGCCTTCCCTATGCTCCATATACTTCAAATTAATATTTAAACTATTATTTAATATCCCGCGGCGCTCACCCGGGCCCTAAATTTCAGAAATCCTACTTCAGTCCTAGATGCTTAATATTTTAGCATTTCTAAATTAATGCTAATTAATTAAAAATAAGCCCCTTAATAATCGCCACACCCCAAATTTGGGGTTTTGGCCCGACACCCCCACGAGAATTCCATCCCACTGGATTTGTAGAGAATCATCCCTAGATTCTCATGGTGGTGTCCGTTCGTCAATTGGGCTTATATTTTGCAAAAAATTAAAGAAAAAGGAAAAAATGGTTTACCCTAGGGAATACGCTTACGCCGCTTCTACCACCGATTCGCTTCGGTAGAAATGACGGTAGCGGCGAATGGAGTCCAGTGGTATTTTTGGATTTTCGATCGGGCAAAAATCCGTCACGAAATCGAGGAGAGAGGGAGAGAGAACGTGAGGAGAGAGAAAAAGGTTACAGGGACTGCGCGTGAGAGAATAAAAGAAAAGAAAAGAAAGAAAGAAAAAGAAGAAGAAGAAGATGATGGGGGGGGTTCAAGAAGTTACCTGAAGCTTAAAGCTTCAGGTAATTTAATAATAATAATAATAATAATAATAATAATATTTTTAATTAATATAATAATAATATATTTTATTAATAAAGATAAAAATAAATTTTAATTAATTTTTTTTCTTTTTCTTTTAAATCTGATTAATTAATTAATTTTTAATTTTTTATTTATTTTTTTGGAAATCAATTCACTAATTTTTTTTTTTTTATATCTCTGTTTTTGGGGTTTTAACAGTAATAATATGATGGATGTTTGTATTTACAACATTGTGAATATATGTTTCCTGCTGTTTAAGCTTCCGTGTTGTGTTCTGGTTTATCCCTGGGGCCCACGGGTCCAAGTGGATGGTGACCTGTTAAGCTGGAATGTATGACGTTGATATTATTATTATAAAAAAAAATGTGAAAAATGATGTCACGCCCCAAACCCTGAAATGGGACCCAGGGGTGAATTAAGTAACCTAACCTATCTCTGTATCAATATAAACCATCCATGATACCATATACAAGAGGGTCCAACCCCGTGGGGTAACGGATGCCCCATATACATACATACAAAACATGTCTATACTCATCAATATACGCATCGGAATACGGTCTTTCTTTACATCAAACTGTACCATACCAGAGTCTATACCATACAAGGTTAAACATACCTACAAATACTATACATATCACGGGTGTCTACAAAATCCATCAGGACAACCCGATACAAAATTCGTACCTATCAGGTACTAACAGTAGCTAAACACACCCCCGCTTCCAGATGCTAGGATGCTAGTTTCGGCTACCCGAAGGATCTAAAAAATATTTGTATATATTTGGGGTGAGACACCTCTCAGTAAGGGAGAAAACAGGTTATATCAGCGTGTGGCATACCAGTGTCATTTTCATACTTCATAACACATACATACGATACAGTTTGAAACACATACGTACAGTTTCAAAACAAGTTCCATACATTCCTATACAATTCCATACAGTTCCATACAGTTCCAGTATTTCCACAAATCCATTCCAGTTCATATGATACTCAAATACATACATACATACATATGGTCAGTGTCGTCACACTACTCACAACTGCACAAGTCACCTAATCTCACAGCGGTTACGTTCCAACACATTAAACTACGAAGGTTTCCGACTCAGGCCCAATAGTGAATCCATTGCTACATATGCAACTACACAAGGTCACCTGGTCTAATCCTGATTACGTTACCATGTGCAAACTATGCTGCGTCAACCTAGGCCCACTATGGTCCGTTGCTACATTCGGTGACCAACCGAATCATACTGGTGATATTTCGCACCCTGGATATAGAGCTGGCCACTCTTGCCCACAGTAATTAGCCGTTACACGGCACAGCGTACGGTAGTTAGCTGCCCCTAACTGTTACGGCGTACGGTAGTTAGCCACCCCTAGCTGTTTTGGCGTACTGTAGTTAGCCGCCCCTAGCCATTTCTGCGTACGGTAGTTAGCCGCCCCTAGCCGTTTCACAAAACCTGGAATCACTTTGGAACTCACGTCCCTATACATTTCAGTGTACGGTAATAAGCCGCCATATAGCTGTTTTTCACAAATACCTGGAACATTTACATACATACACACGCACCACACTTATTTGGTTTACGGCAAATCATATCGTTTACAATTTCAAGTATACAGTTTATGCAAATATGGATTACGGTCACCTCAATAATACAGTTTAAACAACATAAACGATTTTCCAATCAAATAAGAGATGATACCCGAAATCCCCAATTTTCCCGAAAACTATAACCCAAAAATCCCGTGTTTTTATCCGATAGATTTCCCTAAATAAGTAGTCAAAACATACATATGATTGTAGCCTACAGGCTTACCAATCCTGATTTAAAAAATGAACTGATATAAACAGAATCCCCTTACCTCAACGCGAAACCGAACCACAAACTCTACGGCCCTCAAAACTACGAATTGAGACTCCGAAATCTACAAACCACAATACTAAGCATGCTTATAATTCATACTACTATCCATATACCGAATCAGAAATGAAAATCGAGCCTTACCTCGATTTTTGGCCCGAAACTCGAAAATCGCGAATCAAGATTCCGATCTGCAAAAGTTGTAGAGAATCCTTCCATGATCCTCATGGTAACTCCGGATTTCCAATCCTACCAACGACTGGCAAGGAAATCTAGAGAGAGGGAGAGAGAGTTTAGAGAGAGAGAGAGAAAGAGAGTAGAGAAACTTAGTGAAGAAGAAAAGTAATTTTCCTTTTACACCCCCTTTGATCCGCCTGGTTTTCGTTGACGAAAAGTACCTTCATCGACGAAAAGTCAAGGATTTCGTCGCAGATGTCGGTAGCCTCACCGACGAAGTCTGATATTTAAACTTTTCCAGACCTCTCGGCTTCTCTTCGTCGACGAAATCTGGCTTCGTCGACGAAATCTGCAGGAATCCATTTTCTATTTTCTGGGTTCTTACAAATGAGCAGGTTGTGACATTTAACATATATTTGCACAGAATCTCATGCCACACAATTTAACAATAAAAATTCATACATATTCCTGTAAAATAGGTCAACCCACATTTAACATATAATTACTGAAAATATAATTTCCATTTCTTATATAATTTCCCAGAAAATTCCTTCCACTTTCTTCAGTTCATTTCCACAAATACATAACTAAATAAGTGGTCTTAGGCTCAGAAATCATAGTTTTATATGGTTGACATTTTAATATATCACACCAAAACATACATATAATATAACATAAATTATTACCTTTAATTTCATAAAATCTGATTTAATATATAATTTCCCCTTACCTGGTTCCTGGAAAAACCCGCTAACACCTCGTCCTACGCCCCATGGTGTTCAAAATTCCTGAAATCCTAAAATTCAAACTTCACTACGTTACTCATCACAATCCCTAGAATAATTTTCCATAAAATTCCCCTAAACTTAGAATACCCTAAATAGCCTAATAAATTTTAAATTATTAAACTTATCCCCGATTTAGGATTTGTACCCCGAAGCTCCAATTTGAAAACCTGCTCATGCTAGATTGTAGAGAGTCTCCCCACGAATCTCCTGGTGATTTCCGTTCGTTAATTGAACTTATGGTTTAAGAGAAATTGAGGTAAGTTTAAGATTTGACCTTACCCTAGGAGATATGCTTACGCCGCTCCCATGACAGATCCGCTCTAATAGAAATGTTGGTGGCGACGAGCAAAACCCAACAGTATTTCTGGATTTCCGATCGGCCAAGTGTCAGAGACGGGATGGAGGAGAGGGGACGAGGAGACGGAGCGCTGCTAGACGCTGTCTCTAGAAAAATTTCTTCTTCAGCTGCTTCTGAAGATTAACTTCAGGAAGCTTAGTTTATGAATAGATATATATATATATATATATATATATATATATATATATATATATATATCATTGTAATATTGTATTATTATTATATTATATTATTTAATTAATAATAAATATTATTTAATTAATTAATTTTATTATTTTTTTAAAACTTAAATTAAATTTAAATTAAATTTAAATTTTTTTATTTCTTCTATTCTATTTATTTTTATTTATGTATTTAATACATCAATTTAATATTTTTTAACTAATTAATTAATTAATTTATTTATTATTTTTCCTAATCATTTTATTCATTTTAATTTTTCGAGTCTTTACAGGAGTTACGTACGAAGAGGATTCCGTTAGTAACGGTATTGTGACGTAATCACGCAGTGGAGGAAGTTTCATGGGAGTTAAAGACAGAGATACGTCAGAAGTATCCTCATTTTTCATGGATGCTAAAAGCTAGTCAGGTAAGTAGATAAGCAAGTAAGTGGTTTTTATGTATGTATTGTAATGACCTGCTGTTTATTCAACATTTTTTTTTCTTTTCTGAATATAATAAATTTCATCTGTCTGAACATTGATAATAACATCTCAGGCCCAAAGAGCACTGAGAAAACTCTGTTTGTCATACATTACTAAGCAGTGGTACACAAAACTGGGAACTACTATATACAATACAATACTAGAAAACTATAGAGCTTTATAATATATTTACAATACAATATACCCAGTGACGTCACTATAATCTGAAAACTATCCCAAAACATTGTTATCTCAAAAATACTTACCCTTCCCACAAGAGCAGCTCAAGTCAACCTCTACCTGCAAGCCTGATCTGCTCACCTAGTTGGATCTCCTGAAAAATGATAAGTCACTAGGATGAGACAACGCTCAGTAAGTGGAAATATGTTATTACTAGTGTGTGGCAGCTGAGTTAATCATTTAAAATACTGAAATAATACTGTAATCTGAGAAAATTGGTAAACTGTACATAATATATATCTATCATGTAATCTTTAAAATATAACTGTGTATCTGAGTTTGCTATCTGAAGGTAGTGTTAGTATAATAATATAACTGCTACTGTGTGATATATATGTACATAGGAACATCTGCTATACCCTGGGATCTGTATATCATGATATATTCCATCATGATAGGGTTGTGCAGCCCGTAGGCTGGACTTACTCTGGTCGGCCCTCCAAGTAAGTCAATCTCTATCCTCCGCCAATCTGTAATGATCTATGTAGATCCTGGCCTACTACAATCACTTCGGGCTATCTCAAACCTCTGTCATCGTCTAAACGACTACCTCAACCCAGCATGCTGGGGAGACTGCAAATCTCTCCTAACACGGTTAGATGGAATCCACATGTTATATGAGTCATGTGGTTGCACGTGTCTGAAACTAGCAACGGTACCGTGCTCTGCTGTAAATATATCTGTCTGTAATTTCCACAGGGATCTGATATTGTGTAATATTGTATACATACATAAATATATACTCATCTTGCTGCTTTTAACATGATTTAAAAAACAACGCTAACACTATAATTCTGAATTGTATTATCTGAGATATCTGACTGATATATATATATATATATATATTATCTGTCTGTAATATCTGTGTTTTCTATCTATACTATCTATAATACCTGTACAAAATCTCTGTATATAATATATGTATACTTTGTATATAATATTTGTATGCTTTGTATATAGTATCTGTGTGCTCTGTATATAATATCTGTATACTTTGTATATCTCCTGTAGCATCTTGATGCTATCACTATATAATCTGTGTGAAAAAACTGTCTGAGTGTTATGGTTTAGAAATCGTGTTTTTCTCTGAAAATACTGTAAGTCTCATTCATTACTAATAATATGAAATATCTGAATATCTGTATATCTGTAATACTGTAAAATCTATATATATATATATATATATATATATATATATTGTATTGTAATAAACTCATGCTACACATTTTGAATAAACACAGTCTCATGCTCAATTTCTATAATTCTTCTATAAAAATAATAATCATAATTCTCTGGAAAAAAATAATTTGATCTGCAAGCTTGTAAATACTTATTTATAATATTCCGTATACATATTAAAACCGCTAGCATAGCATATTTCGCATACCTTAAATCTAAAAAGCCCCTACAAAATTCTGACCTTATACCCGCAGGATTCCTAACTCAACATCCTGAAAATAATATCTCTCAAAACAAAACATCAGTATTTTTCTTACCTACAACATTTCTTATAACTACAAGGAAGACATAATCTGAATAAAATACCTTACCTTGGATTTGAGATGAATTTCAAACCAACTTTCCCCATGATCTTCTTTGGCAGACTTGTAGAGACCTTCGCCAGGAGCGTCGTGGTGAACTCAGATCTTCAATCCGACGAGAAATGGGGCCAGGATCGAAGAGAGAAGGGGAGGGGGTCGTGAGAGAGAGAGAGAGAGAAGGGTTTCTGCGCAGAAATTTCTATCAAAATTTCGAGTTTCAGCTATTTATAGGGTTCGATTCGTCGACGAGACACGTCACCTCGTCGACGAGTCCTGTAGAAAGTTCGTCGCTGAACCTGCACCCTCGTCGACGAGTTTCAGTCTGCTTTAAACCCTCTCTTGGTATCTTCTCGTCGACGAGATGGGTCTTCGTCGACAAGATCTTGAAGGGCGGCCCTCGTCGACGAAACCCCTGTGTTCGTCGACGAGTCCTATAGAAATTCTTGGGTTATTACATGTATTGTGGTTTGAGTAAGTTTGGTTATGATGTAGCGTATGTTTGGTCTTCGAGAGGGTTTTGTTTGGATATTGTAATCTCCGGAGACATTATGTGTAACCATGGTATTCCTCCGCTATAAGTGAGGGTAGGTAATAAATTTGGGACGAGATTGCTATATGGGTGGCCGCTGGCACTTCCTAAAGTCAGAGCAGTGATAGTTTAGATGATGTGATAGAAAATAGTTAGCAAATTTCGAGGACAAAATTTTTATATTGAGGGGAGATTGTAGTAACTCGAACCAAGAGATAAAGGAATAAATTAATAAAATAGAGAGATGAAAAATTTAGGAAAAAGGAGTAGCATGGCCTCGTCGATGAATCCCAATTTTCATTGACGAGAGCCCTTCTAGGGATCATCGACAAAGTTTAGGTCCTCATCGATGAAGAGATCCCGAGAATTTGGAATAAATTCAAGCTCCAGGTTCGGCGACGAAGCCAAGTGTTCGTCAATGAAAGCCCTTCTGTGGTTCATCGACGAAGACTCCATTTCGTCGACGAATGTGGCCAGGTCAAGGACTTAAAGGTGAAGCAAGGTTTGATATTTTAGAAAAGTAAATATCTATCTCTTTCTCTCTCTTTCTCTTTCTCTCTCTCTCTCTCTAGAACCATGAACCAGACTCTCTCTTCTCTATTTTCTCACCAATCGTTGCCAGACTCAACGATCAGAAGTTACCACTAAGGTCTTGAAGCAGTTTTCTACATATCTAACGGAGTGGATTATTGATCCGGGCATTTCGAGCCCCACTTCCAAAAGCTAGGGTTTCGGCCTTTTGGGGCTTTTTTCAGGAAAACATGTAAGGGGATTATATTATGTCACCTATGTTTATGAGTTCTAACTGAATGGAATGCTAAAATGGTTTATATATATATAGTTACGACTTTTCTAGGGTTCCCGAGCCTAGGGTTCAGTTAACTGATTTTATTTCCAAAACCAACTGTGTAAATTTAAATATGATATTTTTAAAGTATAGTATTGGACTTTCTGAACATTTTCACCGGTTGGGAAATTGTTATTTCAAACCAAAGACTTGTTTTAAAACCAACCAAGACGATAGGGTTGATTATCCCATTTTTCTCGTATTTAGTTATATATCTATATTTAGTAAAATAACAACCTGGAGATATTCATACCCCAGTTTTAGTAGTAGTATTTACTTTCTCAAGCAGACGATTTATTTATGAGTTACTAGATGAAAAATTGTGTGGCGTGAGTATAGTTTTTAATTGGCTTTAAATGAGTAGGTTTTGTGTAATACTTAAACGTAACGGCTATATGCCGAGATATGAGATATGATGGCTATATGCCGAGAGATAAGATATGATGGCTAAATGTCGAGTTTATGAAATGTCATTTTTTATCGAGCTAGTTAATGACCAATATGATACGCCAGTTTTTACCGAGATAGTATCTAGCAGATATTTTCACAAAATTATGTATAACTTATGTTCTATACAGTTTTATGAAATGAATTATGATTACAGTTTTATACGATGTAAATTGTCATATATGATAGTAGAGCCTTGTTGTTATGATCTCATGGTAAGAGCACGGTACCATAGCTATATGTAAGTAGGGATGCAACCACACGTCTTAAAGAGAATGCGGATATGGGAAAGGCGATTGGTGGCTTGAGTAAAGTACTCCCCGATGTAGAAATTCTGGGGCTCCATCCGATGTAGTAATTTCGGATGGCTTTGCCTTCGGGCACAGGGTAAGCACCATCGTACTACTGTTATGTTTGACTTAGCTATAGTCGGCCAACTATATGCTAGGTCCAGCCTCCGGGCCGTATAACCCCACATGGGGGGAAGCATGTCTATGTTTATGTTAGCATGACGACGCTATTCCAGCAGTTCAGGTTGTATCTTTTAGGCATATATAGGTATATTTACTATAGAAAGGGCTATATTGAGCCAGTAGTATGTATTTTCATATTTACAAAGCAATACAGATTTTAAAATGCCAATTAAATGTATTTAAATGTTAGCGATATATATATACATGAAATCTCATGCTAGCCACACACTGATGATAATATAATCTGTCTTACTAAGAGGTGTCTCACTGTATTATACAAATGTTGTTACAGGTCCTCCAAGAGATCGAGCCATGCGTTTTGTCGGGCTAAGTTTAGATAGTAGACAATCCTTGCTAGAGCTAGTGAGACATTAGATAGTGTCTGTCTCTTTTGGGGATTGTAATAGCAGACTATGTTTTTAGTTATGTATGTATGTTGGGAAACAGTTAGATACTCTATTAACTTATTTAGAGGATGTATGTATGTATTTCCATTGTGTACGTTTATACAGATCAGTATCGAACACCTATTTTTCCCTTGTCTGGGCGGGTTGTATATGTATGGTATCAGAGAGATGTATGTTATGTATGTTTAGTAGCACTCTAGGCCCATCTATAGGGTCGGGCCGCTACAACCCTGCTACAGTAAATTGAAAAATATGCATTGTTAGATGTCGTAGCCCGTGGAGTATAAACGTGTACCCCGCAGTGGATATACAATGTAGAGTCAGAGGGGGGTAAATAGCTCTTTTCGCAGAATGCGTATTTCTCTACAAAATAAAAGTCTTGGTGAGATGGCAAGCAATTATATCACAATATATGAATTAAATCATGCACAAGACAATGTAAAATAAAGAGTAGGGAGAGAAAAGCTTAACATCAGGTTTTAATGTGGTTCAGCACCAAGCCTACGTCCACGCCTTAGCACCAAGTTAAGGATTCCACAATCCACTATCAACACTCCTTTCCCGGCTAAGCAAGCCTTACAACTCGAGTACACAACCCTACACTTGGGAACAAATCCCTATACGCTCACAAAGAGCCTTCACTTCGATTCATCAAGAACCCTCACAATGGCTCACAAAGAACCTTACAAGAAGAAGATGATTACAATGATAATGCTCCTTGAATAAGCAAATATTAAATACAAAGCAAACCTCACACTTCTCTCTCAAGAATTGTATCAAATAAGATTTGAGAACAAGATAGATGAGCACTTGTGAATGAAGAACAACAATACAAAGTGCTAGGTGCTTAGGTTTTGGTATAAAAAGATGTTTTTCACTAAGAATGATCAGAAGCCTTCAAAACCATGTTAATACAAGTCTAATAGCTTGTATTTATAGCCCAAGAGCCAAATGAGCCATTAACTAGCTGTTGGGAGGAAGAAAAGATATTTTATTTGGTAAAATAGCCATTTTTCGCCCTTTAGCGTCATTCTGCCTGTTGGACCCATCGACTAATCACACACTGCCACTCGTCGACAAATCTCCTATGTTTGTCGACGAGGTCCCTAAATCAGAAAAATTCATCAACATAACAGTCATGGTATTTGGTCTTAGCTTTCCAGGGACACCAAGATAGTCTCATTTGAACTTTTCTAGTAAAAGTTATGCTCAAAATACCGAAAGGTGTTCAAAACTCATGGTTGTACTACTGTAGTGACAATTGTTTTGTTTTTCCTTGTCAAAAAGTGTTTTAATGACTCAAAACATTCTTGGACAAAAGTATATGAAATATATTAAGTTTAATGAAGATTAAAATTTATCTAAATGAGTTTTTTTTTTTAATATAAGATATCTTGATTAATAAAATACGTTTGAAAACTCATTTTCATATCTTATATGTTTAGTATGTCCTTTTATAAATATATTTGACTTTCTTTGAACCTTTAGGACACAAGACTCATTTTGATAAAACCGTAACTAAGTATGAAGATGTTCAAAATTCTAAGATGTTTGAAAACTTATCTCTTTAGAAAATATATTTGAGTTTACGATTCATTTAACAAACTCTTTAAGTTTAACTTTGAAAGTCATAAAAGGTGAGTTTGTGTTTATGTCTTTAGTGCAATCCTATAAACTCATGTGTCCTAGTATGCATGTGCTTTGCTCAACTCTTGCTCAGAAATCATGCAAGAAACACATGTTGACCTTATAGGTCACGCCCTGGTTTTGATAATGACATATACTCTTGTATTTAATAAATATCTAGTTCATGTGCAGGTCCATATAAGCAGATCATTAATGGCACGTAACAGATCAAAAAGCTTGAAGACAATTTCATATTCCAAATTGTAATATCTCTAAGTGAAATTGGTCTATAATAGTAATTAGGGCATTTGGTTTGTAATAAGCTCACACACATCACATGCATGATTTATTTTGTAAGCTCAAACCGAACCATGAATGAGAAAGGACCGTAGAAAGACCTTAGGGTGCACCTTCGGTCGACCGACACCTGACTTTTTCGGTGTTTCCAAATTGGATCCCAAGTGACCTTAGGACACACACATATTCACATACATTTGTTAGGCACTTGATTTGGACTTGTTTGGTTCAATACGGGACCGAAATGCACATTTGGTGCACTTTCGGTCGACCGTGTAGTTCAAAAGGCCCTGGTCGACCGAACCAGCCCTGGGTCAACAGTTTGACCAAGGCCCGGTCGACCGAGACCTTATAGTTCATTTGACCTCGGTCGACCGAACCACCAAGGAGTCAACAGTTTGACCTCCCGGTCGACCGACCAACTTTGTACTCCAACAACCTGGTCGACCGAAGGGTCTCGGGAAAATTCGCAGCGGTATGGTCGACCGAACCACATAGTTCATAAAGGCCCGGTCGACCGAACCTCAGAAAATTTGGAAAATCGCCTTGCCTCGGTCGACCGACCACTCAGTTCAAAATACCCCTGGTCGACCGAGCTACTTGAGTCCTGGTCGACCGAACCATCTCTAGTCGACCGGACCTCTCGGGTTGCTCCTATTTTTACCGTGGTTAATAATTTTTTAAACAGGGTTAAATTGTTTTAAGTGTCATTAAACTTTTCCAATAATCCCTAAAAAGTCCCTAACGGTCAAAATTCTCAGTATGTCTATATATACTCCTTCATTTGGTGGATTAAACACGGATTAGCAAAAAGGATTAGGAAAATCTCTCTCAAGCAAAAATACTTTCTTTTGATTCCTATTTGCTCATATCTTTCCTAAAAGCACTCTAGCTCACTTTTTCAAGTTCAAAATCATTTGTAAGTGCTTTGAGTGTATATTCAAATAGGTTTTGCTCTCATTGTTTAGAGTGTTTGAATCGATTTTTTTCTCAAGAGCATAACCTAAGTTTTCTTAGGAGGCTTTGCTAATAAGCCTACTCTAAGAAGACTTGTGGTAAACTTCTGAGTGTTGCATTATCATTGCAATATCTTTGGAAGTTTGTATTTGTTTTGATTTGCAAAAACATATTTCAAGTTTACTCAAATATCTTGTGGAATTTATTGAACAATTTGTGAAAAGATATTTGTGCTTGTTACACTAATCTTTGTGGTATTATTTATACAAGTATATATATCATTTGCCGAAAACAAAAATTATCTATTTTGCAATCCAAGCATATACACATTCGTATGATTGACACATTCTATTGATTGATAATGTTGAGGCTTGTTTGATACTCTTTGTGAACATGCTTGATTGAATATTTTGAAGTACACAGATTATTATTGACACTCTCACGTAGTTGCTACACTAATAGAAAACATTGTTGAGAGTTGACATATTCAGACCACACAGAGCTTACATTATTAAATCATCTGTGGTGCTTTTTGTTTGTGCGCATTTGTGGTATAAATCTGCTTTACGTGAAAGCACTCCTGTATTGTACCTTTGATTGTATATCTGAGAGATTCCAGGCGTGGCCTGAGGGGGCGGTAATCCAGCCTGGTAAGGATTGGTGTAAAGGTTGAGGTCAGCTATGTGGTAATTTGACCTGGCTTGTATAGGTGCCGCTCCACCCGTTTAAGTGAGTAAGTTATTGTGAAAATCCTTGTGCTGGTTAGCCAAGGCGGGGACGTAGGCAGTTGGCCGAACCTCGATAACATATCTGCGTGTCATCCTCTCTTTACTGCTTTCTAGTGCTTGTGTAATTGTTTAAACAGCTTTATTCAATTTCTGGTTCATTTACATTATTTGCACTAGATTGACCATAGGGTTATGAACATATTGCTGTTAGAAGGAACACCTAGGAAATAAATTTTAAAAATACCAATTCACTCCCCCTCTTGGGATCACGGTAAAGCTAACAAATACACTCGCAAGAGTTACAAAACATACTACCTCACACAACCCTTATTACAAATAATTTTACAATTAAACTTCCTTTGATTGTGTTTGGGTTATTTCGAGTACGTGTCCATTTGATCTTTCCTTCTTGACGTCTACTTGGTCCGATCTTTGCCTTCGATCCAATAATTCATGTACGAGTACCTACACTAAATATGATCTGCAAAAATAGGAAAACACTAGGAACAACATATAGGTTAATATCATCAAAACACATTAAACAATGATGGTGTAGCCACTAAGGCTAACATTCTTCTCCTTTTTGGTGATGTCTAACCTATTAAGAATTTAGTTAATCTTTGCATTTGTATTTGTTCTTGCTAAATCTTATTGTGTAAAGATAAGCTTACTTAGAACCACTAATGTGTTGTTATCATCAAAACAAGACAATCAAACTTACATAACTTCTAAGGCTAACATATATATAATAAAATTTGTCACGTGTCACCACTCTGGGTTGACACGTGACCCCCACTTCCTGAACTGGTTGACTTGGTTCGGACTAGTTGAACTGGTCTATTTTTCTTGAACTGTTTTTCTAATTATTTAAAATTTTAATCATTTTATTTTTTAAATTGAGGAAAAATAATAATAAAAATCAGGAAAAAATAGGAAATTTTGAGGAAAAAAGGAAATATTTTTTAAAATCAGAAAAATAGAAAAAATTATTGTTGGATTGTTTAGAGTAAGGAAAAAAGAAGAAGAAGAAAAGCCTTTAAATATCCCAAAATTTTTTAAAAAAATTCGAGAAAATTTTTACAAAATTTTTGAAAAATCAGGGGGATGTGTTTTCAAAAATTCTTTTGCTTATAATTTGATAATTTTTATTGTTTTTTTGCCTATGTATGTCCTACGATTTAGAAAATGGTAATAAGGTATTTTAAATCTCACCTGTATTAGCTTTGAGGGAGGTTTATCTAACAAGATCCTCTCATTTGGAGGTCTTATTAGACATTCTTAAATCACACGGAGGTTTTTAACATTTTATTAATTTTTTTTATTTATCCATTTATTTGTTTTTAAAAAATGAGTTAATTAAAGGTTATAAAATTCAATTTGGGATCATTCATAACCAATTTTATATTATGTTTTATTTAAATTCGTATAATTTCAAATACCTCCTTTCATGTAAAAACCCTAACAACAAACCAAACTATAATTCAAATTACGGATAATCTCTAACATCATATTTGATTTACAAATAAAGTGAGAATAAAAAATAAATAAAATAAAAATTGAATAAAAAAACATAAAAAATTGAATGACAAATTTCAATTTCATCTTTCTCAATTCTCTTCCAAATAGGTAGGCTATGAAAGCTTAATTTGCCCGTCTCATCTGTGTGACCATGTACTTTCTTTTTTATGCCAAGTGACGCATGAAGAAGAAGATTGGGTATTCGCAGAGAACAACGTGGACGCCAGTCACGCCACCCATCAATTGAATTCGGCCATTCAAAAAATATCACTTGAAATGGGTGAACACATCCACTCACCGCACACATTTATTTACTTACCTATAGATTATTGCATGTGTCCATTAGGATCTCTTGGCATTTATATATATATATATATATATATATATTTATTTATAGATATATATATTTATAGATATATAATTCTAAGATCTTAAAAAGTTCATTAAGCAATTTGGCTCCCACTCATCTGAAACTCTACTGAAACATGCGTAATTCTCATGATTCAATCCTCCTTTTTGACTCCCCAAAAAGCAAGCCGCCCCAATTATATGAAATTAAAGAAACCATGTGAATTAAATTTCACTAGAATGATTCATGCACATACATTGATTTATACAGGGATCTTTAAAGTAAATTTCTTTATGTTTTTACTTTAATTTTATGACTACAAATTTAATTTTTTCTTAATATATATATATATATATATATTTTATGACGTGGGACTCCAACCACCAATGAGCCCTTCGACCCTCCCAGTGTGGCACCAAACCCCCGGTGAGCGTCATCCTCCTTCAAGATCTCGCTGCTCTGGTAAAATTCGGATGTAGTCACAGTCTACTCACAGTCAGATTGGACATTCGGCCAACTCACCTCCCAAGACTCATCTTAGATTACCAACCATAGGGCACGGTTACCCGCATCAACTGTTGAATCCTTGAGTGTATCTACCAGGATTTGAATCTCCGATACTCCTATTGGATTGTCCGGCTCCTTTCCACTGCGCCATGCCCGTGGGGGTAAATTTTTCTTAACATAGCTTTGATGTGAGATGGTGACGATCGAACTTGTTTGGTAAAAAAAAAAATTAAAAAAATATAGAGACTAAAGGAACAAATTAGACTAAAATATAATCAAATTCAGTGATTAATTGATGTAAAAATTATTAACACCTTTTTATATAGTTTGGATTAATAATTACGCAGTTTCAAATTAAATTTGAAGGCAATATTAATTTTTTTTTTATTATCAAAATGGGGTAAAATATATTGATCAAAAGTATACTTACAAATACACTGGGCATTCCCAGGACCAAACAATATACATCAAAACCGGGCATAATCGGGGACCAGATATGGCCAATCCTAGATACTTGCTATAGCACTCCAAAACCTCATTACAAGCCAATCAAACAAGATAAATATCAAATTAAGCAAAAACAGCCCTATAAACATATTTTTTTATCACATTAACCAATTCTATAGGAGAGATTACATAATTTTCAAATCTATATCTATTCCCAAAATGTGCCAAATAAAGTACACTGTCGTAGCAAGAGCAATTCTTTTTCCCGCCGCATGGACACAATTTCCTTTCACCTCTTTATGTATCCATTTAGTAGCAGCCTTAATGGTAGACATAGTTCGCCTAAGCCCCAACCACCCTTTAATTTCTCTCTACACTTCTTCCAAAATTTTGCATTTGAAGAACAAATAATCCTGAGTCTCCCAACTCATCCTTACAAAACACACATCTCAGCTCAATTCTTTCCACATGCAATCTATCACAAGTAGAAAGTTTTCCTTTAATTTCAAGCTATAGACAAAAGACATGTTTAGGTAAGCTCCTATTGAACCAAACCCCTTTCAACCATGGAGCTCTTTGATTTTTTTTCCCTCCAGAACTCATATACTAGTTTGGCTTTATTTCCCCAATTATCCATCAACTCAATAGCAAGATCATTTCTACTAGCTCTCAGTACAATCTGATTTTCGACTCCACTAACTTCTTGAAGAGGCATGAATCTCCCTTGTTTGGAGAAGCATCCCATGACATTAATTAATTAGAGCAGTGGTTTCCCATCATCCATGATATGGGTAGACCGTTGAAAAAGCTATTTAAGGCTTTTAAGGCTAAGCTGCCCCAGTACGCACAAGCCGACAATGCATGATGATGATGATCATCTCATTGTACGTGGTGGGTCCCATCTGTATCCACATGCACATCCATGAACCCAACATCTTAACGTTAATTAATCAATTTATGTACGCATCAATAAAGCAGGGAAGCGAAAACCGTCAATGCCGGGCGGACCGCCTGCGCTATTATTCTGATGGGAACCACTGCCCACGTGGCGTACAATGACTTGGCTGTACTGAAAAAAATTGGTGGGTGGCCGACGTGGTATACTGTCTGCGGAGAGACGCCCATATGTGCGCACATGACATTCACATGGCACGTCACGGCCTTTTCCTCTTTTGATTGCTTATAAATTAAATTTGTAGGATTTTTAAAAGGTGAAAATTAAATAGAAATATAGAAAGAAAATCATAAAATTGAAAGTAAATAGGGTAGAAATGATGCTGGCTATGGGGTTCGAACCCATGCGCACTTAATGTGCAGAAGATCTTAAGTCTTCCCCCTTAACCTCTCGGGCAAACCAGCCGACCTTTCTTTACTTCCCATTTGGCCGCTGCCAAAAACATATTTATAATAATGCAGTACATACATGTTAAAGCATATATATAAGATGAGCTTTAAGTTGTTAAAAATAAAATTATGCATAGTTTTGGAGATTAAGTATGATCTAATAATGGAGACTAATTATAAATATTTTTTATTCCATATTTAAATAATTTTTTTTATAGAAATGTATATTAGTAAAGATTAAAAACAAAACATAAAATAAAAGGAATTTATTTTCCATATGTGTCTTGGTTATCGATGATTTCAATTTGATGTGTCTTTATTTCTATAATTATTTTACTTATTATTTTTTTATTTTTTGCTATTATTTAATTATTTTTTCTATATTTTTAATACTTATTTCCTATTTCACTATGAATTACTATAAGCGGTAAAATATATATATATATATATATATATATATATATTAAATACACATAAAAATAATTATAACTTATAATTAGTTAGTTGTGGTTGTGTTTAATTACTGGATAACCTCCAAATTTTTTTATTTGTAAATTTTCATCAACTTTTTATTCAAAAAATATTTTACATATATAATTTTAAAAACATATGACAAACAACATAGTGGGTTAGTTTCGTTTTTATAATTAAAACGTAAAGTTGGTGTAATATATTGCCATTTAATATATTCAAAAATAAATATTTGATTACTTTTTTTTTTTCTTATTTTTATAACTTAATTATTTTTTTTCACGATGACAAATACATACATACATATATTAATATGTTAGCTATATGCAGTTATAAAATATGTAGTGTTCTTTATACTATCATTATTTTTTTACAAAAGGCAATTAGTAATTTTACAATGGGCAATTTAGGAAAAAAAAAGATCGACACAGAATGCGTGACTCTCGTTCATAAATGCAAATATATATATATATATATATATATATATATATATATATATATATATTATGACCAAACAACTACAAAGTGAGGGTTCAACATGTGATGCACAAACATTTTTTTGAATCTCGAATAAGATTCCAACACTATGCAAGTTAGTTATCAATAAATATTATATTCTTTATCGGTTAATGTTGCTAAAAGGGCATGATGCTTGGGTTTTGTCATAAAAGTCTATCGTACTAGGACTTTTTAGGCTTGACTAATCTAAGTTTTGCATGTTTATGATTAATACAACTATGTGCATGTTTTAATTTTACACTTTCAAACTCTATCGACCTCAAATCACCGACTCTTCAAACAAGAGTGATTTTATTGCAACAACACGTATTGTCAACGACATAATTTAGAGTTTTGCATTAGTCAAGGTTATGGTTTTCCTAATCACTAGCTTATATAGGATAAATCTTAGGCAAATTCATTGTTTTCGTATAGGAAAAAAGGTTTTATTTAGATTTGCCGCCAACAATTTAGCGTCATGTGAATAAGAGTGGATGAAATCACAAGTCATTCCCATTGAATATTTGGAAAATTGAAGTCAAGAAAACAAATATGTAATTTATATAATTCAAACATAAATTTCTTGTATCTATCTATCTACTACATGTGGTATCATGTTTGTGGTTAAGCATTACAAAGTCATATTTTATGGGACAGACAACTTTTTTCAACTTAAAATCACATGCAATTTCAAACACGTTTGAAATTTAGATAAAAAATAGAAAAAAACTTATACAAAAAATTTATAATATATGCAACAATTCGAAAATTCTGCTATATTTTTTTCTTTTTCTTTTTTTTTTTTATTTTCTTTTCTTATAAAATAAGTCTACTCTGATACCAAACTGTAATACCCTATGTAAAACTCCATACATCATCTCTGTATAAAATACACTATAGTACCTTGTGATGCCCTAAGTGACACCAGGTACAACAGTTCTCTAACATATCACACTACTCAGTGGAAGCATTTATCTATATACATATATACATCTAACTACAATACCAAGTTCTACAACCATCCACCAATATATAAGTATCTTTGTAATGGCCCGAACCCAAAACTGGGGTTCGGAGTGTTATTTAAAAATAAAGCTCCGATACCACATAAATATACAGCGGAAGATCTACACAAAAATTATCAAAGTAACTAAAATATCCCAATATAACAATAAATTCATCCCAATATCTCAATGAAGTTTCCAACTCATCAAAACATAATTAAAATATCAATAATATATTTAATATCAATTTAATACATCCTTAAGAATTTCAAGATAAACCAGAATAACAAATTTAACCATTAATCTAAACCTCTCCATCTAGTCCCACTTGTGCTTCCACTGCGCTACTTGATTCTTGTCATATTCCACTGGGGCATCTGAAAAATATTTGATAATGATGGGGTGAGAAGGTGGAATAAATTATTATCAGTGTGTGGCTATCATGAGTTTAGTGTATACAAAATTTAACCATTTGTTAATCAATAATGTTGGGAGTCCCAGCCCGGAGTATATAGTCTAAAGGGGGGGGTGAATAGACTCTTTTTGTGGAATACGTATTTTTATACAAAATAAAAACTCTTGGCAAGATACAAGAAATTATATCGCAATATGAATATAAATCATGCACAAGATATAAAATAAAGAGTGTAAGGGAGAGAAAGAACAACACCGGTATTTTTACGTGGTTCGGCATCAAGCCTACGTCCACGCCTTAGCACCAAGCCAAGGATTCCACAATCCACTAAAGATACTCCTTCACCGGCAGAGAAGCCTTGCAACTTGAGAACAAATCCCTACACTTGGGAACAAACCCCTACCGCGCTCACCAAGAGCCTTCGCTTCGGTTCACAAAGAACCTTACAACAATGGTTCACAAAGAACCTTACAAGAGATTGGAAATACAATTTAATGCTCCTTAAATGAGCCAATATGAAACACAACCAAATCCTCACTCTATATTCTCAAGGAATGAATCTTACAAGATAAGTGAGTAAGAGAGGATTGAGCACTTGTGAAGAATAACTAAAATGCAAAGTCCAAAGTGCTTAGGTTTTGGATAAAATGATATTTTTCACAAATATGATCAACAATGCTCAAAACCATGTTAATACAAGTCTAATAGCTTGTATTTATAGCTCAAGAGCCTTAGGAGCCGTTAACTAGCCGTTGGGGGAAAGAAAAATATTTTATTTGGCAAACTAGCCGTTTTCCGCGCGTTAGTGTCATTCTGCCCGTTGGACTCATCGACGAATCCCCTGTGTTTGTCGATGAAGGCCCTGAATCAGAAAGGGTTATAAATATGAAAGTTGTGGAATTTTGTCTTAGCTTTCCAGGGACACCAAGATCGTCCTATTTTGACTTTTCTATCAAAAGTTATGCCCAAAATACCAAAGGGTGTTTGGGACTCAAGGTTGCACTACGGTAGTGACGATTGCTTTGTTTTTCCTTGTCAAAAAACGTTTTAATGACTTAAAACATTCTTGGACAAAAGTATATGAAATATATTGAGTCTAATGAAAATTAAAACTTATCCAAGTGAGTTTTCCCATAAATATAAGATATCTTGTTTTATGAAAACATATTTGAAAACTCGTTTCGATATCTTATATGCTTAGTATGTCCTTTATTGAAAATATGCTTGACTTTTAGGACTTTAGAACGTGGAGCTAGTTTTGTAAAATTGGGACCAAGTTTTGAAAATGTTTATAACTCATATATTACTTAACACTTGTCCCATTTTGAAAACTTAATTGAGTATAAGATTATTTTGACAACCTCTTTGTTTTTACTTTGAAAACTATGAATTGTGAGTTTGTTACTTTTATGCAGATCCTATATGCTCATGTGTCCTAGTATGCTTATGCAATGGCTCAACTCTTACTAAGAAATCATGCAAGACACACACCACAAGAGTTATAATACGCACTCACTCACACAACCCTTATTACAATTAATTTATACACAATAAAAACTCTGGGATGTGCTTTGGTGTTTTTGAGTCAGTGTCCTTCCGATCTTTTCTATTTGATGTCTACTAGGTCCGGTCTTTGCTTCTGATTTGGTACCTCTGTGTATCCGACACTTTGTACCTATACTAGATAAGATCTACAAGGATGGAAAATACTAGAAACAACAAATAGGTTAATATCATCAAAACATATAAACTAAGATAGTGTAGCTGATAGGGCTAACATTCTCTCCCTTTTTTATGATGTCTAACCTATTAAGAATCTACTTAATCTTTGCATTTGTGTTTGTTCTTACTAAGGCTTATTGTGTAAAGATAATCTTACTTAGAACCACTAATAGGTTGTTATTATCAAAACAAGACAATTAAGCTTACGTAACCTCTAAGGATCTGGCACGTACTTACTCAGCACTGATACATGGAAAACATTATGAAATCTAGACAACACTAGAGGTAACACCACTCGATAGGCAACTGGACCAATCCTTTACAGAATCTCGAATGACCCAATGTACCTAAGACTTAACTTGTCTTTCTTCCCAAACCTCATCACCCCTTTCATCGGAGTAATCTTTAAGAATATCATATCACCAATCTCAAACTCTAACTCGCGTTGGCGAGTATCTGCATAACTCTTCTGCTGAATCTGTGCTGTTTTAATCCTTTCCTTGATGAGCTCGACTATTACAGAGGTCTGCTGAACTAGTTTCGGCCCCAAAATATGCTGCTCGCCAACCTCATCCTAGTACAACGGAAATTAGCACCGCTGACTATATGCAAACTCAATGAGCAGTAGATAGCGAATCCAACTATCCTCAAAATCTAGCACACACGCCTGCAACATATCCTCTAGAATTTGAATGGTCCTCTCGGACTGCCCATCCGTATGCAAGTGAAACGTGGTACTGAAAGTAAGTTTAGATCCCAAGGCGTCTTGCAAACTCTTCCAGAATCGATAGGTGAACCATGGATCTCTATCTGAAATAATGGAAACCACAACGCCATGAGGTCGTACAATTTCCTGCACATAAAGCTCTGGCAGCCTATTCATAGAATAACTAACTCTGATTGGAATGCAGTGCGCAGTCTTTGTCAGCCGATCCACTGTTACCTAGATGGCATTATGTTTATGCACGACTAAAGGCAACCTTGATATGAAGTCCATCGAGATATGCTCTCACTTCCACTTAGGTATTTCAAGTGGCCGAAGTGGTCCCGCTGGCTTCTGGTGCTCTGCTTTGACCTGCTAACATGTCATACATTGTTCCACGAATCTGGCAATCTCCCTCTTCATGTTACTCTACCAAAAGGATTCTCACAGATTTCTATACATCTTGGTGCTTCCCAGATGAACAGTATAGAGAGAGCGATGAGCCTCCTCTAGAATCGTCTTTTTAATGTAAAGACCCGAAAAATTAAAATGATTAAAATAATTATAAAAATAATAATAAATAAACAAATGAAAGGAATAGTATGGAAAAAAATAATAATAAAAATATATATATATGAAATAAAATTAAATTAAACTAATTATTAATTAGTTAATTAATTGAATATGATTTAATTGAATTTATAAATTAATTAAATGTTATTTAAATGAATTAATTAAGTAAATTATATGATGGGTATATATATATAAGGATAGGGTATATATATGATTAAACTAATAAGTGTATATATATATATATATATATATATATATATATATATATATAAAATATAAAATAATATAAAGATATAATTAAATGAATTGGATTTCAATTTGAAATCCAATTCTTCTCTCCAGATTCACGCCCCCTCCCCTGTAACGACCCGAATAAAAAATCAAATTTAAATAATAAAGAGGAAGAGAAATGGATACCGGAAACAAAAGGAGGTCGTCGACTTCGTCGATGAATACAGGGGATTCGTCGATGAAGGTTTAAGAGAATTTGTCGATGAATACAGGAGACTCGTCGATGAAGAAATACCGAGAGGGCGGTTGGAGCCGACTCAATTTCGTTGACGAAAGATTGAATTTCGTCGACGAAATTAATAAAGAATTCGTCGACGAAGGATGGGCTTGTCGACGAAATCCCCTGTTCTATAAATATGGAAAATCTGATTTTTAACTTACAAATTAAGAAATCTTTCTCCTCTCTCTCTCTCTCTCTCTCTCTCTCCCCTTCTGTTCTCCCTCTTTCTTTAGTGGATTTCGGGCCAAATTTACGCCGGATCGACAATCCGAAGTCACCACGACGCTCCTGGGGAAGTTTTCTCCAAAACTGCTGGAGCGGATCGTTGGTGAAAGCAAGTTGGGAATCATCCCTAAGTTGAGGTAAGGCTTTTTAAGCCAAATTTGGAGTTGTGACTGTTGTAGAAAGTGTTATACGCTTAGAAATACTGAACTTTAATTTTGGGAGTTTTCATTTCTAGGGTGTTAAGTTGAGAACCCTACAGGTGCGAGGAAGATTTTCTTAGGAAATTTTCAAGAAACAGGTAAGGAGATAAACTAAACTAGTTTTGTTTTGAGAAAATGCATGTATTTATATGTATAGCATCTGGATTCAGGAAAAATGAATATATATATATATATATATATATATGATTTATATTTGGAAAATACTGTGAAAATGATCGTATGTTGAATATATGAAAATCTGTTAGTGTGGCATCAGTATAAAATGTTATGAAATATTATTTTTGGAAATGTGATTATGATATGGATTTTATGACGAAAAAATTGGCGTATGGGCCGAGATTTTTATGATGTGATTCACCAGCGTACGGGCTGTGCTATGATATGTTTGCCAGCGTACAGGCCGATGATTTTCATGATACACGTATATATGCAAAATGATATGACTGATATGAAAATTAATGATATGAGATATCCATGTATCACCGTTTTAGAATATGTTATATGATATTAGAACTTGGTTGACTTGGTCTAGGCTAGCACTTGCACGGTACCGTTGCTATGTGTCCATGGTCTTCGCGATCATGATATTTGTGTTAATGCCGTTGTACGGAGTAGTGTGAGATTGGATGGTCGATGTGGTTATTAAAGAAGTATGCTGTGATCGCGCCAGGTGTACAGACCAGGTCTGGCAGACCCATCGGACCTACAGACTACTGTTTGACTTGACAGTGGTCGGCCAACCATTGTCAGGTCCCGGATTTGGGCCACACAACCTAGTCATGTGGGGGTAATACATAACAACAACCATCTAACCTACCAGGATGATTTTTATGTTATTATTACTATATGAGATGAGATATGTTTATGAAAATGCAATATGTTCTACCATGATTTGACATATACATGTTTTCCCAGATTTGAAAAAATAGTATTGAATATGTTATGTATGGGATATGTACAATACAGAATACTCATGTTGCCACACACTAGTATTAGTTTATTTCTTTTACTGAGAGGTGTCTCACCCCTTAATTTTATAAACTTTTCAGGAGCCCCTGATAGAAGAGCGGGAAAAGCCCCGCTGACCTAGTGTTGGATATCTGCCCTTTTTGAAGGGTAAGTTTCTTTTTGTAGGGATAGTTAGATTTTGTGGGAAATGTCCCTAAATTTATTTTGGGATGTATATATGGAAATACTGTGGACCATAGCAACTCTGGTATATTGTAATATATGGTATTGAGATGTACATAATTGTATGTTTTCTACTGCTAGGGCTTCTGCTGTATGTTCTGATATATCCCTGGTATCCACGGGTCTAGGTGGATTGTGACCTGTTGAACTGGAATATGAGAAATGTGCTATTGATATTATATTTATAAAAAAAATGTGGAAAAATGAGCAAGTCGTGACATCCCCTCTCTACAATTTGTTTCCTGCGCCAGCTTCTCTCTGCGTCCGTCCACAGTCTCCATCTCCGTCTCTCTCCTTTTCTCAATTTCTCAATGAGTTTGTGACGGATTGGGAAACGGAAGGTGCCAATGGAATCCTGGTTTCGCTGTCGACATTTCTACTGGAACAGATTTTTCGTGGGAATGACTTAGACACTACTCCTAGGGAAAGATAATTTTTTCCTATTTTCTCAATTTCTCTGTAAATATGCTGTTAAATCGACGATCAGACACCACCAAGGGGTCCTAGTTGTCGTCATCATCATTTTGGCGTAGGTAATTTTTCAATTGGGGTTTTCTAGACCCCACTCCAAAGTAAGAGTGGGATTTGAAAAATTTGATAAATTACTTAAAATTGCGGGTATAATTGTTAATTTGAAAATTATGACCCTAGTAAATATTTAAATAGTATTTTATTTAGGAATAATTACATGGAACTAAAAATTTTGATTCAGGGTCCGGGTGAGCGCCGCAGGTATTTTTCTGGAGTCCCTGTCAGTGTAGTTCGAGAATTCAGGTAAGGGGAAATTATATATTAAATCAGAATTTATGAAATTAAAGGTAATAAATTATGTTATATTATATGTATGTTTTGGTGTGAATTATTAAAATGTCAACCATGTAAAACTATGATTTCTGAGTCTAGGACCACTTATTTAGTTAAGTATTTGTGGAAATGAACTAAACAAAGTGGAAGGAATTTTCTAGATAATTATGTAAGAAATGAAAATTATATTTTTAGTAATTAAATGCTAACTGTGGGTTGGCCTATTTTACAGGATTATGTATGAATTTTACTGTTAAATTGTGTGGCATGAGATTCTGTGCAAATATATGTTAAATGTATGAGATACAGGCTAAGTAAGTAAGACATTATGAATAAAATATGATATAGACAATGTTGTCTGTGTATGTTAAATGCAACCATGTAAATGTAAGACAGCTGAAAGGCAGCCATGTTAGTAGATTCTAGCGCATTTTTATGTGAACTAACTGTAGCAGATTCTAGCTCATTTCAATGTGGACTAACAAATGATGGCTAAAGAGCAAGTTGTAGTATGTAGGAATGAAATGAAAATGTTATGCAATGAAATGACAATGGAATGACAATGCAATGAAATGAAATGTGAAATGTGAATGATACAAATGGGATAGAGTCACGTAAAGTGAAACACAATGAAATGTTAAGTTATGAACATGAAATGATGTAAATGATTGAATAATGATAGAAAGAATGGTGTATTATGATATTTGAAATATGTACGTACATAGAACATGTTATGATTAGGCGAGCCGTACCTTTCGCTTGAGGGCTTGTTAAGTAAGGCAAGTGCACTAGTATCTACGGATACGGCAGTAGCCGCATAAAGTACTAGGGCCGAGGGAACCTTCTTGTATGGGCGGGTGGATTTCCCTATCCTTAGGGCCTTTGCTGGTAAACTATTGTTGAACTATGTGGGTACGAGATTAATCTTACACTTGAGGGCTTACTGAGTAAGGTGAGTGCTCTGGTATCTTGCTCTGGTATGTTTTAATTGTGACCTTAGGGTTACCTAAGTATCAGAGCAGAGGGGTGCTACTTGTATGGTCGGGTAATCACCCCTATTCTTGGGTAATCTTGTGGGTTAAATATTTGCGTGTGATTGTTTAGGTTCAGAAAATGATTTCAATGTTATATGATGATTTGCAAATGAAATAAAAATGATATCTTTTTACCTCATGTTGGCCACACGCTGTATTCTCTGAGAAAATGAAGAAAGGTGAAATATGGAAATGTGTTTTGAGAAATACCAAGTAATTGTGAAATAAGATATGTATATGATAGTATGAGATGAGATGAATTATGAACTGAGAAAATATCATTTAAATGATGAAATGTGTTGAGAATACTGATATTGAAATGTGAATATGTGAAATGAAAATATTGCAATGTTAATTCTGCAATATGAAAATGAGAAATGTGGAAATACGTGAAATATGAATGATAAAATGTCAATACCGCATAATGATTGCGGGTATGTGGTGGTAAACCCTGTTAGATGGTTATAATATTGAGCACGGTACCATTGCTAGTAGTGTTAGTGCAACCACATGGACTCTTGGAGCGTGTGGCGTGATAGTCGACTATGCCATTGTGTAGGGTTGTTGGGCCCCCTGAGTCTAGATCAGGGTTATAGGCCAGCCAGTCATACTACAGACGCGATATATGATATGATATTTGATCTAACCGGGTCGGCCAACCGCAGTTAGATCCAACTTTCGGGCCGCACAACCTTGACCATGAGGGGAAACATGACGTGTATAGAAAGATTCTCAAGGTGGCCATGAGTTACAGATGCGATGTTGGTATTTGATACCGAGGATACTCATGAGCTGGAAATGAAAAGTGAAAGAAATGAAAGAAAGAATGAAAATTGAGAAATAAAGAATGATAAAATTGAGAAATGGAACCGCGTGAGTTAATAATATAAATAATTGAGGTGAAGTGAAAGTCTCCGTCTGAGGGCTTACTGAGTAAGGTGAGTGCCCTGATAGGTATTAGATGTGGTCATACTTGGCTGCATAACGTATTAAGGCAGAGGGAAGCTACCTGTATGGGCGGGTAATCTTCCTTATTCTCAGGAACTTTCGCGGATAATTATGTGTTGGATATCATTGAATTTGATAAATGGTTTTAAAGCTTATAAAAGTTTGTGTTGTATATCTATACGATTATGAAAATGTGTATATGAGTGGATTCTCTTAGATGAAATGGTGATTTGAAAAGTAAAGTGTATTATAATTATACTCATATGGCCACACACTATAAATAATTTATTCCTTCTTACTGAGATGTGTCTCACCCAATTTATCTAAATTTTTCAGGGAACAGACACCGACCGGGTGATAGAGCTCCGTGATAGCAAGGAGTTGGAACCCTGATATACAGGGTGAGTTTGGACTAGGGAGGTGTGATTCCCTAGGGTTGTATTATTTTTGGGTATGAAATAGTATTGTGTATATGTGTATATTGATACTCTGGTATTGTATTCTCACTGATATGTATATATTGTCTTCTGCTGTTAGGTTGTATAATAAAATAACTGTTTACCTAATACCCAATGCGGATCGGGTCGTACAAATGATAATAGGATTGTTGACGTGACTGATTTGTGAATGTTGTGGATAACATGTAATTATTTATTATTATTGGAAAAAAAAATTTAAGAAAATCGGGGCGTCATAGTTTGGTATCAGAGCCTAGGTTATTATGTTCTATAGACTTTAGTAGACAGCGGAATACAATACTAGAGTATAGGAGTTGATTTTGAAGAAAAGAGGTGATGGGTAGATTGAAATGTGAGTTAGTGATTGTTTGAGGATGAAGTGAGAATTTAGGGTTCGATCTTGCGGCCTAGAGGCAGGAGTACCGGGGTTGTTTCTATGTTTTTCTTGGGGTGACGATTTCAGAAAAATCATGGATACTATCGCTGGGTATTGTTTCTGAGTGGTAGGACTGAATCTTAAATGGGGATTTAGGATGTGGATAGTGGAATAATTTATGAGTTATTGTAGTGTATGGGTTGCGTGATAGTGATTGTATGCTGAGATTAGCTGTTTCTTTTGTAGGATGGATCTGGGGAACAGTAACGCGAATGTGGGTGGTGATGGAGTAGGACCTTCCAATATGGGTGGTACAAACCCTGACGCAGTATTGCGTAGCGTCACTCAGCAGGTGATGGTTGAGATGACCAGGAGCTCGGGGGAGAGGAGCTGCACGATCGAGCAGTTCACACGTATGCGACCCCCATCTTTCGTTGGAGGAGCAGATCCACTAGTAGCAGAGAACTGGGTTCAGGACATAGAGGACATACTGCAGTCCTCTCATGTACAAACGAGTAGAGGATGTTATTTGCCACATTTAAATTGACTGGGGAGGCAAAGCACTGGTAGAGGTCAGTGAGAGCACTGAAGGAGCAGAGGCCTGACCCTGTAGCGATGACGTGGACTCGCTTCAGGGAGATTTTCTTCGAGCAGTACTTTCCCACTACAATCAGGAGTGCGAAGGTGTCGAAGTTTCTGTATTTGACACAGGGGTCTATGATGGTGCAGCAGTACGCAGCGAGGTTTGTTCAGCTATGTCGCTTTGCCCTGTATATGGTGCTAGATGAAGAGAGGAAGGCGAGGAAGTTTGAGGAGGGCTTGAGGCAGAACCTGTATGAGCAGGTGGTAGGTTTCTGAGCTCAGACCTTCTCAGAGATAGTGGACAGAGTAGCAGTGATTAAGAGTAGTATACAGAGAGGCGTAGCAGCCCAGAGCCATAAGAAGAGGCACGCGCCTTCTGATTTTCAAGCAATGCCCAGTTAAGGGCCGTGGAGGATATATGATACCAGGGAAGGACGATGACAAGGAGGAGGAAAGCGAGTAGTACAGGGCAGACAGATGCCCCCTCCTTATCCTAGATGTTTAAGGAGGCACCCAGCAGAGTGCCGAGAGAGAGAGGTTGTTTGCTATCAGTGCCATCAGCCGGGGCAAATTGCGCAGAATTGCCAGCAATAGCAGCTGCTCCTTGACCATACAGTGGAGGCAATCAAGCACCTCGAGGTGGAAAACAGAGGAATACTGCTCCGGCACGAGTGTATGCACTGACGCCGGGAGATGTTAAGGCGGCAGGAGATGTGGTGATAGGTACGGTTTCAGTACTGTCATTTATAGTAGTTAGAAATTAGTTTGTCTGTTGCTACGCCGACTGGGGCTGTAGGAGTATGTAGAAAGGTACTCAGGGACTGTCCAGTGGATATTCAGGGGAGATTTTTGTTGGCTAATCTGGTGGTTTTAGACATGCATGGGTTTAAGGTAATCTTGGCTATGGATTGGCTAGCTGCCCACTATGCTAGCATTGATTTCCATTAGAGAGTGGTACTATTCAGACCTCCAGAGGGACAGGAGTACAGATTCTTGGGATCACGTGTGCGCACCCCACCTTAGTTACTTTCTACTATTCAGGCACGTAGGTTGCTATCAGAAGGCTGTCAGGGATATTTAGCTTGTGTGAAGGCTGTATCAGAAGGGGAACTGAGGGTGGAGGATATCCTAGTGGCGAGGGATTTTTTTGATGTATTCCCCGAGGATTTGTCGGGACTACCTCCTGATCGTGAGGTAGAGTTCGTTATTGATCTGGTTCGAGGGACAGTGCCGATTTCGAAGGCGCCATATAGAATTGCACCGGAAGAGCTGAAAGAATTGAAAGATCAGTTGCAGGAACTGTTAGATAAGAGGTTTATTCGGCCCAATGTGTCGCCCTGGGGAGCACCAGTTTTATTTGTGAGGAAGAATGATGGGTTGATGAGGTTTTGCATCGACTACCGAGAAATAAACAAAGTGACTATTAAGAATAAATACCTGCTCCTGCATATCGATGATTTGTTTGACCAGTTACAGGGGACATAGATCTTTTCGAAAATAGATTTATGCTCCAGGTACCATCAGGTGAAAGTCAGGGCGGAAGATGTTCCGAAGACGGCATTCAGAACACGGTATGGTCACTATGAATTTCTAGTTATGCCATCTGGGTTGGCGAATGCTCCTGCTGTGTTTATGGATCTGATGAACAGGGTCTTTCACCAGTACTTGGATCAGTTTATTGTAGTATTTATTGATGATATATTGGTGTATTCGAAGAGCCCAAAGGAGCATGAGGAGCATTTGAGTATAGTGCTTTAGGTATTGCAAGAGAAGAAGCTTTATGTGAAGCTCAAGAAGTATGAGTTTTGGCTGGAACAGGTTACCTTCCTTGGACACGTTATATCCAGGGGTGGTATTTCTGTTGATCCAAGTAAAATTGAGGCGGTAGTAGACTGGGTACGACCAAAGAACGTGCATAAGATCACAAGTTTGCTGGGATTGGCTAGGTACTACCGCAGGTTTGTTGAGGGCTTCTCTAGATTGTCAGGCCCACTTACTCGATTGACCAGGAAAGGAGCGAAGTTTAAATGGTCTGATGAATGTGAACAGAGCTTCCAGGAATTAAAGCAGCGACTCATCACTGCATCTGTGTTGACGATTCCTTTAGGAGAAGAGGGTTTCGTAATTTATAGTAATGCGTCCCACAAAGGGTTCGGATGCGTGTTGATGCAGCGAGGGAGAGTGATAGTCTATGCCTCACGACAGTTGAAATAATATGAGAAGAACAACCCTACCCATGATCTGGTGTTGGTGGCGGTTGTTTACGTGTTGAAGATTTGGAGACACTATCTATATGGGGGTAGGTGTGAGATATTTACTGACCATAAAAGTTTAAAATATTTCTTCACGATGAAGGAATTGAATATGAGGCAGTGGAGATGGCTAAAGCTAATAAAGGATTACGACTGCACTATCAGCTACCACCCGGAAAAGGCTAATGTGGTTGCTGATGCTTTGAGTCGGAAATCAATGGATTCATCTGTATCTGCAGTGGAGATTCAGCATCCGATTTAGATGGATCTGGAGAGGCTCGGCGTGGAGCTGGTAGAGGGCGATCACCAGGAATTTATTGCTGACTTGGTTTTACAGCCGACTCTACAGGAGAGGATTAAAGCAGCTTAGAGGAATGATGCAGAATTAGTAGAGCTTGTGGGAAAGGTATAGGATGGTCAGGAACCAGAGTTCAGCATTTCAGATGATGAAACCTTGAGGTTCCGTATCAAGTTATGCGTTCCTGCCGATCCTGAGATCAATAAGGTCATTCTGGAGGAAGCGCATCGGTCCCTATATACTGTACATCCAGGTAGCACTAAAATGTACAGGGATCTTCGATAGTCCCTCTGGTGGAGCAACATGAAGAGGGAGATACCCCAATATGTGGATCAGTGTTTGACGTGCCAGTAAGTGAAGGCAGAGCACTAGAGACCGGCGGGATCACTACAGCCACTTCACATTCCTGAGTGGAAGTGGGAGCATATAGCGATGGATTTCGTTTCAGGATTGCCGCGGGCATTGCATGGACAGGACACTATCTGGGTAGTGGTGGATCGACTGACGAAGACTGCCCACTTTTTGCCAATCAGAGTTAGCTACTCCATGGACAAGTTGGCTGAGTTATACATCCAAGCGATAGTTAGGCTCCACGATGTCCTAGTGTCCATAGTTTCAGATAAAGACCCACGGTTCACATTTCGTTTTTGGAAGAGTTTGCAAGGGGCCATGGGTTCTTAGTTGTCGTTCAGCACAACCTTTCATCCTTAGACAGATGGGCAGACAGAGAGGACGATACAGATTCTGGAGGATATGCTGCGAGCATGTGTGCTAGACTTTGGAGGTCGTTGGATGTAGTATGTGCCACTGGTTGAGTTTGCATTTAACAACAGCTACCAGGCCAGCATTGGGATGGCACCGTATGAGGTGCTTTATGGCAAGAGGTGCCGATCCCGGTTGTACTGGGATGAGGTTGGAAAGAGACAGGTATTGGGGCCAGAGGTGATACAGCAGACTCAGGATAAAGTTAGACTCATCAGAGACAGGATCAGGATAGCGTAGAGCCGGCAGAAGATTTATGCTGATACTCGTCGGCGAGAATTGTAGTTTGACACAGGAGATCACATATTCCTGAAGGTGGCACCGCTGAAAGGTGTTATGAAATTCAGGAGGAAGGGTAAGTTGAGCTTTAGGTATATTGGACCATTCGATATTCTTGAGAGAGTGGGTCCAGTTGCCTATCGTTTGGCATTACTACCGGTCCTATCTAGGATCCATGACGTATTCCACCTTTCTATGCTGAGGAAATACGTCCCAAACCCCTCCCATGTGATCAGATATGAAGCACTGGAGTTGAGAGCCACTTTAGCTTATGAGGAAGTGCCAGTGCAGATTCTTGACTGGAAGGAACAGGAGCTACGCGTGAAGAAGATTCCACTGGTAAAAGTTCTGTGGCGCAACCATGCCATTGACGAGGCTTCCTGAGAACTAGAGGATCAGATGCGCCAGAGATATATGCATTTATTCAGTGGAGTTTAGAGCTGAGCCAGTCAAGTGAATGGAATAATATTGTAGTTTTTATTTGTATAGTGTAACATAGGATAGATAGAGTTTTTGATTTTGAAACGTAAATGGTTTTGGGAGAATTTTGAATGGTTGTAATTTCCCAGAGCCCTCATTGTAACCACGGTATTCCTCCACCATAAGTGAGGGTAATTAATAAGAATTGGAAGTGTTTTCGCTAAGGAAGGGAAATAGGGGAATGACAAATTTCGAGGACGAAATTTTTATAAGGAGGGGAGAATAATCCCAAAAATGGTTATAGAAGATTAGTAGAATGATTCCCAAAATAAAAAAATTAATTAATTAATAGGATAAAAAAATAATAATAATTAAAGTTTATTTTATTTTTATTTTTATTTTTATCAATAAAATACATTATTATTAATATTAATTAAATATATTATTATTATTATTATTATTATTATTATTATTATATACCTTCTTGAAGGATTTGAATCCTTCAGGAAGGTTTGAAATATTTGAAAAGAGCAGCCCCCCTCCTTATCTTCTTCTTCTTCTTTCTTTTCTTTTCTTTTCTTTATTTTGCTGCAGTGTAGCTTCTGAACACACTCTCTCTCTCCTCTCATTCTCTCTCCCTCTCTCCTCGATTTCGTGACGGATTTTTACCCAATCGAAAATTCGAAGATACTGCTGGATTCCATTCTCCGCTGCCGTTATTTCTACCAAAACGGATCGGTGGTAGGACCGGCGTAGACGTATCTCTTGGAGTAAGTCATTTTCTCCTTTTTATTTAATTTCTTGCAAAATATAAGTCTAATTGACGAACGGACACCGCCATGAGAATCTAGGGATGATTCTCTATAAGTTTAGCGGGACAGAATTCTCGTAGGGATGTCGGGCCAAAATCCCAAATTTGGGGTACGGGGGTTATTAATGGGCTTATTTTTAATTAAGTAGCATTAATTTAGAAATACTAAAATGTTGAACATCTGGGGCTGAAGTAGGATTTCTTGAATTTAGGGCCTGGGTGAGCATCGCAGGTGTAATTTTGGGACTCGCCGGAAAAATTTAGAAAATTAAGTGGGGGAGTTAAATAATAGTTTAAATATTAATTTGAAGTATATGAAGCCTAGGGAAGGTTAGATGAGTATTATTTTAGAGAAATAGATTAATTAACCTAGGGAAAATACAAATTACAGGAGTTGAATTCTAGTGAGACTCTCAGTAAGTCAGGTAAGGGGAATAAATTATAACAGTCTTTTTATGAAAATTATGGGTTGAGAAATATGTGAAAATGGCGTATGTTATTTTACCTGAAATTTATTATGATATAAATATTAGATGAAATTTGTGTGGCATATGATTTATATTGAGAAATGTTTAAACTGAGTTTGATGATTTACCCTGTGAAATATGTGCTATTGAAATGTATTTTAATATGAGAATTGAAATGTGGAAAAATGATGAAAGTGAAATGTGCAAAAAAATGTATTCTCTAAGGAAATGAAGAAAGGTGAAATATAGAAATGTGTTTTGAGAAATACCGAGTAATTGTGAAATAAGATATGTATATGATAGTATGAGATGAGATGAATTATGAACTGAGAAAATATCATTTAAATGATGAAATTTGTTGAGAATACTGATATTGAAATGTGAATATGTGAAATGAAAATATTGCAATGTTAATTCTATAATATGAAAATGAGAAATGTAAAAATACGTGAAATATGAATGATAAAATGTCAATACCGCATAATGATTGCGGGTATGTGGTGGTAAACCCTATTGGATGGTTATGATATTGAGCACGGTACTGTTGCTAGTGGTGTTAGTGCAACCACATGAACTCTTGGAGAGTGTGGCGTAACAGTCGACTATGCCATTGTGTAGGGTTGTTGAGCCCCCTAAGTCCAGACCAGGGTTATAGGCCGGCCAGTCGTACTACAGATGCGATATGTGATATGATATTTGATCTAACAGAGTCAGCCAACCGTGATTAGATCCAGCTTTCGGGCTGCACAACCTTGAGCATAGGGGGAAACATGGCGTGTACAGAATGATTCTCAGGGTGGCCATAAGTTACAAACGCGATGTTGGTATTTGATACCGAAGATACTCATGAGCCGGAAAGTAAAGTGAAAATGAAAAGTGAAAGAATGATAAAATTGGCTAAAATGAGAAATGAAAGAAAGAATGGAAATTGAGAAATAAAGAATGATAAAATTGAGAAATGGAATCACGTGAGTTAATTATATAAATAATTTAGGCGAAGTGAAACTCTTCGTATGAGGGCTTAGTGAGTAAGGTGAGTGCCCTGATAGGTATTAGATGTGGCTATACTCGACTGCATAATGTATTAGGGCAAAGGGAAGCTACCTGTATGGATGGGTAATCTTCCTTATTCTCAGGAACTTCGCGGATAATTATGTGTTGGATATCATTGAATTTGATAAATGGTTTTAAAGCTTATAAAATCTTGTGTTGTATATCTATACGATTATGAGAATGTGTATATTAATGTATTCTCTCAGATGAAATGGTGATTTGAAAAGTAAAGTGTATTATAATTGTACTCATATGGCCACGCACTGTAAATAATTTATTCCTTCTTACTGAGATGTGTCTCACCCAATTTATCTAAATTTTTCAAGGAACAGAGACCGACCGGGTGATAGAACTCCTTGATAGTAGGAAGCTGGAACCCTGATATACAGGGTGAATTTGGACTAGGGAGGTGTGATTCCCTAGGGTTATATTATTTTTGGGTATGAGATAGTATTGTGTATATTGATACTCTACGTATTGTATTCTGATTGATATGTATATACTGTCTTCCGCTGTTAGGTTGTATAATAAAATAACTCTTTACCCGGTACTCAATGCTGGTCGGGTCGTACAAATGATAATAGTATTGTTGACGTGACCGATTTGTGAATGTTGTGGATGACGTGTAATTATTTATTATTATTAGAAAAAAAAGTTTACGAAAATCGGGGCATCACAACTCAACACCCTGAAAATCATAAATCTCATAACAAAACATTACTATTTCTATATCTATTACATTTCTTACAATTGTTGAAAACCCAAATTCCGAATAAAAGATCTTACCCTAGATTTGGGATGAATTCCGACTTCGTTCTACCAACGATTCGTTCCAGCATACTTGAAGGGAACTCCGCCAAGAGCGTCGTGGTGGCCTCAAATCGTCGATCCGGTGACTGACGGGACCGAAATTGAAGAGAGATAGAAGAGGGGTCGTACGAGAGAGAGAGAGAGAGAGAGAGAGAGAGGAGAGAGAGAGCGGCACTGCATTTATAAGTTAATCCGAAGTTTTGCACTATTTATACTGCGAGATTCGTCGACGAGCCACGTCATCTCGTCAACGAGTCCTGTAGAAAGTTTGTCGACGAACTTGCACCTTCGTTGACGAATTTCAGACTTCTCAAAAATCCTCTCTCAATATCGTCTCGTCAATGAGATCCTGAAGAACTCTCGTCGATGAACATAGGGGTTTCGTAGACAAGGCTTGGGAAATGTCTTGGAAATTTCTACGTCCAAATTCACGTTTGTCGACGAAGTCGGCAGCCTTCTTCTATTACTGTTTCCATTTCTCTCTCTCTTTATTATTTAAATACTATTATTCTTCGGGTCACTACAACCAGGATTCCGAAATGACGTTTCTCCTTTGATTTGGGCTTAAACTGGTTCGCGTTTGTCGACAAAGTCGGTTGCCTCCTTCTGTTACCGTTTCCATTTCTCTCCTTCTTTATTATTTAAATACTATTAATCTTTAGGTTACTACAGCCAGGATCCCGAAATGACGTTTCTCCTTTGATTCAGGCTTAAACCGGAGAGAGAGAGAGAGAGAAGAAATATTATAACCTAAAAAAATGACTTGAAACCTATTTATAGAGTTTGGTTTTAACCAAACTAATTTTTACCATTTTACCCTTATCTGACTGCGGTAATTAAATATCGTCGACGGTTTTCTGAACTCATCCAAAATCATCGACGATTTGACCTATGTCAAACCAAATTCTCCTTTTTCTTACTTATTATTATTATTATTATTATTATTATTTGGGTCTCTACACTAACCTTCCCTAAGCTTTGATAAAAATACAATGACCTTAAGGTTTCAAAAATTTGAAGAATCTCTTGTATGATTTCAAAAATCACTAATACCTCTGATGAAAATTATCAAAAAAGATACAAACCTCTTCTTATACTTTACAAAAAAAAAATTTTTTTTAGAATATATATATATATTTATCTTTTTGATAAACCTGAGAAAATGTCTAAAATTTTTAAAATTTTAAGAAAGATGTACGATATTTTTAAAACTTTAAGAGAAGTTTCTGTATTTTGTCAAATTTTAAAAGATATAAATATCTTTTAAATTTATATTTATCTCAATCCTGTTAAACAAATAATTTAATAATTACGTAATAACATAGATTACGTAATCATCAAATGTCAAAATTACTTGCTTCATCTCATGTTTTTTCTGTCTTGGCATGGGGCTATCCATTGTATACCGCCCCCTAATCAAGGGGGTATGGCACTAGGCGTCTACTCACCGTCCATGCCTAATGGCCCCAAACTTCGAAGAGTTTTTCACCGACCCAAGTGCTTAAAACTCTCCACTCCTTTTAATGCACTCCCATCATTGACTTAATGTTTCATTTTATTTTTCCTTCCTCCTTTTTTTTAATCTATTGGTTGGATGTGGAGCGTTGTGTCAACGCTCTTTAACCGCGCGTAAGAATGGCATCGCCTCTCGAAGAAGATATTTTCACGGGGATCGAGGGGGGAAAATAAAATAACAGAGATGTTTCCGTCAATTGCGGATCTCGGGAGTGCCAAGTCATCGTGCCCCAATGTGAGGATATCGATGGCGGAGACACAGCCACGTGGAGCGGCGGCCAGCCACGACTATTAAAACTTCCTTTTCTATTAAAAGAAAATTTAAACGGAAAACAGACTGGGGGCGTTGCAGGTGGCAGTCGCCGTACTCCTCCAAGGAGACATCCGCCATTACAGGAGTTCGGATTTAACTTTTTCCCCAATGACCAAAGTGCCCTCCCACCACCTCCTTCTTAATCTCCGTGATGCCGTCCATATTACAATTTATTTATTTTTTATTTTTTAAATATTTTACTTAATTAATTATTGTTTGGTGGTAGGTTAGAAGTACCAAAGTGGGTACACTGTATGAAAACCACTTACAATGTGCATGCTGCACTAGAAGGGAATCTTCACTTTGAAAACATAAATATGTATATTGGCCGTTTTGGTGGTTGGAAGTTTGGTCCTATTTTTCATTTTTGAGTTTTTTTTATTATTTATTTCAATTACATGAAAGAAGAAATAGAGGTGAGTCATTTTAAGTTGGGGCTGCACGACTTATTGGTGAAGTTATGCAGTTAGTTTAATTAGTTGAATTCAATTAGTCGAATTCGAGATTTGTAATATTATTTAGCAGCCTAATCAAGTTTTTATAATTTTGTTATTTTTATATCATATATTTAATATATATTTAATTAATATTAATTTATAATTAGATCAAGTTAAATTGAATTGAAATTGAACTTTCAAATTTTGTAGTTGAGTCGGTCTAATTTTGAGCTATATAAATTTCTTAATTGAATCAAGTTCAAGTGTCATATTATCAACTCAACTCCAACATTGTTATCGATGTTATGGTTGATGATGATGATAATTATGTAAGTATTATTCTTTATTTAATGTATAGGATACACATGCGCGCGTGCGCACATACACTTGCTGAAATAGAAGTAGAGATGGGTCATGTGGGTCACTTGAACTTGACTTGCAATACTACTCAACTTGTTGAATTCTTTTCCAATTTTAAGGTTAACGTCAAGCTATTCGAATGATTTAATTAGTTGATTTCAAGTTTTTATGCATGTATTTAATACTAATTTATAACCAAAATTACATGACTACAAATATTTTCAAACTCGAGTTCAACTCGATGAGTTTTATTTGGTTATAAATTTTCGAATTGAGTCAAATTTCAATGTTTTATTGTATCTATTCAACTTTGTTTCATTCAAATCTACCTCAAACATAAGCATGCACGGACACATGTATTGCTCAAAGCCAAACTTGACTGCAAATATCTTCATACTCGAGTTATAAATTATTTCACATTTTCTAGTTGAGTGAAATTCCAGTGTCCACATCAAATATTATTAGAAAATTTTATTTTAATATCATTAAAAAGCAATAAAAAGTGCATGTTAATCGTGTACAAAATCAAACATATATTCATTAATTTTGAATATATTTTATTTTCTCTATCGTTTTTCTTTGTGGTCAAATTTATAAAAGTAAATTATTTGACGTTTTCTTCACTTTTTGTAATATTTTTCAAATTCTAAATGATATAAAAAAAGATAAGTAAAATATTTTTACATGTCAATTGTACACAAAGAGGATAATTATCAAATATAAAAACTAGATTACTTCACATTTTCCTCTCTCTCTCTCAACTCATAAGTACTGAGTTAATTGTAAAAGTTGAAAGATAATGAAAAAACCGAACAGATGGAGAAAATAATAAGTAATTGTATTATATTGAAATTCATTAATCGTAGTTGAATCTTTTATTTTGAACATTTATAAAAGAGCTATATTATTAATTGTTTTTTGTGTCATATTTCAAAATTATTTTTACCAAATAAAGACATTGCTTTTCTTTTTCTCTAATTTGATTTTTGTAATCCATTCTCCTGAATTGCCATTAGGAAAATTAATATTTTATTTACTTATTTATTGCGTGGGAAGAGAATGATAGGAGTTGGGATTAATACATCAAAGGGTCACTTTCAATGGGTAAGGCATACATCACAATCCAATAGATTAGAAAAAATCAATGGATAGAATAATTGGATAATGAAATATGGAATAATAATTTAAGATGCCTCATTAACTTATTTATATTATTAAAAAAAAAATTCTTTAGGTGTTTAAAAATTCTCTAAAACAATTGTTCATTTCTTTCAATAATTAAAAGAATTTAATCATAAAATAATGACATAATTACTTTTAATAATCTACATCATAATAAAAATAATTTCTCTTTTAACATGTGCATTTTTTTTTATCATCTGCTTTTTTTAAATACTCTCATTACATATGTTTGAGAGATTAAAATTAAATTTTGAATCTGGATTTATGTGAATTTCAAAAAAATTTTATAAAAAATTATATAATAATATAACTATTTTCAAAATAAAAAATTAAGAAACCTAAGAACCATGGTAGCCTTGTTGTTGTCGTTATTATTATTATTATTATTATTATTATTATTATGTGTGTGTGTGTGAAATTAATTAAGTAGGACATTAATTTAATTTGGGGATGGCCAAGTAGGGATGTGGTTATTGTAAAGTAGAGAAGTGATGTAGGGAAGTTTGGCATAATGTGAAGAATTGGAGCCCTCCATTATGAAAAATAAGCCTCTAGCCCTGTGTTCACACTTGGGTCTCTTGAGCGTGGGACACTGCAGTCCCTTTCATTTGAATAATGAGCTGATAGCCACTGCACATAGGCCTTTCTGTTGGGAGCTTTTGGTCTGCGTTTTGGCTTTCAAGTTTCAATGCCCCAATTCTCTCTCTCTCTCTCACACACACACACATTCACTAGGAGCTATTATATTTGACCAGCGCGGCATGTGATGTTGTCTATCGGTGACATTTAAGTAATTTTAGTTTAAGATATTTTTTGATGATCTAAAACTCTAACTTCAGGAATCTTTCTTTTCAGACCTATTGACGTGTTCCTGATAATTTATTGGGTAAATAATAAGCGAAAAATCGAACTTGAAATCTTAAGGTTATTAAAGTCAATTTCGTCCATACCGCTTTAGTTAAACCAGTTGGGTGAGTTTTAATTTATTTTATTTTTTTGAAAGCTTTAGATTATAATTTTAGTGAAAAACGGGTATGGATGAGAGACAATCTCATACTTCGTACTTTACAAGTTTTAGGTGTTGTGGAATAATTTTGTTCGATGCCAAAAGAGTAAATATATTTTTTCTTTTTAGGAAAACGTCTTGATAGAGTTGTCTATGAGTTACTTTTTGATTTAATTAGTATTAAAAACTTATTCTAAACAATTACAATAACTATTGGATAAATGGTACCAATTAGAACGATGACGTGAAATTTACTTGTACTTGACATTTTCTTCCTCATCATACTTTCATTTGCACTTCATTCTACACATACATATGTAAGAAAAAGAAAATAAATGAGATGATCTAATTACTTATTGTATTAATTGTTCAAGAGACTTATTATTTTGAAAAAAGAAAAGAAAGATTGAACTATTTTTATTGCTCGACATAAACGATCAAACAATCAAATGCCCAATTGTTCAATTCATACAATTATCCAAATTTAGCAATGAATAGATCTTTTCATACTAAAAGACAAATATATTACTAATTTAAAACTAGTATTAAATTTTAAATAATTTTTATATTAAAAATTAATAATATCTCATGAATTGCATAGACCTCTACCAATATATTTAAATGTAAAATAATTTATTAGTTAAAATAAAACTCTCGTAATCTTACCCATGTCATATATTTTACTTAAACTTTATTGATCCTTTACAAGAATAGAAGTTGTGTAAATTAGTCAATTAAGTTCAACAGTGATATTTTGATAATTCAAACAATTATGTGCACTAATTTGTTTATTAATTAGATTAGATTAAACTTAATTAATATTTTTTTCTTTCTTTTCTTGTGTAAAACTTTTTTCATGAATGAACATTATAGTTAACTTTAAAATCTAGCGTTCTTACTGTTTGCAATCAATTACGCATATGAATATTTTGTTCTCAATTTGTTCATAAAGTGGTGAAATTAATCATCACGATCGAGTCCCACGTTTCAAATTTCAAAATGTTAATTGAAAAAAGATATTGGAATTGGTATAATCCCAAGAGGAGGGGGGTGAGTTGAAAATTTAAAATTCTTTATAGGTTAAATTCTAATCACAAGCTAATTTCACAACCTAGAGTCTTTCTCCGCAAATACCAATCACCCAACAATTTAACACTGAGCAGAAGTTATAACAATTATGGCAAACTCTGTATTTCCCTAGTAGATATGTATGCATAAATTCAAACCAAATAAAGCATTCACAATAATTTAAGTGCAAGCATACATATACCGAAAGTAAAGAGATAAAGTAAAGAGAAAGTGACACACGTTATGTTATTAGGGTTCAGTCAATATTGCCTACGTCCCCGCCTCTAGCTCGCAAGCTTAAAGATTCCACTAAAACTCACTTTCGGGTGGAGCGATATCGATTACAACCTCCCTCCCCTTACTAAATAAGGGAAACCCTAGGTTAGATTAACAGGGCTGACCCCAACCTTTACAATCCACTCCTTCACAGGGTAGAGTACACCCTCTTCAGGCCACGCTTGGAATACAATAATCAATACAAATTTTGTGTACAAATTATGTGCTTCTCCAATAAGTAAATATGTACCAATACGCACAATCAATGCACTTACAGATAATAGTAATTTATGCTCAAGTGAGATATGGTCAAGTTATGTCAACTCTTAACTAATGTGTATATATTGTACATACGTGAGAATGATACCTTTGATTTAAGATAATATATTAAACAAACAAATAATCACAAGATCCTGAACTTCTATGCAAATATCTCTACAAATATTTTTCAAAGATTAAGCACAACCAAGATTATGGATTCAAGTTTGCAAAAATATATTTTATCAAATGACACAAGCAAGCCCTTGAATCTGGTAACAAGGATGTCAAGACTTAGAAGCAAGAATGAGTTCTTCCCAAATAATATTTATCAATAAAATAGAATATGAATAACTTTAACTTACTCTCTAAAAGTCAATTTCAGATAATGCAAAATGAGAGAGTCGTAGGCTTCAAGAAAATGTATGAAATATGCACAATCAATAAAAAATCAAACTCCTTCTCAAGTTGCAATTAATTTGCAAGTAAGGAGTATAATAAATGATTCTCTTCAAAAATTAGTTTTTCAAATCAAAGTGCAAGGGGAATGAGTAGTATGCTTTGAAAGATTGAAAGAATTTTAAGCAATAAGAGGAGTATGAGTATAAAAAAAAAAATTCAGAGAATTCTTGCTAATGATTTTTGCTAATCTCAAACTAATTAAGACAAATGAGAGAGTATATATAGATATTAATGAAAAAATAACCATTGGGGACACGAAAGTTTTTTTTTTAAAAAGATTAATTATGTTTAATTAAAATTAACCTCATTTATCTGCGGTAAAAATTTTCCAACCTGAGAGTTTCGGTCGCCCAACACCTAGGGTCAGTCGTCTGAACACTCACAATAGTTCACAGGCAATTTTCTTGTTTGGTCAACCGTGGACATACTCGGTCGGCTAAGCCAGGCGATTTTCTAAAGCTACGTGGTTTCGGTCACCCAGTGAGGGTTTCGGTTAGCCAAGTGTTGAGCTTCAGTCGGCCGAGGTCAATTTGAACAAACAGTCCAGTTGGCTGAGGAAGGTGGAGATGGTCACAACTTAGCTTCGATTGACTATGGACGATATGCTCAAATCATGTTCGGTCGAATGAGGCTTGGTCAAACTGTTGACCTCTAACCTTTTCGGTTGACCGAGGCATTTGTAATTCCAAAGGTTCGATCTCCCGAGACCACTTAAAAGTGTGCATTTAAGTCATGTTTGGACTCTGTGCTTTATTAACCATGTGTGAAAAAGCATATGACTTTTAAGTTTGAAGGGTGATGGTTCATATGGTCATTTTAAGGCCTCTTGAGCATAAACTCCTAATCATGCATGATATGCAAATATTATAGACCATAATATAAAAACCAAATACAATTACAATTGAAATAAACAAATGTCTTCTTTCTTCTTTGATCTTCTACGTGGAATTCGCTTGAAAGACATAATCTTTAAGTCCATCGGGCTTCCATTTTCTTATATCTTATGTCTGTACTGAAATGTAAACCTTTTGACACATTAAGTGCGCACATAAGATACAGATACTTTATCAATATCAAAATAGGGATCGGACTCAAAAAGTTAACAATCTTCTCTTTTTTTATGATGACAAACACATCAGAGTAAAATGGGTTAAGCCTGAACAAGTTCCACCTTATAATATGCATAATTTAAAGATAAACATTATAACACAAGCATATTCATGAAAAAAATACATTGTAGTTAGATCAAGTATTTAGTTTTTGCATTAAAGCACATGCAAACATGCATGCAGCTCAACAAACCACTCGCACTTTTGGTCTTAACAAGATTTAACATTTTGCTCACAGGAAATCTTCCCCTTTTCTCATCAGCAAAAGGGTTAAGTTAAGTAAAAAAATATTTGTTCATTTAAAACAATTACTCCCCCATTTTGAAATACTTTCCCCCGTTAATCATATAAGCTCAATAATAAATTCTCCCCTTTTTGATATAGCATTTGGCCATAAAAATTTGCAAGTGTTTAAAATTTATAGCAATTTAGCACAAACGAAGCAAATTGTATAATTGGTCATAAAAGATTAAAATAACATGATAAATCAGGTCGAACAAGAAGTATTCTCAAACCATTACAATTTAAACACTACGTAAGACCCGTGAAAATTTTGAGTTTAAAACACACGACATATGATAGCAAGTGTAGGTTTGATCATAAGACTAATCTAACTAGTTCCCATGCATTTTCATATATCAACGAACCAATAATGCAATGCTCTAAAAAATATATATATAAATTTCATGACACAAAAATTTGTATAACATTTTTTATTGCATGTGCCATGAATCCATTTAAGCACACAGACAAGAAATAAGATATTTCTCATTTTAAAAACATTTCTTGCCATATATATATATATATATATATATCCCCCTTTGACATTTTCAAAAGGTACTGGGAGTGTGCTTGCTGAAAAAGAAACTTTAACTTAAAGCGAGCAAACAACATTTTTTGGTTTCTCATATAAGCACAATTCATAAAATTACTAAAAAAATTGTTAGCTTTGGTGTATTCCTAAAAGGGGGGTGAATTAGTATTTTAAAATTTATATCCTAAGTCAATCTGTTAGCAACAATATTACACAAACCTAAGGTCAATTTAATGCGTATAAAATAAATCAGTGTATATATTCAGCGGAAATTAAACAACACGAGTGATTTAACTAGACATGCACAATAAAGCTATAAAAGAAGACGATACCAAAAATGTTATCAAGGTTCAGCAAACTGCCTACGTCCCCACCTCTAGCTTGCAAGTCCGAAGATTCCACTAATGCTCACTTAACGGGTGGAACGACACCGATTACAACCAGATCAATTCACGGGGTTGAGTTCAACCTACAATCGCACCTTACCAGGATGGTGCACCTAATTTTCTTAACTGAGTTTAAACCAATCCGAAACTATTCAACAGGGCTAGTCTCCCTCTTCAAGCCCCCGCCTGGAATACAATAAATATAAAAATTTACGCACACAGAAATGCTTCTTACACAATAAGATTTGTACCACTAAGCACAAGCACTAATCAATGCACACCAAACATGTAAGAACTATAAGCTCGGTGCTCTATGTGTGCAATCAACACTCAGTTTAATGATTATTCTCAAGCAAATACTAGAGTGTTTAAATAAGCTATTCTTTGAAAACCAAGCATACCAAATCTCAATGTCAGATTAGTGTTTCAAAGATGCTAACAATAATATTCAAACAAACTCAAAAATATTTTCTTTAATGTAGCAAGCACAAGAGTTGTTTGAAAATGAGCTTGTAAAATAATTTTTGCACACAAAATATAAGCCTAAGGAATCTTGTAATATGAATGCAAAGACCCTCGAGCTACTGAGTTTCCCTACACAAGATTTATTTGTTAAAATCACTGGGAACAACTCTAGCCTAACTTTCAAGATAAAAATCAAACAATACAAACTTCAAAGTTGTGGGCTTTTTAGAATGGAGTACAAGCAATCTAGAAACTCTCACAATACATGGATAATCAAGGAATAAATGTATGAGAGTGAATGAGAGTAGTATGAGCCAAATAGGTTTTGGAAATTTTGAAAAAAATTTGGCTTAATGATTTTGCTAATCCACCCTTAATTTTGCAAATGAGCTTGTATATATAGGCATAGGCAAAATTATGACCGTTGGGGACTCAATGGGCATTATTAAAAAAGTTTTAAACCTGTTTAAAGAAAATAACCCCATTTAACCACTTTAACCTTGGTAAAAAAAATAAACAATCTGAGAGAAGATTACAGATCCAAACAGAAATTACAACAAATAAATATGTCGGGGTCTTCCTTTTTTTCAAGTTACTGCATGCTATCAATGTGATCCAACTTAGTATGATCCTACACACAAACTTGAAAGTCATCAAATACCAGAGTATTTGTCATTATCAAAATCGGGAATGACCCATAAGGTCTACAAAAATCAACCACAAGGATCCTAAATATATTAAACAATTCAAAATAAGGATCATATGTTACCATAAATGATTGTGGCTAATCAACATATTTCAAATTATGATTTGCAGTAAGAACAACACAATGCCACAATACATTTAAAACATATCTAAGTTAGACAAGTTAGAGAGCTTAACAAGATATAAATTTAATTTCAAGGACTCCCTCTATAAATTTGAGTATGAGCTCTAATGCCAATTGTTGGAAATGGTGTAATCCCAAAAAGGAGGGGGGGGGGGGGGTGAATTGAAAATTTAAAATTCTTCATAGGTTAAATCCTAATCACAAGCATTATTTCACAACCTAGGGTCTATCTACGCAAATACCAATTACCCAACAATTTAACATTGAGTAGGAATTATAACAGTTATAGTAAACTCAGTATTTTTCAAATATGTATGCAGAAATTCAAACGAAATAAAACCTTCACAATAATTTAAGTGCAAGCATACATTTACTGAAAGTAATGAGATAAGGGAAAGAGAAAGTGACACACGATATGTTATTGGGGTTCGGCTAATACTGCCTATGTCCCCGCCTCTAACTCGCAAGTTTGATGATTCCACTAAAACTCAATTGCGAGTGGAGCGACACCGGTTACAACCTCCATTTCCTTACTGGGTAAAGGAAACCTAGGTCAAATTAACAGGACTGACCCAAACCTTTACAATTCACTCCTTCATAGGGTAGAGTACACCCTCTTCAGGTCACGCTTAGAATACAATAATCAATACAAATTTTGTGTACAAATTATGTGCTTTTCCAACAAGCAAATATGTACTAATATGCACAATCAATGCACTCACAAATAGTAATAATTTATGCTCAAGTGAGATATGGTTAAGCTATATGTTAACTCTCAATTAATGTGTATATATTGTATATATATGAGAGTGATACCTTTGATTTAAAATAATATATTCAACAAACAAATAATCAAAGGACCTTAAACTTCTATGCAAATATCTTTGCAAATATTTTTGAAAGATTAAGCACAATCGAGATTAGGGATTCAAGCTTGCAAAAATATATTTTTATCAAATGGCACAAGCAAGCCGTTGAATCTGGCAATAAGGATACCAAGACTCAAAAGTAAGAATAAGTTATTCCGAATAATATTTATCAATAAAATGGAATGAGAATAACTTTAGCTTACTCTCTAAAAATCTATTTCAAATAATACAAAATGAGAGAGTTGTAAGCTTCAAGAATATGTATGAAATATGCACAACCAATAAGAAATCAAACTCCTTCTCAAGTTGCAATTAGTTTGCAAGCAAGAAGTATAACAAATGATTCGTAGTATGCTTTGGAAGATTTTTTAGCAATAAGAGGAATATAAGTATATAAAAAAAAAATTCGAGAATTCTTGTTAATGATTTTTGTTAATCTCTAGCTAATTAAGACAAATTAGAGAGTAGATATAGATATTAATGAAAAAATAACTGTTGGGGACACGGAGGTCTTTTTTGAAAAAGATTAATGATGTTTAAATAAGATTAACCTCATTTATCTATAGTAAAAATTTTCCAATCCAAAAGTTTTGGTCGTCAAACGCCTAGGGTCGATCGCCCGAACACTCACAATAGCTCACAAGCAATTTTCTAGTTCGGTCAACCATGGACATACTCAGTCGGCTGAGTTAGGCGATTTTACAAAGTTACGTGGTTTCGATTGTTTGGTGAGGGTTTCGGTTAGCCGAGTATTGAGTTTCGGTCAACCGAAGTCAATTTGAACAAACTGTTCAGTCGGCTGAAGAAGGTGGAGATGGTCACATCTTAGCTTCAGTCGACTGTAGACAATATGTTCAAATCATGTTCGGTCGGCTAATGTCTGATCAAACTGTTGACCTCTAACCTTTTTGGCTGATCGAGACATTTATAATGCCAAAAGTTCGTCGCCTGAGACCACTTAAAAGTGTGCGTTTAAGTCCTGTTTGGCCTCTATGCTTCATCAACCCTGTGTGAACAAGTATATGATTTTTAAGTTTGAAGGGTGATGGTTCCTATGGTCATTCTAAGGTCTCTTGAGCATAACTCCCTAATCATGCATGATATGCAAATATTATAGACCATAATATAAAAACCAAATGCAATTACAATTGAAATAAACAAATGTCTTCTTTTTTCTTTGCTCTTCTGCGTAGAATTCACCTGAAAGACATAATCTTGAAGTCCATAAGGCTTACATTTTCTTATATCTTATGTTCATACTGAAATGTAAACCTGTTTGACACATTAAGTGCACACATAAAATACAAATGCTTTATCAGCATCAAAATAAGGATCGAATTAAAAAAGTCAAAAAAATATATAATTCAACTCAATTAAATTTATTATGTAATTATTTTTGGCTTCTTCATTTCCTTATTTAATTCAAATTGGTATACTACTTCTCATATTTTTATGAAACAATATATATTCAATCTCTTTTTTTTATGTAATGATGCGTATTTATCTAGTACTCGAAAAAGGAAGACTCTAGTATATTATCTTAAATTGACTAATAATCTATAATACCCTTTAAAAATATATTGTCAGTAATAAATTTTAAATATTTATATTCATAATATATATTCATATTAATTATTAGTTATCTATTTTAAAAGTTCTTCTCAGAGTGAGTGTACGCTAAGAAGTTCAAAATGATTAATTTTGTTGGTGATGATGACATTAGTTTTCTTTTCTTTTCTTATGTCAATAGAAAGAAATAAAAGTAATATTATTTAAAAAAAATGATATTAGCGCACAATTTCATAATTTTTTATTACATAAAATGAGAATTGCATGACGTGGTCGATTTTTCTATCATATTATTTTTATTTTATTTTATTTTATTTTCTCTTAAAAATATGAAAAAGAAAAATTCATAAATATAAGGAATTAAATACCCTTGAGGTGAATGATTATAACGGGCTATTGCGTTGATAAAAGTGTGAAATTATGAGGACATTTTACACGTACTTTGCAAAAAATGAAATGTCTAACTTTGGAAATAATCGTACTGCGATTAGGGGTAATTTGGACATTTAAGTAGCATTGAGGACACGTAAGGTAACAGACAATCTTGAATGTCGGCAACTGTCGGCCGGTTAACCGGGGAGACAAACCCGGCCTAAAATTCCAAATTTGCGCTTCCGAAATTTTAAAAATTAAACTCCTAAAATAAGCAATTATTATTATTCCCCAAAAATTCACTGCTTTATCAGACTAGCATATTATATATGTTAATTTATTACAAGGTTTTATTTTAAATCGGTTTCCATATTCCTTTCTATTTACAACCTCTCGGAATATCCATCTTCTCCCTCCTCTCTCTCTCTCTCTCTCTCTCTCTCTCTCTCGCCTCTCTGTGCTGCCTGCGGCAAATTCGCTTATTGAAACAGCGGATCCGAGCGTGGGATGAGATGGAAAACAGATAATGGAAACGCCAATTTGCTGTGTTTCTGCTTTTATTTCTCTCGATGCTTGTTTATGAAGCCGCCTTGGATGATTCCGTTTATTCCGGTACGTTCCCGGTTTCAATCAAACCCTAGCTGGTGCGGGCTCGTCGGAGACTCGATTTGTTGCATTTAATTTTTATACTTGTTTGTGTTTTCTCTTTTGATTTGGGGGGTTCACGGGACGGGAATCGTGAAATCGGGAAATGCTGTTTTGTGAAGATAGTTTTTGCTTTTGTTTCCGTTTTAGATACGCTTTTGAGTCGCATTGACGTCGAGAATTCGAGTTTTTATGGTTGGAAACGTTTTCTTTGATTTTTTAAATTTCTTTCTAAAAAATTGTGTATTTTTCCTAATATTCTTTCCGCGGAATTGGAATTCCAGGGTCCGATGGTGATTTCTTTTTCTCGACATATTAGATGTCTTGGCTGGGTTGGTCATATTTTTATTTTTGCTTTTTTTTTTCCTTCTACGATTCTGAAAATTTTCATTCGATTTTGAACGCTTGATGTTCGAAGAAATGTCTTAGTCAAATTTTGTTGGTCTATCCTTGTTTCAATATTTTTACATACATTGTGGGATCAAAATCAAACTGTTCTCGTGGAATCCCGTCATCATTCAATAGCTATTGATGCAATCTCTTCCTATTTCTTAAGTGTTCAATCTTTATCCTTTGTAGCATGTCTTTTTTTTTTTTTTGAGAAATTTTTTTTTGGGTTCTTTGCCACAGGATGAGAAAACTGCCTTTTCAAAGTCTTAAAAACGATAATTCATTCCTTAATAGATTTTTAAGTTAATTGCCTCGTATAGTTTAGGTAACAGTGATGGCGAGTTGGTTGCAGTCATTCATTTATGCTCCTCTAATTTTCTTACTTTTTTATTTGTGTATTTCAGCTGATATAAACTTGGGTTGTAGTCTCCACGGTGGATGCCAATTATGGACATAGCTGAAGTTGAAGAAAATTTGTTTGCGGCTGGTGATGCCAAGGTAAATTTTTATCGGTCTGTGTCCTATGCAACTACTTATTTCCTCTCAATGGAGTTCTTTGAAAAATAGAAGTATTATCCCGAGGGATTCTGAAATGCCGTTTGGATTAATCTTTTGGGCTATTGAAAATAAAATGTACTTGTCTGTGCTTCGCATCAGATGATTAGTTTATAATTACAAATTTTGTTTTCCTATTTTCAAATTTAAGTTGATGTATTCAAAAATTTCTTTTATTTGGGACAACAGGCTGTATAGAATGATTATAGTTTCAGTTTGGAGAACGGCAATCTTTTCTACTATTATGCACACTTTATCTGTTTTAGTTCAATGGACAATGATAGAAGTGACTGAACGTTGCTTGTGCAGTTACATGGAGGCATGTGCAAGGTACTTTCTGCAATATATTGCAAAGTGTTGGGAATTTTCCCTGTCCTGGAAGCAGCACGGCCTAGGAGCAAATCAGGCATTCAGGCTTTATGTTCGTTGCACATAGCACTTGAGAAGGTTAAGAATATTCTTCAGCATTGCTCCGAATGCAGTAAACTTTACTTGGTATGTTTTCATACCCTTTGCACTAATATTTTTATGCTGTAATCGTTACTCTCATATGTGAGAATAAGCCTATAACATATGTGTGCGTGCCATGTATGCGTGCTTCCAAGCACATGTGCTTGTACAGTATTAGGCAAATGATAATTTTATCTGTTGATGTTTCCATTTAATTCTCTTGCTGCTGAGTTGTCAGGTGTGTCCATTTGGTTAAGACAATGCTTGGGTAGCTCTACTTTGAATTTTTATTACTTATTCAATGAATCTTAATTGTTTATTCATTATGAGCATTGCATTTTAAATATGCCTGTCTGATGATTATAACCTGAATACTGAACATTTGTATGGTTCTGATTAATGATTTTAATTTTTAAGTAATTGATTTGTAGTTTCTCGTTGATTTCAAAGTAAATGAGTATTGAGGCCATATAGTGGGGCATGTTATATTTTGTTTTGTTTGCGTTCTTTGTTGATACAAAGCTTTATTAATGGCTTTGCTGCAACATTTTGGTTTCATGTCATTTCCTTTGAGAGTAGCAGTCTTTTAAGTTCCGTCACGAATAATTTTCTAATGGAACCATTATACCCTTATCATGCAGGCTATAACTGGTGATTCTGTAGTTATAAAATTTGAAAAGGCAAGATTTGCACTTGCAGATAGTCTTAGGCGTGTTGAAGATATTGTTCCACAAGCTATTGGTGGTCAGGTAATAATCTGTTATGACATTTTTCAGTCTATTTTCTTTTTAGTAGCTATATACAGATAGGTTTCATGTTTAATTTTTTCAATTGATTTCAACTAGTTAGGTATTCAATAAGCTTGAAAACATATGTGCGATTTTGTATTTGTAATTTCATGCTAGTGCAGACGACCCTCCTAGAAATATTTGTAGGCGAAGAAATTACTAGCTTAGGTTCACCCAACTGTACCTATAGTAGAAAGCTTGAGGGCAATTTCATACTGAATTTTAATGAAAGCAAGCCCCATATATATTATGCCAAATGAACTTTACAACCCTACTTTAAAATTGTTTCAATTAAAAGTGTTTACTTCTCCTAAATGGTCCTCTAAATGATAATGGTAACTTGCAGGACATTTATTAGGCTGGTGAGATTTTATTCTCCATGTTGTACTTGTTTTTTCTTTTTTCACGCTAACATTTTGAACATTGTCATTTCAGATCTCAGAAATTGTAAGTGAACTTGAGGGTACTGTTTTCTCATTAGATCCATCAGAGAAGCAAGTTGGGGATGAAATAATTGCATTGCTTCAGCAAGGGAGAAAATTTGACACTGACTGTAGTGACAATAGTGAGCTTGAATTATTTCACCAGGCCGCTCTTAGACTTGGGATTACATCTTCAAGAGCAGCTCTTAGAGAGAGAAGGGCTCTCAAGAAGCTCATAGAAAGAGCTCGTATTGAAGAAGACAAGCGGAAGGAATCAATTGTTGCTTTTCTTTTGCATCTTATGAGAAAATATTCCAAGCTATTTAGAAGTGAGTTCTCAGATGACAATGATTCACAGGGTTCAGGACCTTGTTCACCCACTGTTAAGGAATCTCTTGAGGATGGTGGAGGACCTGGGGCCAACGGTCAGGTCTATGAGCGACATATTTCCAAACTTAGTTCTTTCAGTTTTAGGCCAAACAATAGAAGATCGGGACTTATGCCTGTTCCACCAGAAGAGTTGAGATGCCCAATTTCATTGCAGCTTATGTATGACCCAGTCATTATCTCCTCTGGGCAAACATATGAAAGAATCTGCATTGAGAAATGGTTCAGTGATGGTCACAACACCTGCCCAAAGACTCAGACGCAGCTAGATCATCTTTGTTTGACTCCTAATTACTGTGTTAAGGGTCTCATAGCTAGCTGGTGTGAACAGAATGGAGTTCTTGTTCCTGATGGCCCCCCAGAGTCTCTTGATCTTAATTATTGGAGGTTGGCATTGTCTGAGAGCGACTCTGTGAATTTGAAATCAGTGGACAGCATTGGTTCCTGCAAATTAAAGGGAGTGAAGGTTGTCCCCTTGGAGGAGAGTGGTACCATTGAGGAGGCTGAAGGAAATGGAGTGGCAGAAGAGGAAGATGTGCCTGCTCATGAGGATGAGACTGAGCTTAATTTGTTGGAAAGATATGAGAATTTCCTGAAGGTCTTGGATGAAGAGCAAGACTTGAAGAAGAAGTGCGAAGTGGTTGAGCAGTTAAGACGCATACTGAAGGATGATGAGGAGGCCAGGATCTTTTTGGGAGCTAATGGGTTTGTTGAAGCACTGGTTCGCTTTTTGGAGTCAGCTATGTGTGAAAGGAATGAAATGGCTCAGGAAATTGGGGCTATGGCTCTCTTCAACCTTGCTGTTAATAATAACAGGTTGTTACTCTTCCCAAGTTTAAAAAAAGCAAATACAATTTTTGGTTATGATATATGAATTAGTTGCAACTAGTAAAATGTGTGACAGTTATGAGGGCTTTACAACATAAAGTTGAATCCTGTTACAATAAATATTTGAACTAAGAACCTGATTTTTGTTGATTATGGACTTTTGTACCAATCAGATCATCATGCTGATCTGGTTGGTTGTTTGTGGCGGTAATGTCATTATGTTGTTTCTTACTCAAATCATAAATTTGCTAATATTCAATTGCAGCGTTAAGTACAAGTTTCATGACTCAGTTGACTTACTTGGATACCCTTTAGTTTTCACGTAACCCTGCAATTTCTGATTAAGTTTATAGTGTTATATATATATATATATATATATATATATTTTACCTGGTATATCAGTGTAAAATTGGACATCTGCTATGTTAGATTATAAGAATTTTTCATTGAAAACTGAGTAACATTTTTCAAGCAACTTTTGTCTCATGCACAAATTCTCAGCTGAGGATGAAGATTTTGACCATCAAATTAGAATAAAAAACCTTTTGGACAAGCAAAACACATTGTGGAAAAAAAAAAGAAGGTGCAAATTAGAAGTTTCAAGGTTATTGCCAGCTGCATTCCACTCATGATCATCAATCTTTGTTGTCACAATCTTTGTTCATTTGATTTTATAGAATCACTTATTGTTATCATTTATTGGAACCAAGCATGTACTATAATCATTCAAATGCATATACTTTTCAGGGTGGTATCCTGTTCAAGCAGTAAACATTTTTTTTTTTAATTTTAAATCTATATGAAGATATGTTGTCTCATAGACTCATTATACAGAGGCAGATGGGATTAATTTTTTATTTACTAATCTTGAATTGTTAGAAACTAAATTTGTTATATTTGGAACTATCATATGGTATTTGGTTTTATTTCTCTACTGTATTTTATTAAACCATGGAAATGTGTTGCAATATTATCTTCATCCGTTCTTGCTTTTCAGAAACAAGGGAATGATGCTAGGGACGGGAGTAATTTCATCACTAGAGGAAATGATTTCCAATTCGAAAACTCAGGGATCAGCGACAGCATTGTATCTGAACCTTTCCTGCCTCGAAGAAGCTAAGCCGACCATTGGCTTGAGCCAAGCTGTACCTTTTCTAATCAAGCTCCTTCAAACTGAAACCGAACTCCAATGCAAGCTTGATGCTCTGCATGCACTTTACAATCTCTCCACCCACCCGTCCAATATTTCAGGCCTCCTCAGGGCAGGCATCATCCATGGCCTTCAATCCCTTTTTTCGGCATCCAGTGAGCACACGTGGACGGAAAAGTCTATAGCTGTGTTGATAAACTTAGCTTCTAGTAAATCAGGAAAAGACGAAATGGCTTCTTCCCTGGGCCTTATCAGTGGCCTTGCTACTGTACTGGACACGGGCGAGCCGACAGAGCAAGAGCAAGCTGTGTCGTGTCTTTTGATCTTGTGCAACGGGAATGAAAAATGCAGTCAAACGGTCCTGCAAGAAGGGGTGATACCTGCACTAGTGTCTATTTCTGTGAATGGGACGGCGAGAGGTAAAGATAAGTCTCAGAAACTTTTGATGCTGTTCCGGGAGCAGCGGCAACACGACCCATCACCTGTCGAGACGCATCAACAGCAGCAGCCTGAGAAAAGCAACGAGGCTGTGTTGATGCCGGGTCCAGAGCAGCCAAATCCATTTCATAAATCAGTTTCCAAAAGGAAGATGGGGAGGGCATTCAGTTTCTTATGGAAAAACAAGAACATCTCAACTTACTGAGTGTCAAAAAGGATTTCTCCCCTGGGTGGAGGGTCAGTGATGCATGTAAATTTCTGCTGTATCTCCTTTCTTTTAATTTTCTTTTTGTCCTGTCCCCATGGGCATAATTTATTTTTCTTGTTTTGCTTACGAAGAGAAAAGAGAGAATGTACAGGCCCCTGTAATTTATGGATTTTTGTTTCTACTTTTCTCTTGCCTTCCTCTTTTGGTAGGAGTACATGTATATGTAATTTAAGTGCTCTTAGCTATAATTGTAATCAGGATTAGGGCTTAGCTCAGCCCTGTTGTTTTCTCTTATGTTTTCTACTGCGATTAATCCAACACCTTCACGTCAATCGACACAGCCCTCTTTGGATTTCAAGTTTCTGTGTGAAGGCCACACTTTGCACCCAACCCAAATAAAGGGTTTGATGGTATTGTAGGAAAAAAAGGTGAATTGAATATCCGTGATGCTGCACTTGGGGATATGAAATTTGGACGATCTAAAGAAATTGAAACACTACTTGAGGGATATGTTTTTTTCTAAAATAAATAGGTCCAATGCTGTTGACGTGAACCTTTTAAATTGTTCTCGTGAGAGGAAACCCTAGTCGCCGTCGCGGCTGACGACGACGGCGTTGGAGATTCTGCCCGCGAGGTTTTTTCTGTGAATCCGTCGTGACGAGAGACAACGACGTGCTCTGTTTTGACTGGTTGTCGTTTCGTCGTCCCAACCGTTGGGTGTAAACGAAAAACGTCGACGACACTCTGCTCTCTGCTGCACGACGACGGTACTCTGCTCTCTGCTGCACGACGGCGTTGGAAGCTCTCCGCAAGGTTTTGGTTAGACGAGGGGTTTTGTGCCCCAGACGGCGTTGCGGCCAGTGGGTGTTTGGCTGTTGCTTGTCTCTGAATGACGACGGCACTCTGCTCTCTGCTGCACGCTGGCGTTGGAAGCTCTCCGCAAGGCTTTGCTCTGCCTCTGTTCAGCGAGGAGTTAGACGAGGGGTTTTGTGCCCCAGACAGTGTTGCGGCCAGTGGGCGTTGGCTGTTGCTTGTCTTCGCCAGCGACGCCTTCTCTGCCGCGTTGAAATCGCCTCAGCGTCTTCGAAGTGGCAGCGGTCATCGGAGAGCAGCTGCGGCGTCGGCGTTGGTAGCGAGTTGGGCTGCGAGAGACGGAGACAACGACGAAGGCGAACCTGCGTGGGCGATATACGGTGGGCGTGAAGAAAGATCTTACCTTTCGGTGAAACAGGCGAAGCAGAATGAACTGAGAATCAGATGCTTGGCTAGCAAACAGGCATTGAAGAAAGATCTTACCTTTCAGTGATCTCCGAGATTGCAGGTTTGGTTTTTTATTTTTATTTATTGTTCTTATTTATTTTTTAGTGGTCAATATGGAAAACATGTAATTTTCTTAGATATGACTGAGCCATCTTCGGTAGCTGCTACCAGAGGGTTGAGGGGAGGTGTCGATGCTAGTATACAGGAGACAGGGAGTGGTTCGGGGGATGTTAAGGTCGAAAAGGGGGAAGGTTTCGCTAGGGGAAAATCGTTTGCGGAAGCCTTGAAGAGACCAATTCCATATTCAAAATTCAAAATCCCATTGAGGAAATCGGAACTAATTAATAGGGAATTAGGTTTTGTTTTCTCTGATGTGGAGATGAAAAAGGTTGCGGAGGATCTGAAGTTTGCTTTGATGCTTAAATTTCTTTCTGCAAGACCGTGTATCGATGTCCTTCGGAGGCATATTATCCAATCTTGGGGCCTCTCTAAAGTTCCTATGATAAGTTTTATGGATAACTATCATGTTTTGTTGCATTTGGTAAATGAAAAAGATTACATTCATGTATAGGCACTAGAAGGAAGATGGGTGGCAGGGTGCTAATTTCGGATTTTTAACTGGTCCGTGAATTTTGATATCAACAAGAAGCCATCAATCGCACATCAGTAGATTTTCTTACCAGGTCTGTCTTTACATTTATATAGAATGAACTGTTTACAGAGTTTGGCCACTAGATTCGGTAAATTCTTGGGAACAGATAATGCCACATTATATAGAACACGAGCCATGGGTGCGAGATTATGTGTTGAAGTGGATTTGCAGAAGGATCCTGTGGAGGGTTTTCCGTTGGTGGTAGGACAAAAACAGAATTGGCAAAAGGTAATATATGAGAAGAGGAGTTTCTATTGTTACAAATGTTGTAGGCAAGGTCACACTGAAGTAGTATGCTGGTTTGGAGTTAAGCTTAAGGATAAAAAGAAGGTAGGTTTGAGGAAGGAGGTAGATGGGATGGTTTGGAAAGAAGTTGGTAGAAAAGAGAATATGATAGTTGAAGAGGAAGGTCATGTTTTGAAGAGTCAGGAACAATGGGTGGAGGAGACGAAGGATGAAAATGTGAATGGTCTGTCAAATGTGATTGAGAAAAATAAAGAAATTGTGAATGAGGTTAATAATGTGGGTACTAAAAAAGTGGAGGAAGTTAATTTGGTAGAGAAGAATTGTGGAGAGAAGGCCGATCGTTGTAAAGACCAGAAGTCATGGGCGGTAGAGGTGCAGGTAGAACTAAGAGATTGTTCTAGGTCCGTTCAGGAAATCGAAGTTGTTTATGAAGGAGGGAGGGGAAAAGTTGAAAAGGATAAGGATGGAGTATTGATTTTAGTGGAGGAAGTGGATGAGAGAGAGAGAGAAGTGGAGGGTGGAGTGTGGAGGGATAATTATGAGGTGTTATCTGAGGGAGATTTGAAAATTTGCGTTGATACTCAAAAAGATTATTATTTTGATTCAAGTAATGTAAAAGTGGGTGAATCGGAAGGAAGAAATAAAGATGATGGACAAGTGAGAAAGTCTGAGAGGTCTAAGGCAGTACCTCAAAAGTTGAACCTATGATAGACAAAATTATGTTTAGGAATATAAGAGGGTTGAGCACGTCGAAGAGAAGATTGAAGCAAATTGTGAAGGATCAGAAAGTTTCGATTTTGGTAGTTTTGGAACCTTTTCAAGATATAGAAAAGATACAAATATGGGCGATGTATTTGCAATTTACTAACTTTTGCTCTAATGTTGAGGAAGGTGGGAAGATTTGGTTGTTCTGGAAAGACGATGTTCAAGTGGATTGGATGGGTACCTTAAATCAATGTGTGACAGTTTTGTTAACAGAGGCTAGAGGCTCCCTACTTATTACTTTTGTATATGTTAAATGTTATTATATTGAGAGAAGAGATTTATGGGATCAACTTTAGGGGATGTCGAGTGTTGATGTGGCTTGGGTTGTTATGGGAGATTTTAATGTAATTCGGTCAGATGAGGAAAGGGTGGGAGGTAGACCTCGCTTGAGTTCATTTATGGCTGAATTTAATGGTTGTATTAATAGCTATGAGTTATTGGACCTCAAATTCGAAGAAATTCAATTTTCTTGGTGTAACGGCCAACAAGGTTTGAGAAGAAGTTGGGCGAAACTGGACAGAATGTTGATTAATAATGTTTTTTCTATAAAATATGGTAAAGTTAAGACTTCTTTGTTGAAAAGAAATACTTCAGATCATTCTCCTATCTTATTACAGTTGAGTGCGAATATGGAGAGGTATGGGCCAGCGCCTTTTAGGTTTCAGAACATGTGGACGTCACATGGGGATTTTTTTGGAAATGGTTAAACCATCTTGGAGAGAACACATTGTGGCGGATTCAGGATTGTGTAAATTGGCGGGTAAATTAAAAAGACTAAAACAAAGGCTTAGGGTGTGGAATAAACAGACTTTCGGTCGTGTTAGTAGTTTTATTCGAGAGTTGGAGGAAAGGGTGGACAAATATGAGAATTTACTGCAAACAGAATACTCGGAATCAGTTGAAGAAGAGTTCCTTATTTCTAAGGCTAAATTGGAGGTTTGGTATAAAAGGGAAGAGGTTAGATTGGCGCAACAAGCAAAGATGAAATGGTTGATAGATGGGGATCAGAATTCAAAGTTTTTCCATGCCGTGATTACGCAAAAAAGGAGAAATTCTTGTGTTAATTCAATGATGCTTCCTGATGGTTCGGTGTTGGAAAATATGCAGATGGTCCATGATGGGACTATTAAGTATTTTGAGCAATTCTTGGGATAAAATAGTTCAGTACAAAGGTTAAACCTAGAAGATATCATCCATTCGGTAGTTTCTGAGGAGTCTATATGTCAGCTAAGGGAAGAATCGACTGAGGAGGAGGTTTATAAAGCTATTTCGTCTATTTATGTGAACAGTAGTCCAGGTTCGGATGGGTTTGAGTCTTCTTTTTATATTACCTGTTGGAAGATTATTAAAAATGATGTGATGAATGCGGTGAGAGAATTCTTCAAAAGTGATATATTGCCTCGGTATTTTTGTTCCTCTTTCATAATGCTTATTCCTAAGGTAAATGATCCTCATTCTTTTGATAAATTTTAGCCGATAAGCCTTTGTAACGTTATCTATAAAATTTTCTCAAAAAATCCTTGTTGGTAAGCTTTCGATGGTGATGGGCGATTTAATATCTTTAGAATAAGGTGCTTTTATGAAAGGAAAGAGTATTTTTGAAAATATAATGCTTACTCAAAAGATGACAAAATTATTACATAGGCGGGCGAGAGGAGGTAATATAATGCTAAAACTTGATATGAGCAAAGCATATGATCGAGTGGAGTGGCAGGTGGTAGATCAGATTTTTCAGGCTCTTGGTTTTCCAAATTGGTTTTGTAAGTTGATTCAAAATTGTATTTCCACTCCATGGTTTTCTGTCATGATGCATGACACTTATAGAAGTTTCTTCAAGTCAAAAAGGGGATTAAGGCAAGGGGATCCGTTGTCGCCGTATATTTTCATCATCATGGAAGAAATTCTTTCTAAATTAATTAAAAAAAAGTTGGCTGAGAAGCGGATTTTACCATTTGCACACCCGTGTGGTGCACCTATTATATCGCATTTAATGTACGCGGATGATGTTGTTATTTTTGCTAATGCTGGGAAAAAATCTGTTAGTCAGTTAATGGAGGTGATTAAGGAGTATGAAAATTGGACTGGTCAAAGGGTGAATAAAGATAAATTAACTATTTTTTTCTCAAACAAATTGGATGTTCAGAGGAAAGGAGAAATTCTTCAAAAGATTGGTTTTATTGAGGGTAAATTTCCATTTACGTATTTGGGTGTGCTAATAGTGGATGGTAAATTGAAAGGCTGTCATTTTGACCCTTTAATCCAAAAAATCAGTAAGGGAGTTGATGGTTGGAAAAGTAGACTATTGTCTAAAGGAGGTCGTCTTGTTTTGTTGAGAAATGTGCTTTCAAGTATGTCATTGCATCTGTTAGATGTTCTAAATGTTCCGAAACTGGTGATTAAAAAGATACAAGGTATGTTTACTTCTTTTTTCTAGGGATTTAAGGATGAAAAAGAAAAAATGAAATGGAGGGCTTGGAAGAAATTGTGTGTTCCTGTGGAGGAGGGGGGTATTAGAGTAAGGGACATTTCGGAAGTGCAACAATCCTTGTTCATGAAGTTTGGTTGGCATTTATTAACACAAAATTCTTTATGGGCTATATTTTTTAAAGTTAAATATGTCAAAGGAGGACATATTGCTCTTTACAGATCGCATGGATCGGATTTGTCCTTTTGGAGGAAAGTTTTGCAGCGTATGCTTGAACTGTTAAGTAAATCTAAGTGGAAGCTTAGAGAAGGAGGTGTAAATTTGTGGTATGATAAGTTTCTAGATTCGGGACCTTTATTTGTAGATTGTCCAAATGGTGCATATTCTCATATCAAATTAAAAGATTTGGTTATCAATAATACGTGGGATGTGAAAAATTTGCAGAAGATTCTGGGGTTTAGTAAAGCGTTTGAAGTGATGGAAAAGGTAGGAAATCTTAGAAATTCTTCGAATATTCTGTTATGGCTCCCGGAAAATGATGGTTACTTTAATACAAAATCTGCATGGGATGTTATCAGAGTTAGAGCTCCAAATTTTGATTGGGCTAAGTGGGTTTGGAACAAATGGTTACCGAAGAAAATTTCTATCTGTATGTGGAAGGCTGCTTTTGAGTGCCTAAGTGTTGATGAAAATATAAGAAGGGTGGGCGTTTCACTTGTTTCGGCGTGTAATTGTTATGAGATGAGGCAGTCAGAAGATTTGGAGCATGTGTTAAATAAGGGAGAGCTTGCTTCTGAGGTTTGGATGAAGGTTTCAGTGGAGGTAGGTGTCCCGTTCCTTAAGCAACAAAGTTGGAAAGAAAGAGTCCAAATGTGGTTTAATAAGACTTCCAAGTTCTCTCAATTGGGTTCATTGATGAGTTTGATTCCTTATTTAGTAGTTTGGAGGCTATGGAGAAGGAGATGTGTGGCTAGAATGGGAGGAAAATTAGAGAGTAGTACTGATGTGTGGCTCTCCATTAAGTATTGGGTGGGGTTTTTGAGTAGGAATATGACAAAAATGGTTCAGTTAAAGGATGCTGATTTTCGGGTATTGTAGAATTTGGAAGTGCAAATTGTGAATAAAAGAATTAAAACAATGCAAAGTGTGAGATGGCTAAAACTGAGGCAAGGGAGGTTGAAACTAAATTTGGATGGGAGCAATCTGGGGAACTCAGGACCGGCGGGTGGTGGTGGCATCCTTAGAGACCATGCAGGTTCTTTTGTGATTGGTTTTTCAAAATATTTTGGTTCTTGTTCAAATAATGAGGCTGAATTGAGAGCTGTACTGGAAGGAATATTGATTTGCAAACATTTGGGCCATACTTGTATCGATATTGAATGTGATTTGAATATTATAGTTAATTGGATAAGAGTTAGGAAGTGCTCCTTGTGGTATTTGTGGGATTTTTGGGAGCAGCTTATTGGTTTATTGGAGGGAGTTGATTTTTTCGATAAATCATTGGTATAGAGAAGGGAACAAAGTGGCAGATGCGTTGGCTCGACATGGTGCTATGGGGAGGAATAGTTTGTTTACAAATAGTAGTCAACTCCCGAGAGTTTGTAATGGTTTGTATAAATTGGAGAAGATGGGAACGGCTTATATGAGGTATGTTTAGTTGATTTCCTTTTGATTTTTGCTTATGCTTTATGATAATTATCTTTTGTTTTATTTTGTTGCGTGAGGTTTGTTTTGTAGGTTTTGTTTTGTTTTGTTTTGTTTTGTCTTGTAATTCAGTATTTGGCTGGATGTTAGGTTTGTTCTTTGGGAGGTTTTAAACGTGTTGTCTTTTGTTTCTCTCATTGATAGTCTTATAACCACGGTATTCTTTCGCCAAAAGTGAGGAATTATCAATAAATAATTGGAGGTACTGTCCTTTTTAAAAAAAAAAAAAAAATGCTGTTGACGTGAATGGTTAAGTTGACTTGATTGTGAGTTTTTGAAAAATTTGAGCTCTACTCCATTAAATTCAATTTGATTATAAAGAGTAGTACAAAAAATAATAAATATCAATGAATTAAACATATAATTTATACAATCTAAAAATGTTAAGATTTTATAAAAATACGATTAAATTATGCTCGCAAGTAGTATTGTGAAATTTCTAATTACTTATTTGAGTAGCACTTCTCAAAGATTTGGGAGTTTATGTCATTTATTTTCACATCTTGTTGTAAACTTAAGACATTATGTTATTTTTGTTTGGAAGCGTAAATTTTAAATTTCAATAAAATTTAATATAATTTAATATTATATTTTTTTATTCAAATCCTCATTTTAAGGTATGAATTTTTGGGTAGGTCATGTTTCAATTATTAAATAATTAAAAAAATTTTACACACTTCACCAAGCCCGTCTAGCTCAGTCGGTAGAGCGCAAGGCTCTTAACCTTGTGGTCGTGGGTTCGAGCCCCACGGTGGGCGTGTAACTGTACTTAGGTTTTCACTGAATTCTCCTTTTTCGTGTCTAACATGCCTTACTCATTTAATACTTGCCTCATTTAATACTTGCCTCATTTAATGTAAGTCCAGATAAGGAAGATTGCAGCTAGAATTACACACAAAACTGATAGGACAGAGGAAAATATTTGCCAATTAAATGCTGAAGGAAATCCAATCTGCCACAATCAAACACAATCTACAGATTATCCATATCTTCCCACATTCAATTTATCCGAATTTTCCACGAGGCCTTGAACCATACTCACAAGCAACATATACTGGGAAACTTATTTTCCAAATCATATTAATGATTCTTTCAACCAGGTTCCTTGTCAGAACATGCGAAAAAAGTGCTTAAATTCATTCCTGCTGTACATTAACTTGCACCAAAATAAGCTATTAAGAATTTAGTTAAAAATTCCGTCTTCATCTACACAACACATGGCATCTACATTCAACTGGGAGGATTTCTTATTGGCATAGCCAAATTTTATGCTTGCACATGAAACATATCATGCCAGCCCTACCAACCTGCTTTATGGTGGAGTCATGTGCCAGCTCGACTCGAAGAGTCGAAGAATTCGATCGTCATCCATGGTTGAGCCTTCATCGCTTTTATCTACTTCTCTTGCCTCATTTTCCTCAGTTACTTCTTCAATTATTTTTTCTTCCTTCTCCTCAATGTCTTCTTCTTTCTCCTCAGTGTCTTCTTTTGTCCCCTTCTCTAAAACTTCTTTGTGGCTGCACTTCATAGCATCCGGCAAAGATGGTGTCCCAGCTTCCGCTTGTGAGGTATCAGATATGGGAGAAAACTTTTCCACAGTCTCACTTTTACGTGGAGATTCAACAGGGTCAAGAGCATTGTCTCCCAGTGAGGATTCAGGGTTAACCTCACTGTAGCTCACATCGATCACGATCTCCTTCTCCCTTGCATTGTCTGATTCAACGTATGTCAATGAATAGATCAAAAATTTCAACCAGGAGATAACTTGAACCAATGCCCATTCTAGAACTGAACCTTCACGAACACTCATAAGGAATTTGTCTATAGCATTTTCGAGTTTCTCGGGAAGGATCTCAACAGTTTGGATGACCTTATCAATCCTGTTGAGAAAGCGGGTTGACGGTGGGAATAGGTTCTCAACCATGCTTTCAATAGCAAGGATGTAGCTGTCAAAATAAAAGAGGATTGCCACCCACAAATATTCAGCAGCATATACAAATGGGTAGGCAAAACGGGCTAATCCAGCTCCCCTTTTTATCACCGAGCCTATCAGTCGAATTTCTTTAGATTTTGTGAAGGAAATGTGCACAATTGCTATGAGAGAAACTCCAAATGTGTGCAGCGGACGCCGGTGACCAGAAATCAGTCTGGTGGCTGCGGCTGATTCCTGAGAATTTGCAAGTCGAATGTTAGAACTTGTATAAAATGCATAATACAATTCCATCCATAAAGAATTACAGACATTGACAATTTATGAACTCCACAATTTGCCAATGATTGACAAATTTACAAAACAAGAACAGTTTCCATTTGGTAATTCTTGATATTGAGTAATCTACATTATTTGTCATTTGAAGCTGCCCAAAATGAAATATTGGTCTGTAAACACACAATTCTGAATGCGAAAGCTAATGGATGAAACAATGAAATACACTAAATCTTCCACGCTTTGGAGCAAAACAAACTTGAGAACCAGTAAAAGAAAGCTGCATTTCTATGTGATCACAATGGGGGTAAGCCATTCCTTCAAAAATGGGCATTAGCATGAGAATGATATGATACTCCCACCCTATTCCTAATACCATAAATGAAATAAGAAGGTGAGGACACAACAACAACAACAACAAACACAACAACAAAACCAAGCCTTAGTCCCACTAAGTGGGGTTGGCTATATGAATCCTTTTCCGCCAATTTATGCGATCATTGACCATTTCTTTTGATCAAGGATATTAAATCCTTACTTACTATCTCCTCCCAAGTTATAAGAAGGTGAGGACACGTGCAACAAAAATTAACAAGAGGTATTTTGTGCAGGTGTAGTATAGTTGGTATACTGAAATACCATGAAAAAATGAACTTCATTACTGGGTTCCTCATCCCTTGGGCATGGATGCCCAACACAGCTGGTTTGCCAGCAAGAGACATAAGTCAATCTATTGGGATCCTAATCAAGATTCTTTTATGTTCAATTTGACTTGCAATTCGTAAACAGCGAAAGGATCCTCAAATACTGATCTTCACTCTTTTCATGAGCTAAAAGTTTGTCAAAGATGGTAAGCAAATTGGGAAAAAGAAAATCATAAAAGCTACTGATTCTAAAGAGCAAAGGAAGCTTTAATGAATCTTAATCAACTTTCAGCATTATTCAGCTTTTTGCAAGCTTCCATTTATGTGGGTCTATCTGTTCATACATACAAAAAAGAGTTAATTCTTTTTTTTCCCCCCAATTTTTTCACTTTTTTTGGGGTGAATAATCTCGACAGCATATTGCTTTTCTCCAGTAGCTTGCAATCTTTTCCTCCATCGTCTGGGCAATTCACAAAATGATCATCGTCAACGATGGGGAAATTGTGCATAACCCTCTTTTGCAGTACCCCCTCCCCCCCCCCCCCACAAAAAAAATCATCATCTTCATGCTTCATACTTCTCAAATGCTAAAATTATACAACTAAACACAAATTATTTTTGTACAAATAAGTGTCGAGATCGATCTTCATACCGTCGTCGACAGTGGCGCCGTCGCATCCATGATGCTTCGGCAGATTGACCTCCTTGCAGAGCAAAAAAATTTCCCAGAACAACGGAGATGGATTTGGAAAAAACCCAGAAACCAGATCAAAGGGAACAAAGAATTATTCCATGAAAACAGGGTGCGTTGTGATTTATGTGTGAAATTGGGAAGAGAGGTGAGGGAAATACCAGAAGATGAGTAGCAAGAGGCGCACAGAAGACAGGTTGTTGAACATATTAGCGCAAACAGGGGAGGGGAAGGGAAGGGCAGAGAGGCTGCGCTATTCTTTTAATATCCTAAATTGGTTGACCCCTGTTTTTTTTGGTTCATTTAATTATTTTGGCTATATTTAGAACTGTCAACTGAGATTTGGCAGGCTGTCCGTATTTAGCATTTTGGCTTTGTTAGGAAGTATGAATTGATATATGTTATTTTGTAGAACGTGTGTATTATATATGATCTTGAATACGTTATAACTTTTAATATGTCACATAATGACTTACCAATATAATTTTTGCTTGTATAAGAACATACTTTAGAATCAAAATGGAGATAAATAAGATAATTATCAAAATCTAGTTCTTATTTTTTTACTTTAAATTTTTTATAATTCTTTCTTTATTTCATTTATAACACATAATTATCACAATCAAGTCTCTAATGGTATAGGAAGATCTTTTAAGTTTCGTTGGTATTATTTTAAAGTAAGAATCTTGTTTTTTTTTTTTTTTTTTTTAATTAATATTTATTATCTATATAATTTTAGTTTTTTTTTATCAAACTATATTTATGTGTTAACTATATCTCTTATCTTGAATACATGTCTTTAAATGTTTTTATGTTGAAATATATGTGAGAATAACATTTTCATTTTAATATTTATCTAAATTTAAATTTTTATTTGTTTTTCAAAATGACTTTATGATGTCAAATCTCACAAAACTTGAATTTGTTGTCCTTCATATTTCTCGAAGAAATTATCTACCATGGGTACTTGATGTTAAGATTCACCTTAATGTTATGAATCTTGGTAGTACAATTAAATAAAAAAATCAAGCATCCTCGCATGATTGTGTAAAGGTAATGATTTTCCTTCGACATTATTTACACGAAGAATTGAAAATTGAGTACCTTACTATTAAAGACTGATTAGTCCTTTGGAACAACTTGAAGGAGAGATATGAATACCAAAAAAACGGTAATTCTTCCAAAAGCTCGATATGATTGGATACATTTGCAACTGCAAGATTTTAAAATTGTAAGTGAATATAATTCAGCCTTATTTAAAATTAAGCTCTCAATTGAAGTTATGTGGAGAAAAAATTATTGATGATAATATGTTAGAAAAAAAACATATTCGACTTTTCATGCCTTAAATGTGCTCCTGTAGTAGCAATATCGAGAGCATAAATTTACAAAATATTCTAAACTAATTTCTTGTTTACTGGTGGCTGAACAAAATGATGAACTTTTGTTGAAAAATCATCAATCTCATCCAATTGGCTCAACACCATTCCCTAAAGTGAATGTAGCTTTTTTTCAGGGTCGTGGACGAGGTCGTGATGGTAAAAAGGATCGTGATAAGAAAAATTGTTAGACCCATGATCATCATCCTTCAAAATTTGAAAGCAAAGGTGCTGAAAAGACTCAAAGGAAATGGGCAAAGAATAAAAAAAGTTTTGAACAAAATAATAAAGTGCAAAATAATGACAATATTTGCTATAGGTGTGGAACAAAAGGTCATTGGTCTCGAATATGTCGCACTCCTTAACACCTAGTTGATCTTTATAAGGTATCGTTAAAAGGAAAAAGAGTGCAGTATTCATACTTTACCTAAAAAATACAATCAATTAAGAAATGTCCTTAAGTTGTCGCATTCCAATGTTATGTACATGCGTTTTGAAAATTGAAGTTGACAATGCTTTTGTGAATAGATCTGTTGAGTTGTCACTTGAACGAATTTTGCAAACGTCAACATCTCATTTCTTTAGAAATTCACGAGTGCAAAAGAACTTTGGTGAAATATATTTAGTTCTATCACCTTTTATGTACCCACCTTTGATTTGTGCAATACATGCTGCATTGTTCTTGTACAATTTTATTGGCTTGTCATTCTCCAGTGATAATCCACTTGTCCTTTTAATGTGTTGGATTATAATTCTTAATCATACACATTCACGACTTGCTTCGTGAGCTACCAATATTTCTAAATGGTTTGAAGAGGTAGTAGTGATCTGTAATGACCCAGCCCTTTATACGGACCCAGGTGTCACTCACTCATACAAAATACCTGTACCTGTTCAAGATACATAGACAACCCACCCTAAACAGGGACCTACGGGTGTAAACCATACATAATTACAATGTAAATGTCACGGAAAAACATAAACATTCATTGAAATTTCTATTAGACTTCTACCAGAGCTTACTAATACATCCACAAGTACATAAATCCAAACATAGAATAAATCCTGTTATTACAATCCTACAGAAAGGACCTTCATCTAAGTATAATACATGATTCGAATGCTTACGTAAGCTAAACCAAAATACAATCTCCCCAGCTCCTTTAGCTACTAGGACCGACGTACTAATGTACCTAAAAACAAAGGTTGTATAATAGGGTGAAACACCTCCCAGTAAGGAAGAAAGTGTTACAACAGTGTGTGACTGCATATATGCATATTTCATACAAACTCATACGTTTGAAACATTTGTGTATAATACTGTAACATATAACATTTATCTGCACATCAAGTATTTAAATTATGCATATGATTATTAGAACACCTCCAACTTGATATGACAATTTGCCTGTTTACCCCATGGCATGGGTTGTGCATTGATTGCCTCTAACAGTGTCCTGTTCGTGCAAACAAAGCCAAACATCTTTTATTGTCCGATCGCCTCCTGGTTTATTTTTACCAGCAGCTTACTAATTCCTCGCAGGTCGACCATCTAACGTACTCATATTGATTTCTCATGTATGGTTGCACTGTACTGCCAGCATCGGTACCTAGCCCTAGAAGTTTATTTCAACCCTCGAACTGGAGTATCTTTCAACCCCTTTTTCTAAAGTTTCTTTCTTTTAACTTCTTTTGGTCACAAGCTGTGGTTTCAGTATCATATATACAATTTATAGCAAAATATACTACCTATGCTATTCCAGTATTTTCGCAAATTCAGATAATCACATCGAGTTCAAACCGATGCCTATCCACTCAGTTTACCCCTTTTTGTTTACTGATACAGCTCGATGTATTATCGGCCTCTGTTTTCCACATACTCAGTATAACAAATTGGAACTCTGTTCCCATAATCTATATCAATAGTATAAAAAATTTATACATTTCCATTTCAACATACTCAGTATAACAAATTGGAACTCCATTCCTATAATCTATATCAATAGTATAGAAAATTCATACATTTCCTGTAAAAACCCCCAAAAAGAGATATAAAAATTAGTGGATTGATTTCCAAAAAAATTAAAAAATAAAAAAATAAAAAAAATTAAAAAAATAATTAATTAAAATTTTAATTAATTAACTAATTAATTAATTGGATTTAAAAGAAAAAGAAAAAAGAAAGAAAAAAAAATTTAAAAAAAATATTAATTAATTAATTGGATATTAAAAAAAAAGAAAAAATAATAATAATTAAAATTTATTTTTATTATTATTTTTTTAAATAAAATATATTATTTTTAATATTAATTAAATATATATTTATTATTATTATTATTCTATTATCCTCAAGCTTCAACAAGCTTCAGGAGATTTAAAGAATCATATTTATTATTATTATTCTTCTTCTTATTCTTCTTTTTCTTCTTCTTCTTTACTTTTCTTTTCTTTTCTTTTCTTTTGCAGCTCTCACATTCTCTCTCCTCACGTTCTCTCTCCCTCTCTCATCGATTTCGTGACGGATTTTTGTCCGATTGAAAATGCGAAGATACCACTGGTCTCTATTCGCCGTTGCCGTCATTTCTACCGGAGCGGATCGATGGTAGGGGCGGCGTAAGCATATTCCCTGGGGTAAGCCATTTTTTCCTTTTTCTTTAATTTCTTGCAAAATATAAGCCCAATTGACGAACGGACACCACCACGAGAATCTAGGGATGATTCTCTACAAGTCTAGCCAGACGGAATTCAAGTGGGGGTATCAAGCCAAAACCCCAAATTTGGGGTGCGGCGATTATTAAGGGGCTTATTTTTAATTAGTCAGCATTAATTTAGAAATGCTAAAATATTAAGCATTTGGAACTGAAGTAGGATTTCTGAAATTTAGGGCCCGGGTAAGCGCCACGAGTATAATTTTGGGACCCGCATGCAAAATTTGGAAAATTAAGTGGGGATGTTAAATAATAGTTTAAATATTAATTTGAGGTATATGGAGCCTAAGGAAGGCTAGATGAGTATTATTTTGGAGAAATAGATTAATTAATCTGGGGAAAAATGTAAATTGCAGGAGTTGAATTTCGGGCGCTAAGGGCATAGGATTTGGGTCTTAAGGAATTTCTTAATAGCCAGGTAAGGGAATAAACTAAATCAGTAATTTTCCATACAAATTATTATTGATTATGAGTAAATTTATTTTCAGAAAAGCATATGTTATATTGTGTATTACAAATGAAATGTACGATTGGGAAAATACTGCTATGATGATTAAAATGTGTATGTATGTATGAGATGTAAGGAATTCACGATTTTAGAATATGAAGTATGACTTTTAACAACATATGTGTGGCATGAATATTATTTTATGTGAAATGTATTATGATGTGAAAGATTTTACGAACCAAGCATGATTTCAAGTATTATGAAAATATGAGTTATGTTGTGATGGTTTTGACAATTATGTAATAAATGATGTATTTTCAGTATATATATACCTGAAACAATTTTGGCTCGAGGCCATATATTTATGTTATCGGCACGAGGCCGTATTTATGTTATTGGCGCGAGGCCACGTATTTATGTTATCGGCACGAGGCCGTATTTATATTATTGGCACGAGGCCATATTTACTATGATTTTGGCGCGAGGCCATATGTATGATTTCGGCGCGAGGCCGTATCTATGTTTTCGGCACGAGGCCATAATGATGTTACATGTGATCATGTATTATATGTTTTCACAACCAGGATGTTAGTTTAGTTCGGACCAGGAGCTCGGTACCGTAGCTATGGGTTCATTTTGGCACGAGACCTTATTAGTGCTACTGTCCCACGAGGGGATGAGAGATGGATAGTCGATGTGGCTTTCAGTAGAGTGTGGACGTCCACCTGGCAGTCCGGACCAGGGTGTGGCGGCTCATCGTACTTACAGACATATTTGATTCGGCAGTGGTCGGCCAGCCATTGTCGGGTCCCGCCTTCGGGCTGCACAACCTGTCATGGGGGGTAATACATGACACCAGCTAGCTATTCATCCTGTGTTTGTTTTCAGTACTACAGTTATAATAGTTGATTTTATATATGTTATGATTTATTAACAGATGTGAAAATATATGTTTACCCAGTACGATATGATGATGTTTATAGATTTATGAAATGTACTATATACGTATAAATGCATTAAATATTCATGTTGCCACACAGCTGTATTTAATTTATTTTCCCTTACTGAGAAGTGTCTCACCCCCAAACATTAAATGATTTTCAGGAAATCCAGTGAGACCGGCGGGCTAGAGCCGCCATTGAGTGATTGGAGCTTCCCTACTAGAAGGGTAAGCATTGAACTAGGATCGGGAGTTTTTGTTTTTAATCCTAGTGTTATTTTGACTTTTGGAGGTTGTATATAATAACAGTATTTTGATGTTATAGAAACCTCTGGTATTATCTTTTATGATTGGATGTTTGAGATTTTATGTTTACTACTGCTAGGTTTTCCGCTGTATTTGACAGGTGTCCCCGCTACCCACGGGTTCGAGTTGATCATTTTATTTATTATGTGATATTTTATGTTAAGAAATTGAGGGGCGTTACATAAATTTCAACATATATCACACGAGTTTAGTCCAAAAATCCGCTAAATGATATAAATCCAATAAATATCATTTAAAAGGAAAAGTAAAGGATTCAAATATCTCCTATTACAATATAAATGCAAATAAGTGTTTTTCGTAAGATTTGGAGATCATACGCCAAAATCCTCATTTTTACCAAAAATCGTAAAATGGTAAAATCGGCATTTCTAGTCAGTAGAATTTAGCAAATAAGCAGTTGAATCATACATATAAGTATAAACTAGCTTTTTAGCGGTTTAATTTTTCCAAAAATGTTGTTTTAATCAATTTCCCCTTACCTTAAACTCGAAACGAAACTTCGTATGAAAACGATCCAAACCGACAATTCGGGATCCTGGAAACCTAAAACCCCAGAACATAACCTTACTATAATTTCGACTACTATCCAAATATCCAATCAAAATTGAGATCAGATCCTTACCTCGAATTTTTGGGAAAAACCAAAAAACTTCAAAACGACGATCCGATCTGCTAAAGTTGTAGAACTTCCTCCTCTGATCTCCACAGGAACCTCCGTTTTTAGAAACGGACGTCGAACGGTGAAAAATCTTAGAGAGAAAGAGAGAGAGATAGAAATTTTGTTGGTAGAGAGAGAGAGAGAGCTTTTGGGAAGAAACTTAACTTCTAAGCAACCAAAATGGATATTTATAAGGCCTTTGACCAAGTCCAACTCGTCAACGAGGCGGCGTCTTCGTCGAAAAATACACCATATAGCTCGTCGACAAAGTCATCCCTTCGTCGCCAAGCCCAAGTTCCGGATATTTCTCTAACCCGCTCGGTATTTGCTCGTCGACGGGGATCTGAAGGACTTTGTCGACGAATGTGACTCCTTCGTCAACGAACCCAGTTTATTACGGTTTGAGTCTCTACAATCTCCTCTCCTTATAAGAATTTCGTCCTTGAAATTTACTAACAATTGCTAACATAATCTTTTCTTATAATCCCACTTTACAAAAGAGTCGATCGTCACCTACAAAGTGACTTTGGCCTAAATTCATTACATATCCTCACATATGGCAGAGGAATGCCATGGTTACAAAAAAGTTACATCGGAAGATTACATCTATAAACAAGACTCTCCCAAAGATCATACCATTCAATTTATACCATCTACACTACTATATACCTACGTACTATCAAATAACTGTGGGTACTTCTAGTGTATTTCAGATTCTAATTCCCATGAAGCTTCCTCCACTGCATGGTTACGCTATAATACCTTTACGAGAGGTATTTCCTTAGTCCGTAACTGTTGCACTTTCCGATCCAATATCTGCACTGGTACTTCCTCATACGATAAAGAATCACTGATCTCTAGAGGTTCGTAACTCAGTACGTGTGATGGATCTGGTACGTACTTCCTCAGTACAGACATGTAAAATACATCATGGACTCTGGATAGTGCCGGAGGTAGAGCCACTCGATAAGCAACCGAACCTATCCTTTCAAGGATCTCAAAAGGTCCGATATACCGAAGACTTAGCTTCCCCTTCTTCCAGAACCTCATCACTTCTTTCATCGAAGCGATTCTTAGGAATACCATATCTCCTATCTCAAATTCCAACTCTCGTCGACGAGTATCAGCATAACTCTTCTGTCGACTTTGAGCTGCTTTAATTCTTTCCCTGATTAATTCAACCTTCGCAAAGGTCTCCTAAACTATTTCTAGACCTAGTGTCTGCCGCTCACCTAACTGATCCCAGTACAACGAAGATCGACACCGACGATCATACAAAGCCTCATAAGGTGCCATCTCTATGCTCGCTTGGTAACTGTTGTTATATGCAAATTCAACAAGCAATAGATATTGTATCCAACTATCACCGAAATCTAGTACACAAGCCCGTAACATATCCTCTAATGTCTGAATAGTCCTCTCCGACTATCCATCTGTCTGCGGGTGAAACGACGTACTAAACATCAGTTGTGATCCCAAGGCATCCTGTAAACTCTTCCAGAAACGAGATGTAAAATGCGGATCCCGATCTGAAACAATAGAAATAGGGACACTATGGAGTCGAACCACCTTCTGCACATATAGTTTTGCCAGCGTATTCAGAGAGTAGCTAACTTTGATTGGAATGAAATGTGCAGTCTTCGTTAGCTGATCCACTATAACCTATATGGCATTCTGCCCATGCACCGTCGCAGGTAAACCCGTCACAAAATCCATCGAGACATGTTCCCACTTCCACTCAGGGACATCAAGTGGTTGTAGTGGTCCTGCCGGCCTCTAATGTTCTGCTTTGATCCGCTGACATGTCAGACACTGTTCCACAAATCGAGCGATCTCTTTTTTAATGTTGAACCACCAGAAAGATTCCCTCAAATCCCAATACATTTTCATACTATCAAGATGTACAGTGTAAAGTGAACGATGTGCCTCCTATAGAATGACCCGTTTAATCACGGCATCATTCGGTACACAAACCCTGCCGCAAATTCTCAATATCCCATCGCCAGTGATACTGAAATCCGGCTTTAACCCCTTCAGAACTCCTTCCATAATTCCAACCAACTCAGGATCCTCCTTCTACGCCACACGGATCCTTTCCTGTAAGGTTGGCTGTATCACCAAGCTATAAAGAACAACCTGATGGTTTCCTTCCACTATCTCCAAACTCAACCTCTTAAGGTCCATACAGATCTGATGCTAAACCTCCACTGCTAAGATAGACGCATCAACAGACTTCCGACTCAGAGCATCAGCTACAACATTAGCCTTTCCTAAATGATAGCTAATAGTACAGTCGTAGTCTTTAATCAACTCAAGCCACCTGCGTTGTCTCATGTTGAGCTCCTTCTGGGTGAAAAAGTATTTAAGACTTTTATGGTAGGTAAAAATCTCACACCTTTCACCGTACAAGTAGTGCCTCCAAATTTTTAGTGCAAACACTACCGCTGCTAATTCCAAATCATACATTGGGTAGTTCTTCTCGTATTCTTTGAGTTGACGAGAAGCGTAAGCAACCACTTTGCCTTACCGCATTAAAACACAACCAAAACCCTTTTTCGAAGCATCAATATAAATAAAAAAGCCACCATCACTAGATGGAAGTGTCAAAACTGGAGCTGTGACTAGTCGCCGTTTCAGCTTCTGGAAATTCATCTCGCACTCATCTGTCCAATCATACGTCACGTTTTTCCACGTGAGTTTCGTTAAAGGACTTGCTAAAGTAGAGAACCCTTCCACAAACCAACGGTAGTAACCTGTAAAACCTAGAAAACTTCTGACATCCTGAACATTCTTCGATCTCGCCTAGTCCACTACTGCTTCAATCTTACTCAGGTCCACTGATATACCTTCTTTAGACACCACGTGCCTCAGAAATGCAATCTATTCGAGCGAGAACTCGCACTTCTTTAGTTTAGCATACAAGCTCTTATCCCTAAATCAACTTCATGCTTTACAGTACTCTTAGAATACACTAGGATATCGTCGATAAATACCACAATGAACCGGTCTAGATATTCGTGAAAGACCCTGTTCATCAAATCCATAAATGATGCAGGTGCATTAGTTAAACCAAAAGGCATAACCATAAATTCAAAATGGCCATACCGGGTTCGAAATGCAGTTTTCAAGACGTCCTCTGCTTTCACCTTTAACTGGTGATACCCAGACCGTAGGTCAATCTTGGAGAAGACCTGCGTACCCTGAAGTTGGTCAAACAAATCATTGATCTTGGGTAGTGGATATTTATTCTTTATCGTCACCTTATTCAGTTCTCAGTAGTCGATGCACATCCTCATCGACCCATCCTTCTTCTTCACAAATAACATCGGTGCTCCCCAAGGAGAAACACTAGGTAGAATGTACCCCTTGTCAAGCAGCTCCTGAAGTTGTTCTTTCAACTCTCTTAATTCGGCTGGAGTCATACGACACGGAGCTTTCGATATAGGCGCCGTACCTGAAGCTAACTCAATAGCAAATTTCACTTCACGGTCTAGTGGTAAAAATGGCAAGTCCTTAGAAAATACGTCAGGGAACTCACGCACTACCACAACCATCTACAATTCCCATTCCTCTGCTGGCGTGTCTTTCACAAACGCTAGATACCCTTGGCACCCTTTAAGGAGTGGCCTTCTAAATTGCATGGCAGAAAGGATTCATGGTGCAGAATGCACACACGATCCGAGAAACTGGAATTCCTGCTTTCCTAGCGGTCTGAACAACACCTCCCTCCTGTGGCAATCGATACTGGCATAACTGGATGACAACCAGTCCATCCCAAAGATGACATATAGTATCCTCCCCTGTATGTCAACCGAAAAGTCACAGACTACACTACTACACCTGACCGCAGACCCGGACGATGTAGCTACTACTAGTTCATAATCTAACCCATGCACCTCAAATCCACACAATTTCACAAATCTACGAGAAATAAAAGAATGCGTTGCCCCAGAATCAAATAATACTACAGCTTTATGAGAAAGCATATAAATAATACCTTTGATAACATCGCCCGCGTTCTTAGCATCGGCTGGAGTCAGAGAATACACCCTTGCCTAGGCCGTACCCCCTTGCTGACCACCACGCTGTGCCTGAGTATTACTCCTGTATAGCTGCTGCGAGGTTTCACTATTCCTCTATATTTGACAATCTCTCATCTGATGTCCTTGCCTACCACACCGCATACAGGACCTCGTAGACAACCAACACTGTCCATGGTGTGTTTCACCACATAAAGAGCAACGTTGAACACATGCGGTATTCTGGGACGTACCACCACTGTTCTTCTTCCACTTACCCTGTCCTGCCCCAGACGAATAATTAGGAGGCGCTGGCCTCTTCTTCGTGACCTAAACCTCTGTGTCCTCCAAAAAACACTCTTCTGCTACCTTGGCTTTATCAACCAATGTAGCAAAGTACTGCAACTACAAGATCATTGTCTACTTACGAATCTCGCTTCTCAGACCCCTCTCAAATTTTCAGGCTTTCTTTGCTTCATCCGGTATCACGAATGGAGCAAATCAGGACAACTCCTGGAATTTGGCAGCGTACTATTGCACTGTCAGTGACTCCTACGTCAGATTCATAAATTCCTCCATCTTCGCATTTCTAACCGTGGCTGGAAAATACGTTCAAAGAAAAGCTCTTTGAATCATGGCCACGTCAACGCTATTGGTATCGGTCGATGCTCTTCCATCTGCTTTACAAACACCCACCATCTCTCACCCTCTCTTGCCAATTTGAATGTGGCGAAGGTGACTTTCTACCTCTTAGTGCAGTTCAATATGTCTAGGATCTTCTCGATCTCTTGGATCCAATTCTTAGCACGAACTGGATCTGCATTGCCCACAAAAGCCAAGGGCTTTAACTTGGTGAACTGCTCGATGGAGCAACCCAACTTAGTCGTAGGACGATCCTGCCCCCTATTCGTTCACACTACCTCAGTCATAAGTTGTTGTGCAAAGTCACGCAACACACTAGTAGAATCAGTACCAGCCTCAGGGCAGACACCCTCACTACTACTGCCTCCCACGTTGGCAGTGATATCCCTGGATTCCATCCTGAAAACAATTACGAGAATCCATTAGAAAGGTAATAGCCTAAGAATCAACTAACACTACCATACTATAGACTCAGTTCCCTTAAATCCACATCCTGAATATCCATGTACTCCATTAATTTAACATCATCATTCTAACTCAATTTTCGCCCTTCTACTTGGAAAAAAAAAAAACCGTCAATGGATAGCCGTGATTTTCTTGAACCCTTCGATTGATCCAGAAAACCACATAAGTCTATCGATGAATTTTCGTCTCTAGATATACAAAGCAAAACTCAAGGTCATATTCATGTCCTATACTTTGGTATATTCTAGACTATCAAAACTAGCCAATCCTAAGTTCTGCTCATATCCCTAACCAGGCAACATGAATCAAATCATACTTTCGACTGGTTAAGGGCTCTGATGCCAACTGTAACGACCCAACCCTTTATACGGACCCAGATGTCACTCACTCATACAAAATACCTGTACTTGTTCAAAATACATAGACAACCCGCCCTAAACAGGGATCTACAGGTGTAAACCATACATAATTTGTAATAACCCAAAAAAAAAATGAATAATAATAATGGTCATTTAGTTAGTATCAAAATGAAAGTGTTTTTCTGTTAGGATCCTTGATTCCATGTTTGATGCTTAAGAAAGACCTTGTCTAAGCGAGTGCTCAGAGACCATTGCGGTTCAGTCGCTCCCTGGAGGTCGGCCTAGTCAAAATGGAATTTCATAGGATAAAACAGAGTAGACACTGTTTATATATGTAAATAAATATATAAAATAATGTTTTGACTGACATAATTTGTAGAAATATACGATAAAATAATCATAATATAAGTATCCTATGCGGGGCCCACAAGACTGTGTTCACATGAGTCCCGAAGCCGTGTGAAGGTTTACACGAGTCTCGAAACTGTGTAGGGCTCATAAAATCGTATGAGGATTATTGGAGTTACGTGGGATCCATTTGGGTCTCGAAATTGTGTGGGGCCCACAAGACCATGTGGGGCCCACATGAGTTTTTAAAATTTAAATTTAATTCTTATTCAAAAATAAATAATAAAATTAAGAAATACTAAAAATAGTTTAAAAATAATAACAATGATAATAATGATTAAGAAAAATAATAAAATAATTAATTAAGTAATTAATTAATAACTTAGGTAAGTGATTAATTAAAAATTTATTTAATGGGAATGGTGGCAAGCACTCCCACATGGCTTCCATCCCCATCCCATACTCAACCCATACTTTGCTCATCCCTTGCCTATTTTTTAATTTTTAAAAATTATAATTTCACCCATCTCCCCACACTTTTATAAATTTCATTTCCTCCCCAAAATTTTCCTATAAATAGGAAGCTCTCAACCTTCATTTTTCACAACAATTTTTCCAAGGAAGAGAAGGATTAGTGAGTGAAAGAATTGGTGGTGGAGAGAGAATTTTTGAGTAAGTTCTCACTCAGCCACTCTTTCCGATCTCATTTCTTAGAGATAGTTATTGTGTTCATGGCACAAGGTAAAAGAAGAAGGTAAGTAAATTTGATTATGTTAGTTTCATTTTTATTTAAAATTCATACCCGAGTTTATTTTGTAAGTAAATTTCAGTTATATTACTTAGTTCCGTAAAATTTTCATGAGTTTACTTTTACGTATATTTAATTATACCAGTTCTATCTTTAATATACTTGCATTTATTTTTGGGTCAAGAAATGTTCTAATCCCCTCGGGTAAATTTTCAGCATTTCTTTCTATTAGAAAAAAATTATATATATTTTAACACAAAAAATGTGTGGCATGAATTTATTTTTATGTTGCATTATTCATGAAAATATGAGTAAAGATGAGATTGTCACGAGATTATTTTAAATTGCATAAATTATGATAAGATGGTTTTAAAACCCCTTATGGCAAAGTAAGTTCAAAGTTATAGATGCTCGGTACTGCAGCTTAAAGTTTAAACAGATCAGAGTGCACCCACACTGTTTACAGAGTGGTTATTTATGTTAGTGGATTTCTCCTGAGTGCACATCTGGTTCCGGACCAGGACTTAATAAGGAAAATCTCACTTAAAGTTTACGTACGTTGATTTAGTTTGGTCGGCCAGCCAGCTAAGTTCAGTCTTCGGAACGCACAACCCAGTCATGGGGGTAAACATGACTTACGGCAAACAGGTCTAAGGGTGATTTTTACAATATATGTTTATACATATTTAATTACATGTACAAAGTTACTGATGATTTGAAAGAAAAGTGTAAGTTTATATGAAAATGATCATTCTGGTACTTAAATGAAGATCTAAGGAAAACGTATAAGAAAAAGTATATGCATGTTTATCATTAAATATTTTTACAGTTTTAAAGTTAAAAGTTTAATTTAACAGTTATAATATATGATTATAAAATTTTATTGTTGTAATTGATGGTAAAAGTTTTATGTAGAAATTCTTAAATTTATATTTATTCTAGAAGCAATTTTGAAGTTATAGTATTAAATATCGTTTTACAAAATTTTTAAAAGCTTATTTTGGCCACACACTAATAATAATCTTATTTACTTACTGAGCGTTGTCTCACTCCAATCATATTTTTATTTCAGATAACTCCGAAAAGCATGTCGGAAATCAAGCTTAGCAAGCATGCGGGTGGGGATAGAAAAATAAAGATTGATTAGAAATATTAGTATGATGTCAAATATTTATGCTTGTGTAATTTTTCTTCTTTTGAAATAAATGATTATAATATGAATAATTAGCGCTCTGGTTTAATAATAATTGAGTTTATGTTGCTTCCGCTGTAAATCAATGGTAAAAAGTAAATATCCCAGACCCTTTAGGGTTGGGGTATTACATAATTACAATGTAAATGTCGCGGAAAAACATAAACATTCATTGGAATTTCTACTAGACTTATACTAGAACTTACTAATACATCCACAAGTACATAAATCCAGACATAGAATAAATCCTGTTATTAGAATCCTCGAGAAAGGACCTACATCTAAGTATAATACATGATTCGAATGCTTACATAAGTTAAACCAAAATACAATCTCCGTAGTTCCTTTAGCTACTAAGACCGACGTACTGATGGAACTGAAAACAAAGGTCATATAATAGGGTGAGACACCTCTTAGTAAGGAAGAAAGTGTTACAACAATGTGTGACTGCATATATGCATATTTCATACAAACTCATACGTTGGAAACATTTGTGTATAATACTGTAACATATAACATTTATCTGCACATCAAGTATTTAAATATGCATATGATTATTAGAACACATCCAGCTTGATATGACAATTTGCCGGTTTACCCCGTGGCATAGGTTGTGCACTGATTGCCTTTGACAGTGTCCTATTCTTGCAGACAAAGCCGAGCATCTTATATAGTCCGACCGCCCCGTGGCTTATTTTTACCAGTAGCTTACTAACTCCTTGCAAGTCAACCATCTAAGGAACCATACTGATTTCTCATGTATGGTTGCACTGTACTGCCAGCATCGGTACCTAGCCCTAGGAGTTTATTTCAACCCCCGAACTGGAGTATCTTTCAACCCCTTTTTTTAAAGTTTCTTTCAACTTATTTTGGTCACAAGCTGTGGTTCCAGTATCATATATACAATTTACAGCAAAATATAGTAACCTGTGCAATTTCAATATTTTTGCAAATTCAGATAATCACATCGGGTTCAAACCGGTGTCTATCCACTCAGTTTATCCCTTTTTGTTTACTGATACAGCTCGATGTATCACCGGCCTCTGTTTTCCACATACTTAGTATAAAAAATGGGAACTCCATTCCCATAATCTATATCAATAGTATAGAAAATTTATACATTTCCATTTCAACATACTAAGTATAACAAATTGGAACTCCGTTCCCATAATCTATATCAATAGTACAAAAAATTCATACATTTCTATTTCAACATATATCATACGAGTTTAGTCCAAAAATCCGCTAAATGATATAAATCCAGTAAACATCATTTAAAAGGAAAAGCAAAGGATTCAAGCATCTCCTATTATAATATAAATGCAAATAAATGTTTTTCATAAGATTTGGAGATCATACGCCAAAATCCTCGTTTTTACCAAAAACCGTAAAATCGACATTTATACTCGGTAGAATTTAGCAAATAAGCAGTTAAATCATACATATAAGTATAAACTAGATTTTTAGCGGTTTAGTTTTTCCAAAAATGTTGTTGTAATCAATTTCCCCTTACCTTAAACTCGAAACGAAACTTCGTATGAAAACGATCCAAACCGACAACCCGGGATCCTGGAAACCTAAAACCCCATAACATAATCTTACTATAATTTCGACTACTATCCAAATATCCAATTAAAATTGAGATGAGATCCTTACCTTGATTTTTTTGGAAAACTCGAAAATCTTCAAAACGACGATCTGATCCGCTAAAGTTGTAGAACTTCCTCCTCTGATCTCTGCAAGAACCTCCGTTTTAAGAAACGGGCGTCAAACGGCGAAGAATCTTAGAGAGAGAAAGAAATTTCATTGGTAGAGAGAGAGAGAGCTTTTGGGAAGAAACTCAGCTTCTAAGCAACCAAAATGGATATTTATATGGCCTTTGATCAAGTCCAACTCGTCGATGAGGCGGCGTCTTCGTCAACGAATACACCACACAACTCATCAACGAAGCTATCCCTTTATCGCCGAGCCCAAGTTCTGAATATTTCTCTGACCCACTCGGTATTTTTTTGTTGACGAGGCTCTGAAGGACTTTGTCAACGAATGTAACTCCTTTGTTGACGAACCCAGTTTATTACGGTTCGGGTCTCTACATGATCGTTGGCTTTACAGATCGCCATGAGATAGCAGAATCACCATATGTAAAAATATAGCCTGTTTGTAATCAAGTTTTATGAGGATCAGAAAGATATCCAACATCAGCATATCCTTTCAACACAGACTTTATTCCCTTTGGGTAAAACAAACCCATATCAAATGTGTTGCGGAAATAATGAAGAATATGTTTTACTCCATTCCAATGTCTTTGAGTTGGTGTATAACTAAACCTTGCCAACAAATTTACCACAAAAGCTATATCTGGTCTAGTGCAATTTGAAAGATACAAGAGTGCTCCAATTGCACTAAGATAGGGTACTTCAAGATCAAGGATTTCTTCATCATCTTCTCGAGGACGAAAAATATCCTTTTTCACATCAAGTGAATGAACAACCATTGGGGAGTTTAATGGATAAGATTTATCCAAATAAAATTATTTCAAGATTTGTTCTACATAAGATTATTGATGAATAAGAATTCCACTTGTCAACTTGAAAACCGAGACAAACTTTTGTCTTCCCAAGATCTTTCATTTCAAATTCTTTCGTTAAGTAGTCAGCAGTCGTTGAGATCTCTTCTGGAGTTCCTACTATGTTTATGTCATCAACATAAAACGTGACTATAGCAAATCTAGAATTTATCTTCTTGATAAAAATACAAGGACAGATAATATTATTTTCATATCTAATTTTCAACAAATATTCACTTAGACGATTATACCACATTCGTCTAGATTGCTTCAGTCCATACATGGATCTTTGTAATTTAACAAAATACATTTGTCGATGTTTTGAATTGTGTGCTTCAGGAATTTTAAATCCTTAAGGGATTTTCATATATATGTCATTATCCAATGAGCCATACAAGTAAGTTGTTACTACGCTCATGAGGCGAATGTCAAGTCCTTCAGAAACTGTTAAACTAATCAGAAATCTAAAAGTAACTGCATCCATAACAGGGGAATAGGTCTTATTATAATCTATATCAGGCTTTTGTGAGAAACCTTGTGCTACAAGATACGCCTTGTATCACACAATTTCATTCATTTCATTTCTTTTACGTACTAAAACCCATTTATACCCAACAAGTTTGACATTCTCAGGTGTTTGGACTATTGGTCCAAATACCTTACATTTGGCTAATGAGTCTAACTCAGCCTGTATTGCTTCTTTCCATTTTGGCCAATCATTTCGATATCAACATTATTCTATAGTTGAGGTTTATGCTCATTATCATTAAAAGTCATCCAAAGGGAAGTGTTGTAAAACGTGTATATTATACATGTAGATGACTAGCTTGAGAATAGGTTGTAACTTTTGGAATGCCCACATTATGGTTCATTATGGAATTGACCTTTGAGATGTCAATATAATCTTTGCTTATATAAGGACATGTTTTAAAACCAAAATGGAGATAAAAAAAGATGATTAGCAACATCTAGTTCCTGAAGAATTAGACTGCTGAATTTCTATAGTTTCAAATTTCTTTACTTTAATTTTTCTATAATTCTCTCTTTATTTCATTTACAACATCTTAGATATTTTTATTTGTGTATTGGATTTATTATCACTATCCATCTGATAAAACCCATGTGTATATCAGCACTTTTAGTGATAATATTTGAATCATTGTGTTTTTCTAGTTCTTAATTTCTTTTTTTGAAATTTTGATGAAATGTAATTCTTAAACGTGATCAAATTATTTGATTGTAGTATATAATTTATAGGTGTACTCTTGTTAATATTTGTAACGCTCCGAACCTAGTGGAGCTTGGAGTGCTAATATTCCATAATAACCCTATAATACTCTGATACCACCATATCAACATCCTTAATTAATATAAACATACAGCCAACGTAAGCAAAATATAATTTTACAACCATGCATACTAGAGTACTACCTCTCAACCTTAATATCAATATCTCCCAAAAACATATTACAATCTTGAATAACCAAAACAACCAGATATAAACAAAATATTGTCCCAACACTACTCACTCTCAGCTAGCTTGTCTAGATCCCGCTCAGAAGCTCCTGGACTCAGTTTTCTGAAGGCCCTGAAAAATTTGTATATGTAATGGGGTGAGACACTTCTCAGTAAGACGAAATAGATTATTGTCACTGTGTGGCTAATATGAGTTCTCATGAATTTAAACTTATTCTTTAATTTAATTTATTTGACAGATATGACATTTGAACAACATAACTCACACTTATACAGTTGAAAATACACTTTTCTTTCATAATATAAAATAGTTCGTTTAATAACCCTATTTACATAAATTCACATATATGCATAGAAGAAACCCCCGTTTGGATATACAACATCATCATGTATAAATCCCCATGATCGGGTTGTGCGGTCCGAAGACAGGACCTAGCCCTGGCCAACCTACCAGGTTAAGTCAAATCTCATGTCTGAAAGTCCAATTTTCCTACCCAGTCTGGTCTAGACTTTAGGGGGGGTACACAACCCTTCCGTGGCCAAATCGATTGTCGATACCAACACTTCTATCTAGAACCGTGTGGTTGCACTATCTCAATCACTAACTACAGTATCGTGCTCTCATTACAACTAGCCCTCAGGGTTCTTAAACCATATAATGCAATTTAAGTAATAAAACTATAATAAAATTCTCATTTTCGTAATTTCGTATAACTGTCATTTCAAACCCGACACTCAACCATCATATCAAACCCGACTCTCAGCCATCATATCAAACCCAGCTCTCAGCCATCATATCTCATTTCACAAATTCCACCACATTTCGTATATTTCAATCAAATAGTCCAAATCACATTTTCCCGATATTACCATAAAAATACTCATATTTAATTATGCAGTAAAATATAATTAAATCTCTTCCCACACGATTTATTCAATAATAATAATTTCACCAATTGTCTGCAGAATTTTCAAAATATATAATTGGTAAATTTAATTATAACGCAGGTGTGATCAATTTCCCATTTTTAAATTTAATCCTTATTATATATTAAAAACCCGAATATGATCAAATCCCCACAAGTTAATTTAACTCCAAAATATTCCTAAAAAAAATTGATTTGATTAAATCCATGGAGTTTAACTTAATTAGAATATATTCCCAAAAATCCCGATCTGATCAAAACCCTATAGTTTAATTTAATTAAATTTTATTCCCCAAAACATATGTATAATAATTCAAAATTACAATTCTTATAAGCCTAAATACTCAGAAAATCATGTATATTATTTTTGAAACCAAATACTACAATTTAATCGAAAATATTTTCAAAATAAACTGACATAATCTATTTTTCTCAACTTAATACCCTGAAAATGAAAACTCGAAGAATTAAAGTTTAGTATTTTCGTACGTACAACATTTTCTATAACTACCATTAAGTCAAATTCGACTTAAAAAGTCTTACCTCAACTTAGGGATGATTCCCAACGTTCCCAATCAATACCCTGGAACTGAAAATTTTCAGTATTAAAGTTCAGTATTTTTACGCGTATATCACTTTCTTCAACTGTCAAAAATCCAAATATTGAATATAAAACCTTACCTTGGATTTGGGATGAAATCCAACTTCGTTTCCCTGACGATCCGCTCCGGCAGACTTGTAGAGAACTTCGCTAGGAGCGTCGTGGTGGCTTCGGTTTGTCAATCCGGCGTAAAACTAGCCCGGAATCGAAGAGAGAGAGAGTCGTAGGAGAGAGAGAGAGAGAGAGAGAGAGAGAGAGAGAGAGAGAGAGAGAGAGAGAATGAACTCACACCCACCAAAAAATCCAATTCAATTTGGATTTTACTTTCAAAGCTTCTTAAAGAAGCTTGTGTTATTTTATATATATATATATATATATAACAGTAAACATTTATTAAAGTGTAGCTTCTTGAAGAAGCTTTTATACTTTATATATACACACACACACACACACACACACACACACACACACACATATATATATATATATATATATACATGCTTTAATATTTATATATATATATATATATTTATTCCTTATCATACTATTCATTTTACTTATTAATTTAATTAATTAATTTTATTTTATTATTTTATTATTATTATATTTTTTTAAAATTAAATTTTATTATTATTATTATTTTTTTCCCGGTTACTACATTCTTCCCTCCTTAAAAGAATTTCGTCCTTGAAATTTACTGTTCCGTAACTCACCATCCTTTAATCAGGAAAAATGGTCTACTCATTTTATTACCTACCCTCACTTATGGCGGAGGAATACCGTGGTTACATCTCGAGTCTTGGAAGATTACATATACAAAAGAAAACCATTCTCCCAAAACTAAAGTACTACACTATTCAACCATTACATGTACCTGCAACAGAACACTACTTAACTATTTACATTTATTCACTCAGACTTCTTGAAATAAATGCGGATACCTCTGCTTCATCTGCTCCTCAGACTCCCAAGAAGCCTCTTCTACTGCGTGATTCCTCCACAAGACTTTTACTTGAGGAATCGTCCTGTTACGTAGCTCTTGCACTTTCCTATCTAGAATCTGTACTGGTACCTCCTCATATCCCAGTGAATCACTAAGCTCCAACTCATAGCAACATGAAATACGTTGTGAATCCTGGACAATACAGGTGGCAAAGCTAGCCTGTAGGCTACCAGTCCCACTTTATCTAGAATCTCAAATGGACCGATAAACCTAGGACTAAGTTTACCCTTCCTCCCAAATCGCATAACCCCTTTCATCGGAGCTATCTTCAAAAATACGTGATCACCTACGTCAAACTCTAAATTCCTGCGGTGATGGTCGGCATAACTCTTCTGTCGACTCTGAGCTGCACTGATCCTATCCCTGATAAGACGAACTTTATCACATGCCCGCTGAACCAGCTCTGGCCCCACTACTCGCCGCTCACCCACTTCATCCCAGAACAAAGGAGAACGGCATCTCCTACCGTACAGAGCCTCAAATGGTGTCATGCCAATGCTAGACTGATAACTGTTATTATACGCAAATTCTACTAATGGCATGAACTGAGTCCAACTACCCCCAAAGTCTAGTACACACGCTTTGAGCATGTCCTCTAATATCTGTATCGTCCTCTCAGTCTGCCCGTCTGACTGAGGATGGAATGCCGTACTAAACGATAACTGAGACCCCAGAGCCTCCTGCAAACTCCTCCAAAATCGTTATGTGAATCGTGGGTCTCGATCCGACACAATAGATACAAGCACCCCATGAGAACGTACTATCTCCTGAATGTAAATCTCCGCTAAACGGCTGAGGGAGTAGCTGATCTTGATGGGAATAAAGTGGGCCGTTTTCGTCAATCAATCAACAATCACCCAGATGGCATTATGACCATGTAACGTCGTCGGCAGTCCTGACACAAAGTTCATCGATATGTGATCCCACTTCCACTCCGGGATGAATAACGGCTGCAACTGCCCTGCCGGTCTCTGGTGCTCAGCCTTTACCTGCTGGCACGTCAAACACTGTGCTACATACTCGGCAATCTCTCTTTTCATACCACTCCACCAGTATGACTCTCGCAGATCTCTGTACATCTTCGTACTACCGGGATGAACTGTATACAAAGATCTGTGAGCCTCCTCTAGAATAGTCTTCCTGATCTCAGTATCGGCAGGAACACATAATCTGGAACGGAACTGCAAAGTTCCGTCATCTGCGATACTGAACTCCTCCCCCTACCCACTCTGTACTCTGTCTATCACCTCCACTAGCTCTGGATCTTCCTTCTGGGCAACTTTAATTCTCTCCTGCAGGGTAGGTTGTACCACTAGGCTGGCAATACATACTGGGAGATCACTCTCCACCAACTCTATGCCGAGTCTCTCCAGATCCATTATGATCGAATGCTGGATCCCCATAGCCGCCAACACTGGCTCCCTAGATTTCCTGCTCAACGCATCAGCTACCACGTTTGTTTTCCCTGGGTGATAACTGATGGTACAATCAAAATCCTTAATCAGCTCCAACCACCTTCTCTGCCTTATATTCAGTTCTTTCTACGTAAAGAAATACTTCAAACTTTTATGGTCGGAGAAGATCTCACACTGCTCACTGTACAGGTAATGCCTCCAAATCTTCAGTGCGCGTACCACTGCAGCCAACTCAAGATCATGGGTAGGGTAGTTCTTCTCATATTCTTTCAACTGCCTGGATGCATACGCCACTACCCTGCCATGCTGCATTAATACACAGCTAAGTCCCTTCAAGGACGCATCACTGTAAATGTATACCCTTCACCCCCATATGGGATGATCCACACTGGTGCTGTGACTAGTCTCTGCTTTAGCTCCTGAAAACTCTGCTCACAACTATCGTCCCACTCAAATCTAACATTCTTCCTTGTCAATCGTGTCAACGGCCCTGACAAAGCTGAGAATCCCTCAACAAAACGACGGTAATAGCCTGCTAGCCCCAAGAAACTCCTGATCTCCTGGACATTTCTCGGTCTAGCCCAATTCACTACAGCCTCAATCTTGCTAGGATCCACAGAAATACCGCCTCCAGATACAACATGCCCCAAGAACACGACCTTCTCCAGCCAAAATTCACATTTACTAAACTTGGCGTACAACTTCTTTTCCCGAAGTGTCTGCAAAACCTGCCTCAAGTGCGTCTCATGCTCCTTATAGTTCCTAGAATAGACTAGTACATCATCAATAAAAACAACAACAAACTGGTCTAGGTATTGGTGGAAGACTCTATTCATCAAGTCCATAAATACCGCAGGAGCATTCGTCAAACCAAACGGCATCACTAGAAACTTGTAATGCCCATACCTAGTCCTGAAGGCCGTCTTTGAGACGTCTTCTGCTTTCACCTTCACCTGATGGTAGCCAGATCTGAGGTCAATCTTCGAATACACCCGTGTACCCTGGAGCTGGTCAAACAAATCATCGATACGGGGTAGAGGATACCTATTCTTGATTGTCACTTTATTTATCTCCCTATAGTCTATACACATCCTCATAGTCCCGTCTTTCTTTTTCACAAATAAAACTGGAGCTCCCCATGGAGATACATTGGGCCGTATGAAGCCATTATCTAGCAGATCTTGCAACTGATTCTTCAATTCTGCTAACTCCACAGGTGCCATTCGATAAGGTACTTTAGAAATCGGCGCTGTACCGGGAGGTAGATCAATAGAGAAATCCACCTCATGGTCGGGTGGCAAGCCTGGTAACTCATCTGGAAAAACATCCACAAACTCCTTCACTACAAGCGTGCTAGCAAGTTTCGACTCATTCTCTGACATCTCTTTCACAACCGCCACAAACCCCTAACAACCACTCAACAGTAGTCTCCTGGCCTGAATAGCTGAAACTAGCTGAGGCGGGGATTGTACATGCGACCCTACAAACTTGAATTCTGCTTCCCCCAAGGGTCTAAATATCGCCTCTCGTGCACGACAATCTATGCTGGCAAAATTAGCTGCTAGCCAATCCATGCCAAATATAACGTCAAACCCATGCATGTCTAACACTATCAAATCAGCAGACAATGTTTTCCCCTGAATCTCTACTGGGCAGTCACGGAGTACCCTACCACACCTCACTACCGACCTAGTCGGTGTAGATACCAACAGTTCAACATCTAATGATTGTGTTTCAGCCTCACATAATTTAATACACCCCAAGGACACAAACGAGTATGTAGCTCCTGAATCAAATAATGCAATAACTTTAAAAGAAAGCATAATGACCATACCTGTCACCACGTCACCTGATGCCTCAGCCTCACCCGGCGTCAGAGTAAACACCCTGGCTGGAGCCGTATTCCTCTGCTGGCCTCCCCGTGGTGCCTGATAACCTCCCCGATATGGTCTAGGAGCTGGAACTGCATCTGGTGGAGTAGGGCAGTCTCGTACCATGTGCCCCGATCTACCGCAGCAATAGCACACCGGAGCTGCATCTGGCGGGGTAGGACAATCTCGCACTATATGTCCCGATCTACTGCAGCGGTAGCACACTACACCACCAGCTCGACACTCTCCCCAGTGCCTCCTACCACAAGTCTGACAAACTGGAGGACCCTGCCCTATCTGCACCTCGCGTCCTCCCGTCTCCTGTCTCCGCCCTCTACCATGATTACCTCTCCTCCACTGACCCGGCCTGTGACCCTGCTGGTAGCTCGTAGATGCAGATCTCTTCCTCTGTCCCTGCTCATCCGCATCAAGATGCTCACCAATCTCTGCCAAGGCCGCCCTATCGACCAACTCAGCGAAGTCCTGGATCCGCAGCACCACCACCTACCTAAATATACTCTGCCCCAAGCCTCTCTCAAACTGCCTCGCCTTCTTCACCTCATCAGGAACAATATATGGGGCGAATCGAGACAGCTCGATAAAACGTGCTGCATACTGCTGGACGGATAGCTGTCCCTGCTTCAGAGTCAGGAACTCTTCTACCTTAACCTCCCTCACAGTAGCTGGAAAATATCTGTCAAAGAACAGATCTTTAAACCGGTCCCATGTCATAGCTATTGGAGTTACCCTCCGCTGCTCTAATAGTCTCACCGCAGTCCACCACCTCTCAGCCTCTCCTATCAATTTATAGGTGGCAAAGAGGACCCTCTGTTCCTCAGTGCATTGCAGCACAGCCAAAATTTTCTCAATCTCCTGCATCCAGTTCTCAGCGGCTACAGGATCAATTCCACCTGAGAATGCCGGAGGATTCATCTTTGTAAATTTCTCTATAGTGCACCCATGGCCTGTAGATGGACCACTCTGCTCCCTCGAGCTCCTAGCAATCTCAGCCATAACCTGCTGAGCCACGCTACGTAATACCGCATCAGAGTCGGTCCTAGCTGCACCTGATGGTCCTGCTCCATCACTGCCACTCGCATGGGCACTATGTCCTTCTGGATCCATCCTGGAAAATAGCAGTTGCAATTCAGTAATCCTATCCTCATAATTTACCCACTTATCCTCACCACTCATCTCAACATTTCTAACTCATTGTTAATCCTCAGTCCTACATTCTAGGAACACAACCCGACAATAGCTTACTATGGTTTTCCTGAAATCGTCACCCCAGGAAAAACACAGAAACTACCACGGAAGTCCTGCCTCTAGATTGTAGAACAAAACCTCAAATCATTTCCTAAACTCTGGTATTGTTCCTGCTGCACTCTAAAGTCTACAGAACCTAACAACCTAGGCTCTGATACCAACTGTAACGACCTGTTCCTTTTTCACATATATTTTTTTTACATAAATAAATTATTATCACATCATACATTCCAACTTAGCAGGTCACAATCCACCTGGGCCCGTGGGCACTAGAGATGTAACAAAACATACAGCAGAAGCCTACGCAGCAGAAAGTATAAAATCATATACATCTCATCATAATGTGCATAACACATACCAGAGTCACTACAATTACTATCTCACAGTATATACATCTCAAAAATGAAATCTAGGGACAATCCCCACAAAACCTAACTGTCCCTACCAAAAACTTACCCTTCCAAAGAGGGCAAACAACTAATCTAGATCAGCAGGGCTTTTCCCGCTCTCCTATTAGGGGCTCCTGAAAAATGTATAAGATTTAGGGGTGAGACACCTCTCAGTAAGGGAAATAAACTAATACCAGTGTGTGGCAACATGAGTATTCTGTGTTCTACATATACCATACATAACATATTCAATACTGTTCATCAAATCTGGGAAAACATATGCATATCAAAACATGGCAGAACATACTACATTTTCATAAACATTTCTCATCTCATATCATAATAATAATAACATAAAAACAATCCTGGTAGGTTAGCTGGCTGTTGTCATGTATTACCCCCACATGACTGGGTTGTGTGGCCCGAAGGCGGGACCTGACAATGGTTGGCCGACCACTGCCAAGTCAAACAGTAGTCTGTAGGTCCGATGGGTCTACCCAGACTGGTCCGTACACCAGGGGTGATAACAGCACACTTCTTGAAAATAACCACATCGACCATCCAATCTCACACCACTCCGTACAGCGGCGTTAACACAGATATCATGATCACGAGGACCATGGACACATAGCAACGGTACCGTGCAAGTGCTAGCCTAGACCAAGCCAACCAGGTTCTGATATCATATACATATACTAAAACCGTGATACATAAATATCTCATATCATTTATTTTCACATCAATCATATCATTTCACATATATACGTGTATCATAAAAATCATCGGCCCGTACGCCAGTATTACACATTTTAACATAGCACGGCCCGTATGCCGGCAAATCACATAGCACAGCTCGTACATTGGCAAATCACATAGCACAACCCGTACGCTGGCAAATCACATAGCACGGCCCGTACGCGGTCAAATCTCATCCACATAGCACGGCCCATACGCCGGCAAATCACATATACATATAAAAATATCTCGGCCCGTACGCCGGTTTTCCATCATAGAAATCCATATCGTCCCCATTCCAAAAAAAATAGTATTTCACAACATTTTTATACTCATGCCACCCTAAACAAATTTTCTACGTATTCAACATATCATCATTTAAACAGTATTTTCCAAATATAAATCATATATATAAATATATTTATTTTTCCTGAAACCAAATGCTATATATATATATATACATACATTTTCTCAAAACAAAACTAGCTTAGTTTATCCCCTTACCTGATTCCTGAAAAGCCCCTAAGAAAATCTTCCCCGTACCCACAAGCTTCTCAACTCAATACCCTGAAAATGAAAACTCACAGAGTTAAAGTTTAGTATTTTCGTACGTACAACATTTTCTATAACTACCATTAAGTCAAATTCGATTTAAAAAGTCTTACCTCAACTTAGGGATGATTCCCAACGTTCCCAATCAATACCCTGGAACTGAAAATTTTCAGTATTAAAGTTCAGTATTTTTACGCGTATATTACTTTCTTCAACTGTCAAAAATCCAAATATTGAATATAAAGCCTTACCTTGGATTTGGGATGAAATCCAACTTCATTTACCTGACGATCCGCTCCAGCAGACTTGTAGAGAACTTCGCTAGGAGCGTCGTGGTGGCTTCGGTTTGTCGATCCGGCGTAAAACTAGCCCGGAATCGAAGAGAGAGAGAGTCGTAGGAGAGAGAGAGAGAGAGAGAATGAACTCACACCCACCAAAAAATCCAATTCAATTTGGATTTTACTTTCAAAGCTTCTTAAAGAAGCTTGTGTTATTTTATATATATATATATATATAACAGTAAACATTTATTAAAGTGTAGCTTCTTGAAGAAGCTTTTATACTTTTTATATATATATATATATATACACACACACACACACACACACATATATATATATACATGCTTTAATATTTATATATATATATATATATATATATATATATTTATTCCCTATCATACTATTCATTTTACTTATTAATTTAATTAATTTATTTTATTTTATTATTTTATTATTATTATATTTTTTTTAAAATTAAAATTTATTATTATTATTATTTTTTTCCCGGTTACTACAAAAGTAGCAGATGCCTTGGCTCGACAAGGTGCTATGGGGAGGAATAGTTTGTTTACAAATAGTAGTCAACTCCCTAGAGTTAACAATGATTTGTATAAATTGGAGAAGATGTGTATGACTTATATGAGGTATGTTTAGCTGATTTTCTTTTGGTTTTTTACTTATGCTTTTTGCTGTTTATCTTTTGTTTTGTTTTGTTGTGTGAGATTTGTTTTGTAAGTCCTGGTTTGTTTTGTTTTGTTTGGACTTGTAACCCGATTTTGGCTGGATGTTGGTATTGTCCTTTGGGAGATTTTTAACGTTTGTCTTTTGTTATCTCTCATTGATTGTCTTGTAACCATGGTATTCTTCTGCCAAAAGTGAGGGGTTATCAATAAATAAATGGAGGTACCGCCCTTCTTTAAAAAAAAAAAAAAGGCTTTTGGGTTGGGAACGCTGAGGAGCGTCAAATTGAGTATTGTTGCGAACATCTCAGCAAGTCAGGTAAAGGGACTAAATTATAACAGCATTTTTATGTAAATTATGGGTTAAGAAATATGTGAAATGGTATATGATATTTTACCTGAAATTTGTTTATAATATAAATATTAGAAGAAATTTGTGTGGCATATGAATTGTGTTGGAAAATGTTTAAATTAGGATAGATGAATTACCCTGTGGAATATGTGATATTGAAACGTGTTATGATGTCAGAATTGAATTGTGGGAAAATGTTGAAAGTAATATATGATGTGAGATCTACTTTATATTTTTAAAAGGCATTAAATATCAACTACACGATCTTCTAAATAGATATATCAATTCATTAATAATAATAATAATTATTATAATAAATTATTATTATTAGTGACTTTATAGGTCATGCCTCATTTTGATTATTACAGATACTCTGATATTTAATGTAAGAACTCGAATCGTGATAAAAGAGTTTAAATAAATAAGAGAGGGGTAAAATTGGTATTTGAACAAGTTTCGTCGACGAAGGCCATGCATCTCTCGGCGACGAAGTTCAAAGGCTCGTCGTGTAGTAACCGGAAAAAAAAATATAATAATAATAATAATAATAATAAAATAATAAAATAAAATTAATTAATTAAATTAATAAGTAAAATGAACAGTATGATAAGGAACAAATATATATATATATATATATATATGTGTGTGTGTGTGTGTGTGTGTATATATATATATATATATAAAAGGTATGAAAGCTTCTTAAAGAAGCTTTACTTTACTTTACTTTACTTAAGGTTTATTATATATATATATATTATTAAATTAACACAAGCTTCTTTAAGAAGCTTTGAAGGTAAAATCCAAATTTAATTGGATTTTTGGTGGATGTGAGTTCATTCTCTCTCTCTCTCTCTCTCTCTCTCTCTCTCTCTCTCTCTCTCTCTCTCTCTCTTTCTCTCTCTCTCTCCTACGACTCTCTCTCTTCGATTTCGGGCTAGTTTTATGCCGGATCGACAAACCGAAACCACCACGACGCTCCTGGCGAAGTTCTCTACAAGTCTGCCGGAACGGATCGTCAGGAAAACAAAGTTGGATTTCATCCCAAATCCAAGGTAAGGCTTTATATTCAATATTTGGATTTTTGACAGTTGAAGAAAGTAATATACGCGTAAAAATACTGAACTTTAATACTGGAAATTTTCAGTTTCAGGGTATTGAGTTGAGAACCTTGTGGGTACGGGAAAGATTTTCTTAGGGGGGAATCAGGTAAGGGGATAAACTAAGTTAGTTTTATTTTGAGAAAATGTATGTATATATATATAGCATCTGGTTTCAGGAAAAATAAATATATTTATATATATGATTTATATTTGGAAAATACTGTTTAAATGATGATATGTTGAATACGTAGAAAATTTGTTTAGTGTGGCATGAGTATAAAAATGTTGTGAAATACTGTTTTTTTTGGAATGGGGACGATATGGATTTCTATGATGGAAAACCGGCGTACGGGCCGAGATATTTTTATATGTATATGTGATTTGCCGGCGTATGGGCCGTGCTATGTGGATGAGATTTGCCGGCGTACGGGCCGTGCTATGTGATTTGCCAGCGTACGGGCTGTGCTATGTGATTTGCCAGCGTACGGGCTGTGCTATGTGATTTGCCGGCGTACGGGCCGTGCTATGTGGTTTGCCAGCGTACGGGCTGTGCTATGTGATTTGCCGGCGTATGGGTCGTGCTATGTTAAAATGTGTAATACCGGCATACGGGCCGATGATTTTCATGATACACGTATATATGTAAAATGATATGATTGATGTGAAAATAAATGATATGAGATATTTATGTATCACGGTTTTAGTATATGTATATGATATCAGAACCTGGTTGGCTTGGTCTAGGCTAGCACTTGCACGGTACCGTTGCTATGTGTCCATGGTCCTCGTGATCATGATATCTGTGTTAACGCCGCTGTACGGAGTGGTGTGAGATTGGATGGTCGATGTGGTTATTTTCAAGAAGTGTGCTGTTATCGCCCCTGGTGTACGGACCAGTCTGGGTAGACCCATCGGACCTACAGACTACTGTTTGACTTGGCAATGGTCGGCCAACCATTGTCAGGTTCCGCCTTCGGGCCACACAACCTTGTCATGTGGGGGTAATACATGACAACAGCCAGCTAACCTACCAGGATTGTTTTATGTTATTATTAGTGTATGAGATGAGATATGTTTATGAAAATGCAGTATATTCTGCTATGTGTTGATATGCATATGTTTTCCCATATTTGATAAATAGTATTGAATATGTTATGTATGGTATATGTAGAACACAGAATACTCATGTTGCCACACACTGGTATTAGTTTATTTCCCTTACTGAGAGGTGTCTCACCCCTAAATCTTATACATTTTTCAGGAGCCCCTGATAGGAGAGCGAGAAAAGCCCCGCTGATCTAGATCAGTTGTTTGCCCTCTTTGGAAGGGTAGGTTTTTGGTAGGGACAGTTAGGTTTTGTGGGAGATTGTCCCTAGATTTCATTTTTGAGATGTATGTACTGTGAGATAGTAATTGTAGTGACTCTGGTATGTGTTATGCACATTATGATGAGATGTATATGATTTTATACTTTCTGCTGCGTAGGCTTCTGCTGTATGTTTTGTTATATCCCTGGTGCCCATGGGCCCAGGTGGATTGTGACCTGCTGAGCTGGGATGTATGATGTGATGATAATTTATTTATATATAAAAGAAAAATATGTGAAAAAGGAGCAGGTCGTTACACGTCGACGAAGAGAAGTCGAGGAGTTTCGGGAACCGATGATATTAGGATTCGTTGACAAAGCCACCATCTCATTGAAAAGTTGTATATACGACCTCGTCGACGAGTACGCCATCTCGTTGACGAAGACGTCCGAGTCAAAAGGCTATAAATAGAATTCTCTTTACTTCTCAACTAAGAAAACTAAATACTATCTCTCTCTCTCTCTCTCTCTCTCTCTCTCTCTCTCTCTCTCTCTCTCTATAACTCTCCCTACTCTCTATCTCTCTAGATTTCTTCGTCGTTCGTTGCGAAAATAGTAAATCTAAAGTTACCACGAGGATCGTGGAAGGAATCTCTACAAGTTCTACGGATCGAAATCTCATTTCGAAGATTTTCGGGTTTCAGCGTAAAATCGAGGTAAGGCTCAATTTTCAAATCTGATTTTGTAGGGAACAGTGTTGTGAGTATATTCTGTACTGTTGATTGTAGGTTTTGGAACTCGATTCGCTATTTGGGGACCTTAGAGTTCGGGATTTGCTATTTGGGGAAAGGTAAGAGGAATCGTGTTTATATTGATTATTTTTAAAATCGGACTCGATAGAACTGTGGTTCACGGTCCTGTGCGTGTTTTTGATACTCATTTGGGAGGATCTAACGAAGAAAATTATGGGTTTTTCATGATTGCAGTTTTAGGAAAAAAGGAGGCGACGGGCTGCATCCCTGGTTTTGTTGAAAATCGAGCATATATGTTGTAACAACCTGCTATTTAGATTGGTTTTTATTTTATTTTATTTTATACTATGATAATCTACATGCTTTGATACCATACTGGGGGTAAACCCAATCATTAACCTAAGCAACAAGAAGCAGAATTCAAATAAACATAACCATATGTAAATATATATATACAATACCAGAGTACTAACATGTTTCCGAAAATATACGCATATATTTGTTCCCTAAAATACCCTCAACTATGATGAGATTTACAAAAATCCTTCACAATACTCACTTCACTGACAGGGCACTACTGAAGCCCCTCTATCTACGAGCCTAGTCTGCTCGCCTACTTGGATCACCTGAAAAATGATTCAACACTAGAATGAGCCAACGTTCAGTAAGATGAAATATGCTATTACTAGTGTGTGGCATATGAGCTGCAATACTATAAAAATTCGTTTTCATATAAACATGTATAACTGAATATGTAAATACAGTATAAGTAATAAAATTCACCCCCTTTCCATGTTGCTTAACATAATAGTACTGTAGGTTACTATTCAAAATATTTCTATTATACATAAGTATGTTCCCTGTTTCTGTAAATATGTACATACGTAATAGTAACTGAAAACTTTCCCTATGGATAACTGTGTGTCATGATTTAACCCCTTATGACAGGGTTGTGTGGCCCGTAGGCAGAATGTACACTGGCTGGCCGACTAGGGTCAATTATTATACTCCATCGGTCTGATCTGCCCACCTCAACCCATATCTGATGGGGAGCTTGTCAACGTCAAGGGCCTAGGTGATCGACCTACTACCACGTATTATCTAAATAGGTGATTGCACTCATAACATAAATATCTGTGGCAATGGTACCGTGCTCTGTAACTGCATAGTCCAACAGGGTCTGATAATATATAATATATCTCTATATACCACTATCTGATTTACTATGATTCTGAAATAACTGTAATAACCATGATACTGAATAAACTGTAACTGCAATCCATACGTCATAGTACTGAGAACTGTATAATCATATCATTGAAAACTGCATAATCATAGTATTGAAATTCGTATAATCATGGTACTAAGATTCGTATAATCATGGTACTAGAATTCATATAATCATGGTACTGAAATGCGTAAAATATATCCCATACTATATTCATATTCTCAAGCCACACCATGCTTTAAAACATGGTATTCATAATTTAATAAATTGTATAATATTTTAAAATTTCCTAGCATAGCATATTTCCTTTACCTGACTACTGGAAAGCCCCTATAGTATATTGGCCTAACACCTGCAAGGCCTCCTACACAGCACCCTGAAAACAATATTTGTCAGAATAAAATATCAGTATTTCTGCGCCTACATCATTTCCTATAACTGTCAAAACACAAAAAATGGACTAAAATGTCTTACCCTGAATTTGGGATAAAATCCAACTTCGTTTCACTAACGATCCGCTTCGGCAGACTTGCAGAGAACTTCGCCAGGGGCGTCATGGTGGCTTCGGATAGGCGATCTGGCGACTGGCGGGGCCGAAATCGAAGAGAGAAAGGAAAGAGACCGTAGGAGAGAGAGAGAGAGAGAGAGAGAGAGAGAGAGAGAGAGAGCACTGAAATGTGATAAAAAATCTGATTTTTCACTACTTATAGGGCCAGATTCGTCAACGAGACACGTCACCTCGTTGACGAGTCCTTCAATAAATTTGTCGACGAAACTTACCCTTCGTCGACGAAATTTAGAGTAGCCCAATCCTTTGCTCGGTATTTTCTTGTCAACGAAATGGGACCTCGTCGACGAGATTCTAAAGACCTTCGTCGACAAAGCCTACTGCCTCCTTCTGTTCCTGTTTCCATTTTCCTCCCTCTTTATTATTAAAATACTATTATTCTTCGGGTCACTACATATGTTGATTTATACTGTGCTATAGGGATAACCGTGGCTTGACTTGTTTAAACTGTATGTGTTTGGAAAACCATGATTTTAGATTACAAAATGGGTGTGGTTTGTTTGGTTATATGAGCATGTATGTGTATGTGATTGGTTTAAATGCTAGTAGGAACGCGGTTCTGAATTATTCCAGGTACTGAGAGTGTCCTGCTCTATATCCGAGGGCGTATGAAATTGTTGGCCATAGATTGGCAGAGGTCCAGCTCTATATCCGAGGGCGTGAGCCTATTTTGGAAGATCAGGTCGAAGGGTGAGGATCCACCAGTTAGCGCCGGTACGATGTCGTGGGAGTCGAGGACTAGCCATGTGCCGGTCGCGCAGTGTTCGCGGAGTGGCTATGGGCCAACGCCGTATGTCGCAGGCAGGCTTCGGGCCTATGGGTGTGACGACACCAGGATTACTGATCATTTGTGTGTATGCGTGTATGCACTATGAAAAATTAGTACTAGACTGCATTTAACTGCGTGTATGTTGCATCATGATAACACTCAAATGCCACACACCGATATAACATGTATTCTTCCTTACTGAGAGGTGTCTCACCCCTATTGTACACAAATTTTTACAGGTCCTTCAAGTAACCGGAACTAGCGTCCTGGAATAGAGAGCGTAGTGGCCGGTGTACTGCAGTTAGCGCTTGGGTAAGTGCTAGGACTGTGTTTTGATGGGTTGCCATTTTGGGATGTGTTGGGCACCTAGTTGTACATTGTTTGATAGAGCCTGTTTCTGCTCTTGTATAGACTCTGGTATGGTACTGTATATATATAGAAAGACCTTTTTCCGCTGCATTTGTTCTGCTATGTTTGGATGTGGATAAGGTGCCTGGGAACCCCATAGGGGTCGGACCCTCGTCCATTGTCCAGTATTTCTGGATGTTATGTATGGTACATTGACTGGTTGTTTTACATTTTCACCCTTGGGTCCCATTTTCAGGTTCAGGGCGCGATAGCTTGGTATCAGAGTTAACCAGGTTGTTAGGTCTTGTAGACTTGGTTAGGTTTAGCTGTGAGTACATACCAGAGTATAGGATGTTAGATATGGGTAGAGTTGGTTGAGGTTTGTTCGGTTGTTAGACCGGGATTTTTCGACGGTATTCCATGTTTTTCCTGGTATGACGATTCCAGTAAAAGTAGGGCAAATCATTGATGACTTTCGTGTCGGTGTGATATGACAGACCTAGACTTGGCAGGGAGTAGTTAACACGATTAGTGTAGATCATTGTGTTAACTGTATATGTTATAGGGATACTGATAGATTCCTATTGTGCTGCAGAATGGAGCCCAAGGATAATGACCAGGGAAGTGGCTCCGAGGAGACTGCGAGTGATGAGTCTCCTTCTGTGCCTCAAGGTTTGACGAGGCAGGTATTGGGTACATATCTTTTTTACATGAAAGCATAATCATTGTACCATTTGAGTGAAAATACTGTTGTATTTCTAGGCGTCGCCTGAGGGGGTTTGATCTAGTCCGGAAGGATCAGGTTGGGGTCAGCCCTGTGAATTTGACCTAGGGATTTCTCCGCCCCGCAAGGAGAATTTGTAAAGGTTGAGGTCAGCCCTATGCTAATTGACCTAGTTGTATTAGGTGCCGCTCCACCCGTTAAGTGAGCCATTATGTGAATGATGCGCATGATATAAATTCTACATATTATACTTACCTGCGCATTTGGGTAGATAGACTTAGGTTGTGAATGTACTGTTGCTAAACTAGTTTAAGCTAGGAAAGAACTTTTAAAATTCCAATTCACACCCCTCTTGGGAATACACCAAGGCTAACAATTATTATTATTGTTATCCATATGATTAATTAATTAAGAGAAGAATAAGCAATATTTTTTAGTTTATTTTCTAAAGTGGCTTTTATATTTTAAATTATTTTTAAGTGTAAGATTATAAATTATGTGTATATCAATAATTCAACGAAATTATTTTAATTTTAATACAATTCTCTGTTGGTGAGAAATATTTCTAAGTAAAAATATTGATTTTTTTATAATTTCTGATTGCTCGTTCAAATATGATATGTAAAATCATTTTCGTAACTATATACATGATTTATTAACTGAATTAAATATGAGCTATTTTATTTTTAAAATTCTAGGTTTTAAGATGGTAATGTGAGGAATGAAGAGTGTTTGATTTGGGAATCATATGCCTAGAATTTTGAAAGATAAAATGTCTTGTCCTTTTGTGTAAAAAATTCAAATATCACAATATGGGATTAGAATATTTTGTGAGCACAATAGATTTAATAAAATTTTCTAATATCTGCCACCTATAAATTCCAAAATCAACCTAACTTGGGTGGTGCCCCTTAAAAATTCTCAATACTTGAGACAATAAAAGGTTGTGGTGTCTGAGGACTAACCTAACAAATGTGTGAGTTATTGAAGAAGACATACAATTTTTTAGGGCTTTCCTTTTTTTTTTTTATAGATAAAATTATTACAACAATTGTAAGTAATTTTCTCTAAACAACTAAGTATTTGGGATTAGGCTTTTCCAAGACTCAATCAAATAGTTCAAATTGAAATAACTTGAACGAAGGAAATATTTTTGAGAAACATATGGGTTGATTAGAGGGTTCAATTTAAGTATAAATCACATATGGCTTGATTAGAGTGTTCAATCCTAGTTGTGTTTGATCCGGATGATGACCTGACCCAAAATAATGTTTGTTGACCTTATAGGACGCACTCGGTTTTGATAATGACAAATACTTGTTGTATTTTATGGGTGTTTGAGGATATATGCAAGTATTCAGTTGGCAAGTCAAAATCAAATGGCACAAGAAGTATAAGTTGAAGACCCTGAAGATCCTATTTATGTTGTATTCAATTCCTTATTCATTATGGGCTTGTAATAGTAAATAGGGTTTGGATTGTAATAATCATATGCATCATCTGCATGGTATGATAGGTAAGCTCAAAACGAAAAAGGCTTAGAATGACCCTAGGACACCCACACATGCATATATATATATATATGGTCATAAGGAAAAGGTGATTGCATAATTAAATTGAACTGAAATGCACTTTTTTTTTTTTTTGATACATTACTTGCATGTTCGGTCGACCCTACTGCCCAAGTACAATATCACCTCGCTGACCGAACCAGGACCGGGTAAACTATTTCACCACTGCCCGGTCGACCGTGACATGCCAGTTCATTCTCACCCAGTCTACTGAACTCCCTCAGAGTCAACTCTTTGACCTTACGGTCGACCGAGCCCAAATCATAAGCCAACACCCTGGTCGACTGAGTTTCCACATGTGAGAACTCAACGCTCCGGTCGACCGAACTACTCAGCTCAAAAGCTCCTGGTCAACCGAACCACACTAAAATGGAAAATCGCCTCTAGAACCTAGTTGACCAGTCAACCGAACTTCTAGTTCATTTATTACCCGGTCGACCGAACGTGCACAACTTGGTCAACCGAACCTTGCTTCGGTCGACCGGTGCTCTTGGGTTGCCCCAATATTTTTACCGCGATTAAATAAATAAAACGGGGTTAATTTGGTTAATTTGTTTTAAAATAATTATAATAATTTCCTATGTGTCCTAAAAGGATTTAATCAAGGGGAATTCTATATATACCCCCTCATTTGGAATAGTTAGTATCAGATTAGTAAACTTGATTAGTGAATTTTCTCTTAATTCCAAAATCTCTATTACTCACTTCTGAGCTTCCTACACTCATATTTACCTTGCCATATTTCCAAAATTTCGTTTGTAAGTGTGAATTGAGTGTTCTTGTATTATAGGTTTGCTCTCTCAATTTTTTGATTGATTGAAATAATTTTATTTGAGAGCAAAACTTCAAGTTCTCTTAAGAGACTTTAACATTAAGTCTTTCCTAAGAAGACTTCGTTTGAGCTTCTGAGTATTGCACAATCATTACAATATCTTAAGAGGTTCTCAATTGATTTTGGTTGCTAAAATATTTTCAAATCATTTTCAAATATCTCGTATGTTTCATTTTGAGATAAATTTTTAGAGAGATATTTGTTTAAGTTGTAAAGATCTTTATTGCAATATTCCTTGAGTGATATTATTTTTGAACACAAAGATCAAAATCGTTTTTGCAAACAAAATCTATACATCTCTTGAGGCTTATATATTGAGAAAAATCATTTGTTGAGATAACTGAAATATAACAAGTATCTTTGTTTAAGCATTGTGATTGAATATATTATGTGATACAAAGATCATATTATTTGCACTCTCACGCACTGATTGCAACGCTTGCATAAATATTTGAGAGTAGATATCTTAGACCATAGTGGTGTATGTGATTGTTCATATTGGGTAAATATCTGTTTTATATGAAACCATAATCACTGTGCCATTTGATTGAGAGAATACTATTGTATTTCCAAGCGTGACTTGAGGGGGCGGTAATCCAGTTCGGTAAGGATTGGTTGTAAAAATTGAGGTCAGCCCTGTGCTAATTGACCTGGTTTGTTTATATGCCACTCCACCCATTTAAGTGAGCATTATAGTGGTAATCCTTCTACTTATTAGCTAAGGCGGGGACATAGGCAATTTGCCGCACCTTGATAACATTTTTGTGTATCACTTCTTGTAACGCCTCAAACTCTTAAACTGGGTCCGGTGCGTTATACCTGATAAAATCCTGATAATCCATAAATCAATACACAGCGGAAAACATAAATATAGTTCTCAATCATATAATATCAGATTTTACTATTCCTATCCATAATCCAAATTAACTATTCACCACCTGTAATCACATATATACATGTCTCCAAAACATAATCCCCAAATACCAGTATTCCCAACAATCCATATCTTAGAAAACTTAAAACATAAAACATAAATTTATACATCTCAAAATTAACATAAAAATATACTATTTTCTCTTTCTATTACCCAAAAATGCTATAAAACCTCGAGCTCTCTAAGCTCAATCTCAAGTAAATCCTGAAAAAGATAAATTCATATTCGGGTAAGACACATCTCAGTAAGGTAAGAAATAATATATTAAAATAGCGTGTGGCTAACATGAGTTTATATAACAACGTATTATTTAACATTTGAAAATCGTTAACATAATTTCTGAAATCATTCTCTGAACCTAATCAATCACATACAAAAGATTTAACCCACGAGATTACCCAAAGATAGGGATGATTACCTGCCCATACAAGTAGCACCTATTTGCTTTGATACTCAGGCAACCCTAGGGTCGCTGCTGAAGCATACCAGGGCACTCATCTTACTCAGTAAGCCCTCAAGTATTAGATTGATTTTGTACTCATACAGTTCAAATAAAGGTTTGCCAGCGAGGCCCCAAAGATAAGGAAATCTACCCGTTCATACAAGTAGGTTCCCTCTGCCCTAGTACATTATGCAACTACTGCCACATCTGAAGTTACAAGTGCAATCGCCTTTCTCAGCAAGCCCTTAGGCGAAGAGTACGCCCCGCCCAATCGTAACATGTTCTACGAGTATAGATACTTCTAATATTATAATACATTATTCTTTCTATCATTATTCAGTCATTCACATTTGCTCATGTTCATAACTTAAATATTGCATTGCATTTCACTTTAAGTGACTCTTTCTCATTTACATCGTTCACATTTCACATTTCATTTCATTGTCATTTCATTCCATTTTCATTTCATTCATTCGTACCACAGCCGCTCTTTAGCCGTCATCAATTAGTCCACATAGAAATTAGCTAGAATATGCTCACACAGTTCCTTTTAGCCATCATCAATTAGTCCACATAAAAATGCGTTAGAATCTACTAACACGACTTTCAGTTGTCCTACATTTACATGATTGCATTAACATACACAAGCAGCGTGACTCATATCATATTTCACTCTTAATGTTTTACTTAGCCTACATCTCATACATTCAATATATATTTGCACAGAACTTACGTTTACTTATGCCACACAATTTAACAATAAAAGTTATGCATTGCTTGTAAAATAAGTCAACTAACATTTAATATTTATATACTGAAAATACCTTTCATTTCTTACATAATTATCCTGAAAATATTTTCTACTTTCATCAATTTATTTTCGCATATACGTATCTAATAAACAGCCCTAAACTAGGAAAAACATAATTTAAATGGTTGACGTTTTAAACCCATACCGAAACATATACACGTATATATAACACAATTCATTTTTCATTAAATTCATAAATATTATGGTTTAATATATATTTTTTTCCTTACCTAGTTTCTTGAACTACGCCAATAGGGACCCTGAAAAATATCTGCGGCACTCACCAGAGCCTTGAATCAAAATTTCTAATTTCATTAAATTAATCCTAAATAAAATATTATTTTAATATTTCATAGGGCCATAAATTTCAAATAAATGGTTATACCCTCAAATATAACCAATTTACCTAATTCCCCAAATCTCACTCTTGCTTTGAAGTGGGGTTTAGAAAACCCCAATTGGAAATTTACTTTCGGCAAAATGACGACGATCATGACTAGGACCTTGTGGTGGTGCCTGATCGTCGATTTAACGGCAGATTTAAGAAAAAATTAAGGATTTAGAGGAAATATATCTTTCCCCAGGATTGGTACCTACATCGCTCTCACGATAAATCCATTTCAGTAGAAATGTCGATGGCGGAGTTAGGATTTCAACGTTACCTTCCGTTTTCTAATCAGTGCTGGTTAAGCAAACAAAATTGAGGAGAGAGAGGAGGATGACGGAGGAGTGAGACGGCGACAGAGAGAGGAACTGAGAGAGATGCAGAGAGGTATTGAAGAAGATGGATTGGATTTCAAATTGAAATCCAATCCATCCTATTACATTTAATATATATTATTATATTATTAAATCTTATATATATACTTTAACTTATATAAATACATTATAATAAACTTATATATATTTATTCTAATTTTTTTATTATTCCTTTTATTTGTTTATTTAATACATTAATTTAATAATGTTTACTTAATTAATTGATTAATAATTTTAATTAATTAATTTTTTACCCGGGTTGTTACACTTCTCTTTACTGCTTTTTGGTGCATGTGTAGTTAATTAAATTGCTTTATTTAATTTCTGGCACATATTATAATTGATTTACTTTACTTGCACTAGATTGACCTTAGGGTTGTGAATATACTGCTGTTAGGATACTGACCTAGAGCATTAAATTTAAAAATACCAATTCACCCCCTATTTTGAGTTCATGGTAAAGCTAACAATGTTGCGTGATTTTTTAATGGGAGATTTTTTTACTGAGGCTTAGTCTTTTTTGGCCCGTTTTATAGCCCATTGTGAATCTTGTGCGCATGATATATATAGAAACTGTTGTTTTGTCAATTAGGGTTTTTTTAGACACAGTTTTTTGGGAAAGAAGAAAAATTGTACTATTGCTATAGAGACCCGAAAATTATAATAATTAAATAATAGAGAGAAAGGGAAATTTTAACGGCAAAGCAGTGTTCGTCAACGAATGTTCGTCAACGAATGTCTTGGTTTCGTCGACGAACTACCTTATAGGATTCATGGACGAAATCCAGCGTCTTATCGACGAAGTCACGTGGCAAGTCACCTATATATACATGAAAATCGGATTTTCAGTGAAGAAATCCATTTCCTTCCATTTTCTCTCTCTAAAAATTGGTCATCTCACCTTCTCTATAAGTTTTCGGCCTTGTTTCTCCCAAGTTCGACGATCAAAAGCTACCACAATGATCTTGGGGAGATGCTCTACAACTTAGTCAGAGTAGAATTTTGGTTTGTAGAATTTGGATATCATCCCAAAATCAGGGTAAGTAGGTTGTTTAAGGGTTTAGTAGTTATCAGGCTTTTCTGAACCCAGATTTTGGGTTCGAAATATACTGGTGTTTGGGTTGATTAAATTAGGGTGTTGTGATTGCAGGGTTTAGGTTTCGAAACACCTCAGGCATGGGTTGAGGATCCTAGCAGGTGATTTCCTAGGAACTTAGGTAACATTGATAAATAATTAATAGTTTAGAAATTTTATGAATAAAAGATAAATGTGAGCCTGGGGAAAAGGCAGATATGGTTATTATTTGGAGATTGGTTAATTGAATTAGGAAATATATATTATTACAGGATTATGTATTTGGCGCGGCGGGCGTAGGAATATAATTAAAGTCAAATCTCCTAACTAGTTAGGTAAGAGAAATATGTTATGCTAGTTAAAGCAGAAATTTTGCCAGTAAATTATAGTAATTGATTATAAGTTACAGAGTATAAATGATACAGTTATATAAATTTCAATACATGAGTTTTATTCATTAATTGTGTGGCTTGAGTAAGTATTGTTCAGTATAGAATTTATACAGTTTTCAGAATATCATGATTTACAGTATTTATGCAAAAATATGTTTGACGAGATTTACAAAATTATGATTTATAGTATATACACAAATAGATATTTCACAGTATTTACAGAATACCATGATTTCTAGAATTTCAAAATCATAACACTCAGATAGTACAGTTTATTTAGTTACAGATCATGCAGATCAGATATTATAGTTATTTCAGCTCAAATAATACAGTATATTTAGATTAGTTTTATAGTGTCATGGTTATGTTGGAATCATGATGAAACAGTAAGATATATATATAGAATTAGACCTGGAAAAATGGATCAAAATCCGTTAATCTGAACCGCATCCGACCCGTTTTAACCGACTTATAATTATCCATTTGCTAAACAAGTTGAATATGGTTTTTCATTTTCATATCCGCCCCTTTAGCGGGTCAGGTCGGGTTTATCCAGCGGATATCCGCCAACCCGCTTACAAAATTAACCCAGGAAAGCCCAACAAGCTACAGCCCAAACCCTTTAACCCAGCTAGCCCAGTCAGCCCACTACCCAAATGCCCACACGGCCCACTACCCATACGCCCCGCTCAGCACCTCACTACTTCAGCCCCTCCCACTCCCAAGTCCTAATCCAGCCCGATAGCCCTTATTCAATTCAAGCCCTAGCTGCCTCTTAGCCTCTGCCAGTCAAGCTGCTGCGCTGCCCTCTTCGATTCTTCAGCGTGACGAGTTGTGAGCATCTCTGTTCAGACTTCAAAGAGCCAACACGAGAGGAGAGAGTGAGAGATGGAGACCCTAGCTGCCTCTTAGCCTCTGCTAGTCAACTTGCTGCGCTGCCCTCTTCGATTCTTCAGCGTGACGAGGTGTGAGCATCTCTGTTCAGACTTCAGAGAGCCAACACGAGAGGAGAGAGTGAGAGACGGAGACCCTTCACCTTTGGCCTTCAGTTCTAGCCTTCGTGAGTTCGTCGTGAACCATTCAAGCTTCGAACCAACAGGAGCTTTTGCTATAGAAACAGAATACCCTTCTTCCTTCATAAGTATTCTTCTTCAATTCTTCTTCTTCAATTCTTCTATAGATCTAATAAATCTATCATTCGGTTCTGGCACGACATCAATATGTTCATGCTTCAGATATCTTCATTTTCAATAAAAAATTTAACGTCCTTTTTTGTATTACATGGTGAGTTTGGAATAGCAGAGTTCGTCTTAGACTCTTAGGTTTGGTGTACAATTGATGCAATATATTGTATTTGGCGAGTGTTCTAATGAGTGAACTTTGTGGTTTATTGCCTTATGCCTGCTTGTTAAGGAAAGTGAAAAATGAATTCAGATTATAGAACTTTTTTTTTCGTAAACTATTTGCTACCCAGGAAAGCAAAATCATCCACTCTAGGTTATTGTAGGCCTAGTTCTCTTTGAGTGTATTTGTTTGGCAAGATTGGACTGGTGTATAGATTGGACAAAAAATAAATTATTAATAAAATTATATTTGAATTATTATGACAAAAAATAAATTATTAATAAAATTATTTTTGAGAATGGCAGATTATCCGCCCATCCGCCATGAATTATCCGACCCGAAACCACCTAATCCACCACTTAAACGAGTCGAATATGGATTATGATTTTTTCACCCGATAATCCGCCTTATCCGCCATGGATAAACTGACCCAATCTGCTTTGCTAGGTCTATATAGAATAGTATTATTTAGTACCAGACCCTGATGAATCAAATTAGTATTAGAGCATGGTACCGTAGCTATATAGTATAGATAGTACAACCATACATCTTAGATAGAGTATGGTATTGCTGATTGTGTCACAGGTAGAGTAGAGGGCTCCCTGGCGTCCGAACCGGGTGGAGCGGGTCTTTCATGCTATAGGCATGTTTATGCATACAGTTAGATTAGTACTGGTAGGCCAACCAGTGTGTAGTCCCACCTACGGACCGCATAACCAGTCATGTGGGGTAAATCATGACATACAATTTTCTAGGGAAGTTTTCACAGTTATTTATATGTATATAAATTTACAGAATAACCAAAAATATACTATAATACAAGAAGTATGAATAAATAGAAAGGTCAGACATTACAGTTGTATTTTAAGCTACATAGGTGTGTGAGTTGTACTGTTTATTATTTTACAAACTAACTCAGTTTCATTTATTTATCAAAATATTAGTTATGTAAGCTTAGTTGTCACGCACTGGTAATAACATATTTCTTCTTATTGAGACTTGTCTCATCCCAGTAATTTAACATATTTCAGGTGATCCAACTAGATGAGCAGAACAGGCTCGGAGGTAGAGGGGATAGTTATACTACCTTGTCAGAAGGGTAAGTGTTTTTGGGGAGATGTATTTATTAGTAGTTTGTAGGGGATCCGGTGGAGGATTTTTGGGTAGATATGTATGTATTAAAGTTTGATAAATTACTAAATTCTAGTATTGTTAATATGGATGCATAACTTTATGTTTTCTACTGCATAGGAATGCTATCTTGCGAACAGGAATTTCCTCGGTGCCCACCTAGGGCCTGAGATGTTATAACAGATAATATAGGGGTATTAGAGTCATTTTAATTATTTTAAAAAAATTGGTATGAGTTTTCAGGTCGTTACATTTTGGTATCAAAGCCTAGGTTGTTCTATAGACTCTAGAGTACAACAGAAAACAATACTAGAATATAGGAATGGATTCTGGGAAGGATAGTGTAAGAACCCGAACAGTGTTATATGGATTTAATCAATCAAGAGAAGGGCATAAATGGTAATTAAGCAGGTTTCGTCGACGAAGTCAAAGTTCTTCGACGAAGGCTTTGTAGTTCTCGGCGACGAGTTTCAAGTGCTCTTCGACGAGGAGAAGCCGAGAGGTTTCAGGAAACCAAGAATCTCAGGCTCGTTGATGACGTGTCTACATGGGCTCGTCGACGAGGACGGCTAAGTCAAAGGTACTATAAATAGACATTTTTATTACTTCTCGGCTAAGAAAACTCAAATTCTCCCTCTATCTCTCTAGAAACTCAATGTACTTTCCATCTCTCTAGATTTTTGCGCTGTCGATTGCAGGAATCATTGATCCAAGGTTACCACGAGGATCGTGGAAGGATTCTCTACATATTCTATTGATCAGATCTTCGTTTTGAGTGTTCTCGGGTTTTGGCCCAAAATAGAGGTAAGGCTCGGTTTCAGTTTTGATCCAGTAGTTGTGTAGAGAATAGGTTTGTGAGCATATTTTGTATTATGGTATGTAGGTTTTGGAACTTGGTTCGCTGTTTAGGGGCCTTGGAGTTCGGGATTTGTTATTTAGGGAAAGGTAAGGGGATTCAGTTTATGTTGGTTATTTTTGAAATCAGACTCGATAGAACTGTGGTTCGCTGTCCTGTGTGTATTTTGGTTACTCATTTGGGGAAATCTAATGGGTAAAATTATGGGTTTTTCATGTAACAGTTTTTTAGGAAAAGGGGGTATTGGGTTGCATTCCCTGGTTTTGTTGGAAAACCGTATGTAGATGATAATTTATACTGTGTAATAGGGATGACCATGCCTTGACTTTATTTAAACTATATATTTTTGGAAAATCAAGATTTTTGGATTACCAAATGGGTGTGGTTTGTTTAATTATATGAGCATGCATGGTTGTGTTTTGGGGGAATGCAATCAGAACTGGGTTCTGAGTTGTTCCAGGTAATGAGAGTGTCCGGCTCTATATTCGAGGGCGTGAGCCTTACCAACTGATCAACGAAGGGTGTGGATCCACCAGTTAGTACCGGTATGATGCCATGGGAGCCTAGGGTTCACCATGTGTCAGGGATGCCGTGTATCGCGGGCCGGCTACGGGCCGAAGGGTGTGACGACACCAGGTTGATCATGTGTGTGTGTGTGTGTGTATACACTGTTTTAAAACTAGTACTAAAACTGAATTTAACTGCGCATGTTTTTCTGTCATGATAACACTCAAATGCCACATACCGATATAACTTGTATCTACCTTACTGAGAGGTGTCTCACCCCTGCTATACGTACATATTTTTCAGGTCCATCGAGTGACCGAAACTAGCATCCTGGTGTGGGAGCGTAGTGGTCGGTATACTAAGAGAGGTACTTGGGTAAGTACTAGGACTATACTGGGTGGTATTTTGGTGGTTTTTGCGGACACCCGGGGTTGTGTGGTATTTTGCGGAGTTTGACTCCTTTGTGTAGACTCTGGTATGTTACTGTGTATGTATAGAAAGACTTATTTTTTGTTGTGTATATGGTTGTATATGAATGTGTATATGGTGCCTGGGAACCCCCCGGGGTTGGATCCTCATTCATCGTACTGTATCTTTGGTGATTTGTATGGTACAGGGACATGTTAGATTACTATTTCACCCCTGGGTCCCATTTTTGGGTTCGAGGCGTGATAGATAGAAATTGTGTTAGAACAGAATTTCAATGATTTAGTGTCAGGAAACTAGGATAAGAATTTAGGGTTTTGTTCTGCAGTCTGAAAGCAGGAGTTTCGAGGTGGTTTCTGTGTTTTTCCTAGGATGAAGATTTTAGGAAAATCATAGTAAACTATCGTCGATTTCTTTTTCCTCATGGTAAGACTAGACCTTAAATTAGTAATAGGAGGTATGAGGGTATCTTAGTTAGATTAATGTAAGAATAACATTGTGAGGTTCAGATTCTCAGAATAATTTGGTGTTATTATAGGATGGATCTTGGAGGTAGTAGTGCTCACGCTAGTGGTGATGATGGTGCGGGGTCATCTAGCATTGGCGGTGGGGATTCAGATACTGTTTTACGCAGCGTGGCTCAACAAGTTATAGCTGAGATTGCATGAAACTCTAGGGAGCAGTGAGGCCCGTCTGCAGTTCAGGGGTATATGATATAAAAATTCACGAAGATGAATTCTCCAGTATTTTCAGGAGGAGCTTACCCGCAGCTGCAAAGAACTAGATGTCGGAGATTAAGAAAATGCTGACAGTGCTCCACTGCACTGATGAATAGAGGGTCCTCTATGCCACGTATAAGTTGACAGGCGAGGCCGAAAGATGGTGGATAGCTACGAGATTATTAGAGGAGCTGAGGCCCATACCAATGGCTATGAGTTGGAGTCGGTTCAGGGAGGTATTCTTTGACAGATATTTTCCTGCCATTGTCGGAGAGGCTAAGGTAGTGGAGTTTTTGAATTTGTCTCAGGAAAATCTCACAATTCAGCAATATGCAGCGAAATTTATCGAATTGTCACGCTTCGCCCCCTATGCCGTTCCACATGAAGTTAAAAAGGTGAGGATGTTTGAGAGGGGCTTGAGGCGAGAAATATATAAACAGGTGGCAGGACTGAAGATACAGGATTTCTTTGAGCTAGTTGACAGAGCCACAATAGAAAAAGAAAGCAGACAGAAAGATATGGGAGTACCGAGCCAGAGGAAGAGGCCCACACCTTCGGGTTTTTAGGTGGGTTCTAGTCAGGGCCCATGGAAGGAAGATCGGTACAGTGGAGGTTAGAGACAGATGATGGGACACAGTGGTGCTCAAGGTGGGCAGACTTATTCTGTCTGCCCCAGATGTGAACGGAGGCATTTGGGAGAATGTAGGGTGGGAGAGAACGTCTACTATCGGTGTGGGAGATTCGGCCATATGGCACTATCATGTCGGGGACTGCCGACCCATGCACTAGCTCACAGACCATTCCGAGGTGGTTATCAAGCGCCCCTTGGAGGCCAGCAAAGGAGCTCTGACGAAGGTTTATACACTGACACCGGGAGACGCTGAGGTTGATGGAGACGTTGTTATAGGTACTCTTATTGCTTTACCATATAAATTTTTTGTTTTATTTGATTCAGGTGCCACCCATTCATTTGTGTTGTTAGGATATGTTAAACTAATTGGGATGGAGGCGCAGTTGTTAGATGTTAAATTGTCAGTAGCCACGCCGACTGGATCAATAGTGAGGTGTAAGAGAGTATTTAAAAATTTTCCAGTGGGCATTCAGGAGAAAGTACTACCAGCCGACCTTGTGATATTAGAAATGCGAGGGTTCGATGTGATATTAGATATGAACTGGCTGGTAGCTAATTACGCCAACATTGATTGCCATAGAAAAGAAGTGATTTTCAAACCTTCAGGTGAGTAGAAATTCAGATTCGTGGGTTCACGATCCTCTTAACAGATATATCACTTCATTAATAATAATAATAATAATAATAATAATAATAATAATAATAATAATAGATGTATTATTATTATTATTATTATTATTATTATTATTATTATTATTATTATTATTATCCATATGATTAATTAATTAATTAAGAGAAGAATAAGCAATATTTTTTAGTTTATTTTCTAAAGTGGCTTTTATATTTAAAATTATTTTTTTAAGTGTAAGATTATAAATTATGTGTATATCAATAATTCAACAGAATTATTTTAATTTTGATACGATTCTTTGTTGGTGAGAAATATTTCTAAGTAAAAGTATTAATTTTTTTATAATTTCTGATTGCTTTTTCAAATATGATATGTAAAATAATTTTCTTAACTATATATATGATTTATTAACCGAATTAAACATGAGTTATTTTATTTTTAAAATTCTAGTTTTTAAGATGGTAATGTGAGGAATGAAGAGTGTTTGATTTGGGAATCATATGCTTAGAATTTTGAAAGATAAAATGTCTCGTCTTTTTTGTGTAAACATTTCAAAAATCACACTATGGGATTAGAATCTTTTGTGAACACAATATATTTAATAAAATTTTCTAATATCTTCCACCTATAAATTCCAAAATCAACCTAACTTGGGTGGTGACCCTTAAAAATTTTCAATACTTAAAAGACAATAAAAGGTTGTGGTGTGTGAGGACTAACCTAGCAAATGAGTTAGTTATTAAAGACATAAAATTTTTTCGGGCTTTCCTTTTTTTTTAATAGAGAAAATTATTACAAAAATTATAAGTAATTTTTTCTAAATAGATACGTTGACTTTAGTGTATTCCCAAGAGGGGGGGTCCATGGACGCTACAGTCATTTTTTGTTCGATCATCTGAAACCAAGTCAACCTTCTGACTAGTCAAAGGTTTGGTTGCCTGAGGTGATTTGAACACCAGGGGTTTGGTCGCCCGAAACTTCACAAATTTGGCCTTTTATATTTTATTCACTTCAATTATTTCTCCTGATTAATATATGTAATATTGGGGACAAATTTATGTGCATGTACAAGGACTTAAGATCTTTCTAAAGTCTTTGAGTTAGTCTAAAAAACCTAACGTCGGTCAACCGAAGTTTTGTCTAAGGTCATTTGAGCTTATAGTTCTTTCCATGCATGATATGTATTAATATTACAGACCTTTCATATTTTACTATTACAGACCCGAAATGAATATAATGTAAATTACAATAAATGAGTTTTCAGGGTCTTTAGTCTTCAAGTCTGCACATGTCATCAAGTGATTTTACTAATATGAATCTGCACACAAACTTGATAGACATTAAATATCGGAGTATTTGTCATAATCAAAATAGGGTATGACCTATAAGGTCAACAAGCTATGTATTTGGGATTAGGCTTTTCCAAGACTCAATCAAATCGTTCAAATTGAAATAACTTGAAATAAGGAAATAATTTCAAGAAACATATGGGTTGATTAGAGGGTTTAATCCTAGTTGTGTTTGATCCAGATGATGACCCGATCCGAAATAATGTTGCCTGATTTTTTAATGGGAGATTTTTTATCGAGGCTTAGTCTTTTTTGGCCCGTTTTGTAGCCTATTGTGAATCTTGTGCGCATATATATATAAACCGTTGTTTTGACAATTAGGGTTTTTTTGGATGAAGTTTTTTGGGAGAGAAGAAAAACTGTAGTAGTCCACTTTGTATTTTTCTCTAATAAGAGTGAAATCCCTACAACTCTGTGGACGTAAGCAAATTGTCGAGCCACATAAGTACTGTCTTGTGCTTATGATTTTTTTTTTTTTTGGTGTGCATTTTTTCTCTATTTTGTTTCTCATAAGTTTTTGGAGAATTTCGTGATAATTTCCTTACAAATCCAAATATATGGGTTAACACTTTTATATTGGTGTTTTCGAGGTACCATATGCTAATATATTTTGTAAAATTTTAATCACATACACACTCCATAACTATATATTTTTTCCTTCTTTTTCTTTAAAAAAAATGTTAATTGCTGATTCGACCCAATCTACTCGGAAACCAAATTGACCCAAATCAATCCAAACATTGTCCTTCATACTTGAATTTTAAAGATTGAATGTTTTGTTGAGTAGATAAGGTTCGATTGATTAGAGTCCAACTTGACCCACAAACACCCCTAATTTGAAATAAGAGAAGTGGAGTTCTAGACAATGATTGAATCAACCCAAGTTTAATTTTGCCTATTGCTAACAAATTTATTAAATGAGCGGAAAAAATGAGCATAAACAAGCAAGTAAAATCTCATTCAATTTTTTATTGTTTGTTAATGAATTTAAAATCAGTTTAAAAATTACGTATAAATAAACTAACAATCTTACTTTTATTTGTGCTATATTATATTATTTGTGAAAAAATTCAAAATATAAATAAGGATATGCTACTTGGTAAAACTATTTTTGAAATAATAAAAGGGGGAATTTAAAATGAACCATAAGTCAAGAACATGATTGATTGCCTAATGAATCAACCTATAAGTCAAATTATGAACTTTTATTAATAAGCTTGCTAAGTTTTATAAATAAACCTACTTGTAAACTAGTTAAGTAGGTCAATATAAGAAATAAGTGACTTGTATATAATATACTTTAAATAAATTTACTCATTAATTTATAAGTTTGAAATTGAAACTCGAATTTAACTCATTTAATTTAATAAAAACATTTAAACAATAAATGAAACAACAAATAACTTACAAATAATTTGATCCACTTACAAGTTAATTTCTCCTTATGCTTTAAGTTTTAGTAATAATGGTGGAGGTTCGAAATTTGATTTATATAACTTTGAACTCAATTAAATTTGTTTTTGAAATTTAGTTTATTTTAAAAATTAATCATTTAATTAAATTAATTATTTAACTCATAATTCATAAATAGCTGACACAGAAATAATTTCCCCACGCAAAATGCCCTTTCCCGTCAATCAGCATCCAAAACCCGCCACAATTTTGTTTTATATACGTTCTTTCATTTTCCACTTCACAAAAAAAGAACGGACACAACACGAAGTTCAAACCCCACCGCCATCACATCGCGCCAAATCAGAGGAAACCGCACCACTTTCGCTCCCCGAAGATCGACGCATCCGATTCGATTCTCTGCGATCGTCGCCTCCGCCCCACCACAGATTGAAAAAGGTTCTCTCCGCGCTCTCTGTCGTTGCTTTCTGTACCAAAATCTGTGCACGGGTAGGTACTCTTTCATTCACAATTTAACTCCGAATTCACCCTCTCCTTCAAATGTTCGTTCCACGAACACCTTCACTGCGAACTAACACCCGATTGAATGCGTTCTTTTGCCTGTCCTGGTCTCAGCCATGACGAAATCAGATGTTTATCTCGGTAACATTCATCCGTTTGATTTGTGTGTTTGTTTTTATAAATGCACAATCTTGTATGTGTTTTTTTAAAATCCGAGTTTGTTTGGTTATTTTGATGCTTTTCTTTGTAACTCACCGCGCGTGCTTTTGATTTTTTTTTTTTTCTTTTTTTGCTTGTCGTGCTCTGTTTTCTGACCACTTGATAGAACGTGATCTCAGTCATGACGAAGCCTGAAATTTCTCTTGGTAACGATCTGACTGCCGTTGATTTGTATTTTATCTAAAATCACAATCTAAGTATGTGTTTTTACAATCCGAGTTCGGTAGGCAATTTTGATGCTTTTCTTTGTTAAGAATGCGTGGTTTCGGTTCTTTTCTTGCTTCTTGTGCTCTGTTTTGCGTTGTTGTGCTGGTGTGGTATTCGTATACGCCGGCCTTGCTCTTCTTTATTTGGCGACTATCTTTTAGTGTTTTTGAATATTTTGATGTTTGGTATGGATTACGGGCTAGGTTTGTGCTTCCTTGCATTATTTTTCCTGACTGTATTAATTTTTCATGTGCCATTTTTCTTTTGAAAGTCTTCAGAAATAGATAGAACGATTGAAGAGAAGTTATGTTACATTTTTAAGGATTTTTTCCAAAGAAAATAGACAAAAATTTAAGAGACGTACTTTCAAATTTAAAAGCCACACTCACAAAGTCAAGGAGTCTTTTTTTATTATGTTGACCTCGCTTTGCTACATTGATGTGCTTAAGAAGGTGACTTAACTTGTTATTTTCATGGGTGAATTTCTCATGCAACTTAATACTCTTGGCCAATTCTATGTGCAAATCCAGAATTTTTTTTCCCTTCTGTAAAATTGTTTTAATTCCATGTTAGGGAGATTTCACTTTCTATTGCACATGAAGTATGGCATCGTTAAGTTGTTGTTGAGCATTAAATATAGCTCAAATTTGTTTATATCGAATATCATGAAGTGAAGATTATGATGTTCTTAGATAAGACATGGGATGTGCATAGTTGTGACACACACTAGCACACGTACAACACATGTATTGCTTGGGTTGTATGGGATGGAAGAGATGGTCATAGCCTACTTGCATGTGAATGACATAGCATCATCTGTCATTGACTTGAATGAAGCCTTGTTCTTTCATTCTACTGTCTCCAAATCAAAATTGTATTCTACAATGTATTGCTATTAATTTCTCTATGCTGATTGCTGAAGACATTGATGTACTTGTCTTGAGTCCCGGAGCTTCCTTTTGTTAATTTTAAAGCTACAAGATATGTATTCAGGGAAAGCCAATTTGTTGATTTTTCTTTTGCGCTTCCCTCTTACACCTGCAGGATTTTTTTTCAGAAGCAAAACAAAACAAAAACCTGAGTATTCTTCAGATACAAGAGTGATTAATATGCTTTTAATTGGTATCAACAGGCATACCTGGAGATGGAAGGTGTTTGTTTCGTTCAGTGGTTCATGGTGCTTGCCTGAGAGAAGGGATATCAACTCCAAGTGAGACCCGTCAAAAAGAACTTGCCGATGAGCTAAGAGCTAGAGTACAAAATAATCTCTATCACTAACAAATTTGATTCTGTATCAGCCATTAACCACTATATTTTTCAAGTATTTTCATCAGCCTCAGAGCTGATGAAATTTGAGCTAAATGCGGATCAGCTTCCAAACTCCATTCTTTTTCATTCATCTTTAGCTTTTACAATAAAGATTCATATCTGCTTCATTACTTTTATAGTTTCTTAATCCAATTGAATGCCTATTTTCCTTTTATGGAGTAATTTTTTATGAGCTGTACTATTTTCCTTTTATGGAGTAATTTTTTATGAGCTGTACTATTTTCCTTTTATGTAGTAATTTTTTATGAGCTGTATTATGTTTACTGCTTTACTTAGAAAAAAATTTCAATCTGTTTTGGCAGGTGGTGGATGAATTCATCAAAAGGCGTGCTGACACTGAATGGTAATTTAATTTTTATGATCACTGGTTTAGATTCTTGTATCAGTACATTTTATTTTTAAATCAGTTTATGCAAAGGCCAACTGAGTCATGGCTTTCATTATGTTCAGTATTGTTGGACTGTTGAAGAGTCATGTAGTCTTTTGAACCCATGCTCTCATACACTGGTGGATTTCATATAATTAGGATTGTACTGCTAAAAACTGTAGGTGTATAAAAAGTCACTCTTACATACGTGCTATGTATATATATATACACAGCATATATATGCACACTTTTTTAATTTTTGAATCTTGACTTTGACCATATTTACATCTATCATTCCTTGAATCTTGACTTGGGAGGAGATAGTGAGTAAGGATTTAATATCTTTGAATCTATCAAAAGAAATGGTCCATGATCGCATAAATTGGCGGAAAAGGATTCATATAGCCGACCCCACTTAGTGGGACTAAGGCTTGGTTTTGTTGTTGTTTTGTTGTATTCTTTGCAAGTAAAGATTCTGTGCACTTGCAGGTTTCTTGAAGGTGATTTTGACACATACGTTAAACAGATGCAACAGCCCCACACTTGGGGTGGAGAACCTGAGCTGCTCATGTCCTCACATGTCCTGGAGTATGTTGTTGCTTTTCCTTTTAAACTCTTTCTTCAATCTTCGACTGTCCTCTTGGATGTCTATTTTATTGATAGTTCTGAGCTTGGTATTCGTGATGTAGTTAGAGATCCCTTGGGGCTGCCTCTACTTTATTTGAGTTAAACAAAATGAACATGGTTAAAGAGCAATTACTCAAAAGATGCTTCTGTCATTTGGAATGGTAATGACACCTTTTTCATATAGGAATAGGTCGTGGATACCTTATGTTTCACTTGATTATGCACTAAACCCTGGCATTTCAATCATTTTTATAGCCCATCTCTGAAAACCTACAACATGTTACATCATATTCAATCTCTCATCCTTTGTCAAAGCACTTAGCAAGTTATAAATAAAATTTCCCTGTTATTGTTAGGCCATTAGCAACAGATCGGATTTGGGAAACCTTTAAAGCTGTTTTGCCACCCGCTCCACTAGCTATTTTTGAACCTACATTGCCATGTTTTTCTAGTATGGAAGAATCTAAAAGCTAATTGTTCTGTTGACCACTTGATTCAATTCCGTAGCTGTCTTAATTTTCTTTATTTGCATTGTGTTTCCTACTAGGTTTGCTTGACTATTGACATATTTGCTAATATATTGTCCTTAACGGTCGCTGATTCCTTCAATTGTATTTATCATTGTTAAGGGTTGATGTACATTGTTGGCTTACAACCTAACAACTAAAGCTTTTAGGTAAAGTGGGAATTTAACATGGTACCACGTTACCAGGAGGTCCTGGGTTGTAATCTTGTTGCCTGCATTTATCGTGTGGTGTTTAAATATTATTGCATTCCCTAAAACAGTATTATTTATCATTTGTTTATCTCTCCACGAGCTGTCAGGCTGTACGTACAGGGGATTGTTAAGGCTTGATATGCATTGTTGGCCCAGGACCTAACAGCTTAACCTTTTGGGTAAAGTGGTAATCTAACAATCAGCTCCACTCTAGTATTGATCAAAGGACCTAACTGTGGCACTTCTACTAGTCCACGCACTTTACAACCACAGGAAAGCACCAACCCTTTATTTGCTTATTCTCCTGGCAGTGTCATCAAATTTTTTTTTTTCAATGGCACACTTTGATCTTACTTTATTGTACTTCTTGTCAACTGCACATTCAGATCCTGTGTTGCCATGCCGGAAAGGAGAGGAAGGATCCTGATTGAGCGTCCTTCGTCTAATATATTGTGTACCAGAGTATGATGCCCATCTGTCAATGATTTTAAATGGCAGCAGATGCTCGTGCTTCTTTGGTGGGTGTCCAAACTTAGTTACTAGATATTAGATCCAGTGTATTTGCCATTTGGAAACCACTAGGCTTACATCACATTCCCAGTTTATGAGTAGCAAACTATTACATTATCAACCTGGATTTCTGGCAGTTTTATGCACACTCATATGCCCATTACCACCCACATGCAAGCCCAGAGGCACAATGGATGCAGCATAGGCCCTATAAACATTTTCACCCTCTTGATCTTAGTATATCTTCACTTTATGCTGCTACCAAGGTTTGGGTTACTTTCTGATCATTTTGACTTGCCTAATTCCCTGTTTGTGAAATGGCCATGGCTTTGCAAATGAAGCGGCTATACATTTTTAAGAAACATCTCATCTGCTACACTTAAAAACTTAGGCTTGTGAGTTCACTTATGCAACCTTTTCAGTTAACATACAGTTTTCTATTTTCAGGATGCCCATTAAAGTTTACATGCGGGACAAAAGTAATTGCCTTAAAACCATAGCAGAATATGGTCAAGAATATGGCAAGGAAAACCCAATCCGTGTCCTCTATCATGGTTATGGACACTACGATGCCTTGCAAATTCCTGTTGACGGCCCGAAACCTAAGTTGTAAGATTTTTCAGCTGTCATATGACTTTTGCTTTCATGTGAAATTGCATCCATTAGGTTCAACACACACTTGTACCATGATTTATGTGTCTTAATGATTGCTAGTGTTATGGATTTTGAAAGGTTGATGATTATCTGAGATGCCCATAGTAGTAGTTACCTACTGCGAGTTTGGAACAAGAAAGGCTTAGGAGGGATGGTTCCTCCACATGGGATTTGCAACCCACTAATTACCCGACACCACATCAGTGCGCACACTCGTGCAGAGTGGGAGGTACGCTGGTGAGGGTTCCATACCACTTGTGTGGGCCCAGGTGCTGACATGGTCCCTTGTGATTGGTAGGTTGTAAATCCCATGCAAAGGGATCGTCACTCCCAAGTCTCTCTCTTTTGGCACTAGCCGATCTCCACGTGGATTATATCGCCTCTCCAAATCTCCCATGAACCCACCTTGATGAACATAGCACTTCCATCTATGATTTTCATCCTGCACTCATTCTGCACTAATGCCATTAAACCACAGCATTTCAATGTTTTATTATTACAACTCTTGACAATTTTATCAGGTATATTATCATAATAGGTTCTATAAAAATGTCAGTTTTGATCTTGTCTTCTGTACCTTACGAGTTTTGTTTGGAGTTTTGCAGGAACAAGAGAAGATGAGAAACGTCTGCTTGCGAAGAACTTGTTTACAATTTCCCATAGTGCATAATTGGGGGATGTCAAAATTATGCCCAAATGATATTATGTAACATTTAATTTGGAAGGATATTGCATCTCTTGATATGAACGTCATATCTTTATGATTCTCACATATGTCTAAACTGCCACTTGGTTTAAGCAAAAAAAAAACAGAAAATAATCACATTTATACCACACGATATTTGCTCTGTGGACTGGCTGCCAGCTGATCCCTGGCTTTTCAAAACTTAAAATTAACTCTATTGGTTTAATAGAGGCTGGAAATATAGAATTGTATAGCTTTAAATAGTGATTTATACAAAATTGTGATAATTTTTATCTATTTTTATACAAATTGGAATTTAAATACGTGACCTTTACAGTCTCAAACCAGTACAATTTTTTACATAATTTTGTTGTGCATAAGCATAACTACTAAGATGTACCTATAAAAAAAACTATCAAGTATTTTCTATCTGTATTCATTTTTTAAATTCTCTCAATAAGTTAGAATGGTCAGCAGACAAGGGGAATATAATTTTTCTTATAACTAAATGGCAAGAGAAGATTATGTTGTCTTTTGAATGTGCATTTTTTAATAAATTTTAGTAGGGATTAGCACATTAATAATGTAACAAATATGTGAAGTGAATACAATATGGGACAAGCAAATATTTTCTTGAGTTTTGTAGAAAAGTGAGAGGGCCAAGTTATATTCTTGCGGACTAATAAAAAATAATAACAATGCCTTTTTTAAATTACAAATGTCTAAATTTAGTCAATAAAACTAAATTTCTGTCCAACCATGATGCAATTAGGGTTGTATGTAAATTACAAATATAGTTTATTGTAGTATGAACGAGTTAATTAGGCTATGGCAATAGACGTTCATCATGTTTGAGTTCCACCATTCCCGTTGCAATTGAGGTCGATCCATTGCGGGAAATTTGCGCTCTTTAAAGGACTAATGAGTGACAAGCAATTTTATGAGTCCAAGTGGCTTAGGTTATAATATTACTTTAATAATGTGAGTAAAATGGTAAGTTACAGTTCCTTTGTTTTCTCTTCTTGCTTTTCCTAATGTAAATGAAATTGAAGGGTGAAAAAATAAAAAATCATCTTTTTCTTTTTTAATTTTCAAAAGACATGAAAAATCAAATAATACGTATGATTACTCAATGACAACTTTTTTTAAATGTCACCTATGTGCGATTTTTCTTATTTTTCAATCATATTTAAATAAGTATTTATTTATTTATTTATTTTAATTTTTTAAAATAAGTATTTGTTCTTAACATATAAACATAAAATAAAATTTAATTTTTTTTAAATTTTCTTTTTCTTTTCTCTCACAAAATATTTAACTCAAATGGAGGCTAAGATTTTTGTTTGAGAGTGAATTTAAAGCATTGGGTTAGATATATAAATTTGAATGAAATTCAATATAATTATATTATTTAAATTTAAGGTTCAAATTCAAAACTTCAAAATATGAATTGAGCCCTTTTAACTTGCGTTTATAAGGGGAAATTTCAGAAAAAAATAAAATAAAATAATAATCATAGCATGACATAATGTAGTATTTATGTAAGAGTGCCTATCTACCCCCATTTAAAAATTAAGAAGAACAAAGAACACTTTTTCGACCACCTTTAATCAACCTCATTTGTCAATACAAAAATGGACAAAGTTTCTAAGAAATAGGCATGATAGCTATCTCCTTCAATAAAATGAAATATAGTAAAAACTTAGTAATGTAAGTAATAACTATTGCTTATATATTTCTTAGTATTTCATTCCAACATGTAACAAAAAGTGAATAGATATTTCCATGAAAAGATTTGAAAATAATTATTTTTTCACTATTCCTTGCTTTGAACTCGTAAAAAATTAAACAATGTTATTTGTTTCATGACAAAAACGTAATTATTTGTATGAATAACTGTAATTAACCTACTATAACTAATCTATTTATATTAATAGGAATTTCAAATCAAACGTAATCATAGATCTTGAGTTACTCAAACCTCTAAGCAAGGTTTCATAAAGTCTAAACTTATATTTCGTGTCAGTTTTTCATTTATGAGCAAGTGTGTGCTTGTGTGTGTGTGTGTATATATATATATATATATATATAGAGAGAGAGAGAGAGAGAGAGGGAGAGAGGTTTCAATTGTATAAAACTAGACCAAATAGTAACTCTAGAGAACCTTGATCCAGTTTGATATTGCACATGAAGAAGCCGAATAATTTACAAGGATCCAAAAACTAGAAATAGAAGCTTGAATGAAGAATATATACAGCTATATATACCTATGTACGAGAAATGGAGTAAAAGCATGGAGGGAATAACTACTCATGCCTCCATGCTTCCCGGAGGAGTTGATATCTCACGACATTTCGACTCTCCTTCAGCATCCAATTTAGTTTTGTTGAAGAACCCTTGGAATTGTCAACAATTGAAGTCAAGGGTGAATCTAACTCATCTAGCTCGTCGTCACTTGTGTATGATTTTCTAAGCACCGAAGACCCCCTCCTCAGCATAAGCTGGTTTCCAACATTGCTGACAACACTCGCAAGAGAAGCCGCTGGTGGTGGCGAATAGACTGTAGGTGCTGCGATGCACGGGATGCTCGTAATGCACTCTTTATCATCCTCAAGAGGGTCCTAAATCAGAAGAAAAAACCAAGCATTTGGCAATCAATGGTCTTTCAAAGAAATTAAGTGCTCATCCCATGTTGTCATACACAGAATACGGCAGACAGCAGCCAATTGCAGGAACGATGAAACCATACTGAGTTATGAATTTTCAATCAGAAAATGAATAAGTTGGTAAGCAACTATTCAAAGATGAATCGGTAGATTTGTGGATGGGCTAACCTCAGAATCCACGGCCTTGAGAATGGTCTCAGGGATTGGATCTGGACAAAACTCGTCTGGGACAAAACTTTTGAGAACCCTCTTGACCAATGAAGCACCAAATTTAGGGCATACCTTCAACATTCAAAATACAATGAATGAAGAAAAAAGAAAGGTAGACTGGGCATTCTTGAACAGAAGGAATTCCAGATTACCTCTTTTCTTGTGGACTTATCTGCAAGCATTTCCAGTGGGAGCATCATGAGATCACTCAACGCATTAAGGAGATGGAAAGCCTTGAATGAGACATCATATTTCTGGCTTTTGCAAACCCCAAGCTCGGTATCCTCAAGGGAGTCATTATCATCAATGCCAAATAGGTCTGTAAGCCATCTGGACCAGCTGCCAACCTGTCCACCAAAAGAAATGCAGGTAAAATCCCTCAGTCAACAACAAAGAAAAATATTAATTCCTTCGTAATTGACATAACCTTAGATAATTGTGCTTTGCATGCTTTGGGTGGAATAGTTGGGATAGTCCTTGAAGGAGGAAAGGGGAGAATCTTTAAGTAGAACAGTCATCAGACAGAAACTGATTCTGTTAAGCTTTATTTATTATTGAGAACTGTGGTGGGAGTGGGAGAATATTTACTTCAACTCACAATTTTGTTGCTAGATTTTCTTAAGTTGTTATTATTTCCCAATTTGTGTATCCCCTCCTACATTGGGCTTCTTGCCTTGTCTATATCCAAAATGTTGTCATTCAAACAAAAAACACAAAAAGGAAAAAATGCATGGGTAGAAGCTGGGTTCCATTTTCACCATCATTTTTTCGAAAAAGACAGCTCAGCTTTTCCAGGAAAATTTTTTTTTTCTGTGTGGTAATGTCCTATGCACGACAAGGTTTACTACTCACAGCATTCTTAAGTTGTGCACCAGCCCCAAAGCTTGATTTTCCAGCTGGAATAGGGAGCACCTTGGAGTCACAAATAGGATCAGATACTGGATCTGTTGGCATCTCTTCATCTGATTCACGAAGAATGGCATTGAGCATCGCCACATCTAATCTACACACCAACTGCTCCATGATCTATTAACAAGAAGAAAATCTCACATTTTAATCTGGCTAACTTCCAGCAACAGTCTGGCAGAGCCAAACAGAATCATAGAAAACAAGGAAAATTAAAGGCTTAGAAGAAATTCAGGATAAGTAAAGGACCATACAGTGCAAGATCATGCCATGCTCAAAACGCAGACAGAGACAGATGCATAGTGCAGGATCATGTCATGCTCAACACACACAGACAAATGCACAAAAACGAAACTGGGAAAAAAATAAAGGTCTTGCATAGAGAGCATAAAGCACCAGAAACTACATATTTTCCTCTCAAATGGAAGGATGAAGAAAAATACTAGATACACACTGTTATAGCCAGCAAACATGCATTAACATTTTGGACATGACGTGTTATCAGATATTTTTAATAATAAATCTAATTAATTAACTTTACAGAGGCAAAATCCCAATTCACAGCCAGCCTGGTTCGATGATACAAAACATACAACTCTTGCTTGGATGGCGAGAAAACTAAAGTGCAAGTGTTCAAGAAAGTTCAATTCATGAATCATGACATGGTTAGGAATGAGGATTGTTCGCAGGTGAATTTTTAAGTAGTTATATTAAGGACAACAACGGAGCTGGTTAAACAGACAACACTCTCTGTCCTGACCGCTATTGGGAATGGGGTTGGGACATAGTAACCACTAACCAGAGTGTGCAAAGATGGGTTCAACACTTGTGAACCTTATGTTGCTAAAACTAACAAAAGACAACTGCTTCCATATATATAAAACCATGGTAAGTCCCACATTGCAACTTCACCAATATAGAGAACTTCAAAGCCTCTATGGCTGCTGAATCCCTTATTTTCTTAAGCATATTATGATGCCAGCAGACCACCAGGCATTTGACCCAAAAATAAAAATAAGAATAAAAATTAAAAGGAACATCAGCCATGGTTGGGCCAATGTCACCAATACACAGAAGTTCAGTGCCTCTATTCTTTTCCTAGGTTCACCATGTCAAGGATCCATGGTAACTTATGGGAAAGTGAATATTTCTTTCCAACATCTGGAGAGGGTTTCCCCATCCAATCGCCATAGCTAAGAATTATTGGTGTACTTGAGGACCAAGAGTACATTCGCAGCATGTACATGGCTTCAATCAGTTGCATGATTGCTGGTTCAGATCAATAAATGCTGAATTGAAAAGCATATTGTCATATTTATAGTTTTCCTCTCCACTCAATAAGCCATAATGAATAGAAAAATAATACCCCTGAAATTACCTTCCACCAACTACCTATTATCACATATGTTGGATCAATGGTCAAGTATTAACAATCAAGCATGAACGATACAGTAAGACAATTAATGACCTGTCACTATGTAACATGTCTAATTCTTTTTGCTTTACCATAAGTATAGAAAACATTAGAGCCTTCCATGACAGAACTGTATCATGCAAGACACTCGGCCTTTAACTGCACTTGGGAAAAGGAAATAGTGATGCAAAACCATACCAATCTAGACAGAACAGATAAGCAGCCACAATCATGACCTTCGGCTCGAATAGGACAAAGCCTTTCACATGAATCCCTAAAAGCTTTCGTCCAAAGATCAATGGAAAAACTCCCTTGCTCGTGATCACCCAAACCATATCTCCTTCCTTCAGGTTTCCTCGAGTTTGAGCCCTTATTCCTAGCACTAACCTTTGCAGCTGAGGATTGCATGTGCGGGGTAAGGGTCTGATGAGGACAGAAGAAAATTAAATTAGCCATAGAGAGTACAGATATTCTTATTTAAGCAAAGAAATAAGTTATATAGGAGCAATTCAGTGGCAGCAGCATCAGCAGAAGGAGGAGAAGAGGAAGAAGAAGAAGAAGAAGCAGACTACAGTTTTGACCTGCCACCATACAGACTCGATAATTCTTGAGAAGATCCAAGCTTCAATCTTTTCCAACACAAAAATAAATGCACGTATGTCCTCCTGGTCATCAAATTTTTTCCGCAAATTATTCCCTTTTTCAATAGGAGATGACTCATCCACCTCAAATGGAGCTCTCTCACCCAAGCCCTTTCCACTACCGCTACTACTTTTGCAGAGCCCAGTAAGCATTTCCCCTGCAGCTTGGCTGACAATAACTCTCAACACAATCGAATTTGATAACCAGAAACTTAACCTGTTCAAAAAAGAAGGCACACTCAATAATTTGTCAAAACAGACATCAGCAGCTCTATGAAACCACTACAAGTTTTGGAAACCAAGATAGCAGATTCTGATTGACTGAAAAATGAATTTATTGTCACAGGAATTTCCCTTGTGGCGCTATTTAATGGCATCTCCCACCCCTTTGCATGATTCATTTAGACCAAGATTAATATTTGTTCAAATTCACTGTGGATTAAACAATGTCTTAGGTCGTGGGATAACATGTACCTTGGGACATCATTTCCGCATGCTTTAGAAACTAACACTAATCCTGAGACAACAGCCCTGGCTGCACTTGATCTACCAGCCTGAGATCTTGACTTGCAAGCATGAAGATAGAATCTAGAAAGGCGCCGAGCCGGTGCATGGACCTTATTTGTAGAACTGCCATGCTCAGCAACTACTGAGTACAGGCCAGCCTCAACAGCAGCAGCTTCACTTAACTCTTCCTCAAGCATCTCAATTCTAGACCTTAATTCACCATTGCCCTCCAGAAAACTGTTTCTTGTTTCTTGTTTTTCACTTTCTGCAGACTTCATTGCATTTTCATCAACTTTGAAAACATCAACTGTCTTCGCATCTTCCGTTAAATGATTTCCGTTGACCATCCCATTGCTCTTAGCTGAAATTGGTGACGTGACAGACTTCACATGCTTCAGTTTATCACTGCTTCTGAAACTTCCTTGCAATCCAACTTTTCCTGCAGCATTTTGTGAAAAATTACTAATCAGTGCATTTTCCACAGAATATTTCTTCGCATCCAGAAACGGCTTCTGATGTCCATTTTGTAGCTGTTCCATTCCCTCTTTGTCCTCCAAAAGGCTAGCATGCAATCTCTCAATAGCTGAAACCTTCCCTGGGCTATTTGTCTTGAGACTCCAAGCTTTACCATTATCCTCTACATTAGCTTGAGAGTCGGCAAAGCTCAGAGGTTCTGAGCTCACAGTCACCTGATTTTGTGTATCCAATGATGCAAGTTTAGGTGCAAAATCACCAATATTTTTTTCTCCAATTAATCTTCCAGTATTTTTTTGTACTTTTGCACTGCCATAAGCAACCTTTTCATGAAACTCATCACCCAAGTTTTCACGGTCAAAGATTCTTGGGCAGTTCTTATTTGTAGGCTTGCCCAGATTAGAGGACAAGTCCATTGATGACAAAGGGAACAAACTCCCCTTGAGATAGTTAAATGGTTCAGCCGGCAAGTTGACCTCTGATTTTGCAGGTACTGCTTCTGAAAGTGGAGCAGGCGCCCCATTACCACTTCTCACGCTATCCTTTGTTGATTCTGATCCATTCTGCAATTTAATGGAAACAGGGTATTCAAGTAAGCAAAATCACAAGTGAATATGCTACAACAGAGTATGAGATTGATGATCAATCTACAGATAGCAATATAACACACTAAAGCATTGTACAGGTAGATATGACAGTTCCTCCATTGGATCGAATGCAAGCCTAGTACCTGAAAGTAACATCATCTGAATTACTACAACCTAATTCTCTATAAACTTCCTTTTGAACCATTTGGCATGCATTTTCAATGATCAAACATAAACGTGCTTTACATGTACAGCTAATTGGAATTAGACCATCCTTTCAACTAACCAACAGATCATCTTGCTATCTCCATGTGATAAAAGACTAACAGGAAGCCCACCTTTTAAAAAATACATGTCAACATATAAATATAACATGATTTGTAGTTTATTATTTGGTAGATAAACTACAGATAAGAACACTAAGACATTTCCACCCATCACTGCCAATGTGCTGTTTGATATGGTAAAACAATTCAATTAAAATGAGATCAAAGCTGAAAAGTAGTGGGCAATGGGCATAAGATAAGAAATGAAACTTAGTACCCCTTCATTAAGAGACAATGAACCTCCAGCAACTTCAACACCTGAATAGGAAATGATCTGCGACGAATGAGAGGAAGAATCATCATCAGTAAAAGAAGCAATCTCAGTTTCCTCATCATTTTCTCCATTCATCAATTCTGAAACAGATCCACTTCCTCCCTTGTCTAGTGATCCTGCTTCTGATAAGCTCCCTTTCGGTGATGAGCAGGAACTATCCTTTTCAAATGGTTGAATTTTAACGAACATAACCGGCTGTGTCATATTCTTACTCTTTTTGCAACTAACTGGAGCATTTATAGTTATAGTTTCTTTGATAATTCCATAGTCTGCAAGGTTTATTACAGTTGTTCCCACGAGCTGGCCTTTTGCCGCCTTGTCCCTTCGAGGCTCATACAAATACAACTCTAAGCAGTTCTTATGGAAACCATCACGGGTCCGGCTTTTTCCAGATGCTTCCCTCCTTAAAGTAACGACAAGCCTAAAAGACTCATTAAATTCAATTTTCCCTTCCCCAGCATTTGCAGTAAGGGAACCAAATCTCTGATCACCATTTTCCCATTGAAGCACTATAGATTGAATGGATCTCAGAGACTGTGATGGAGGCCAAGGCTTAATCTCCTGTACACTGACAAGGTAATCAACCTGGACAGAAGTGCCTTTTCGGGTCTTTGACCTCAATCCAAGAACCATGGTTAGAGATACGTCAACAATGCTCTGGTTGGATCAATTAATCACCAATTTGTCAAGAGATTTTCAATCACAGTATCTACAAATTAAAAACCATAAAAAAAAAAAAGAAGATTCAATGAATGCTAGTGTCCAGAAGAAATCAAAATTGACTGAGGCAGAAATATGAATAATATAACACTAGAAGTGAAGAGGAAAACATGAACAATGTAACACTACCAATGATTAGGTTTATGGAAACTATTTAAGGTAAAATAAGGAAGAGAAAGAAATGAATAACAATTAACCTTGTTTTTGGGATCTTGGAGTTCAAACCTGGGATTTTGATTTATATGCATTTAGACAAAATGCAATACAAAATTATGTTAAACATAGTGCAAGTCTGTATAAATCCAAATCTAATGCCTAGAGTTCATACTCTCAAACACGGTGTCAGTATTGAGTCTTCCCCACACAAATCCAGATCATGCAATTCATTTACTTGGGCATAAATGCTGGGAAAACCCTAGACTGAACTTGATCACGGTAAATGTTCCTTAAATAAATTTGCCCCGCTCCTAACAGTAAGCTAAAAGCTAGCCTATTTTTCAGCTTACTTTTAACAAGTACCTAAAACGAATCAGTAGACATAAAGGACATTTAAACTAGCACTTAATTATTAAGATCATAGTCCTAAAATGATAAAAACACACTCAATATATAATGAGATTTCACCACATAATCAATCAACCTCGGCAAAATCAGATAACAGGAAAAATTATACGCTTCATGAGAGAGAGAGAGAGAGAGAGAGAGAGAGAGAGAGAGAGAGAGAGAGAGAGCATATCCGCCATCGAATAGATATTCGAGACACAGACGACATTTACAGAATCGAAATCGTACTGTGAAAGCCAGCATCTAATGGAGACGATTAAAATGAATTATAGAACAAATCAGCTGACAAATGATGAAGCATCAAGGAAGATTCACGAGATGCCAAAGAAAGATGGCCGGAAAGTAAATGCCAGCACAGAAGAGATCAAAATCGCAGTGTGAAAGCAGGCAATTGATGGAGATTATTGAAACTGAGGTGTTACACAAAAAATCAACAGAAATATCACGAATTATAGCAACGAAGATTGATGAGTTACCGAATAAAGATTGCTTGAAGAAAAATGCTAGCTCAGATAGAGAAGCCGCAGCCCAGGGAGGATCTCCAGTTGTTATCGCGAAATAGAGAACAGAGAGGGACGGCAGCGGTCGCCTTTGATTTTTTCGAATTTTCTTATTTTTTGTGTTGGGTCAAAAAGGTGGAAATGGGTTGAGAAGTCCAAAACGAGAAAGGTAGTTGGGCCCCGCCGTTGGCCCCCGCCGCCTGGTATCCGTAGCACGCTTGATTTTTGGATCAAGGCTGGGCCGTTATTGATTTATTTCCTACTAAATAAATAAATAAGATTTTCTATTTTCATTTTTTTTTTTAAATTATTGATATCTTATTTTATTATTTTTAAAGGTGGTTAGCAACAAATTGATATGCATCTTTTGATTATGAATTTTGAATTTGTAAATTAGTTGAGGGGACGATAATTGTTGAAATTCTTTTTAAAAATATAAATTTTACATGAGACGTTTTTCAAATTTAAATATACTTAAAACTTATGTTTATTTAAATCATCTATACCTTAAATAATTATAATTTTTAAGTTATATTTTTTAGTCATAGCATTCCAAAAAAATCTTTCAACATTCGCACGTAATTATTTAAAAGAATATTTTAAAAATAGTACATTGAGACCATTATTGATATTTGTGATCACTTAAATCTACTTATAATTATAAATTTCTTTAAAAACTTGAAATCTTGAAAATAATTTTTTTTAAAAAATTGTAATCACTTTTAATTTGAAATTAAATGATCTTAAATTTTGAATTAAAGAATTTGAAATTTCAAAATTAAATCATATTTTAACAAAATTTCATGCTATGAATTAATAAAGAATTACATGGTCATTTTGCTTTATAATGACTACTTTTTATTATGTCATAATCATTTTATTTTTACATAATAACAAGTTTACAAAGAGAATATGTGATTAACGATACATTATAAATGGTGCCTTTTGTTATTTTTTTGGATTAAATTAAATATATTTATATTTAAATCATTACTTCATGAAATATTTAGAAAACCTTAAAGTAAGGTTTCGGCATTTTGATTATTTTTTATATTTTTAATTCAAGAAAAATAAACAAGTTAGCAAAAATGAGAATTTTATAACTACTTTGTTGTCCGAATTGTATTTGACAAGTAAACTGAGAATTATATTTCCACGACTTTATTTATTCTCAAATTAATGTGTGTGTGTGTATATATATATATATCTTCTGGAGATGAAAATGACTTTATATTTAATATAATTAATCCAAATTATGAATAAAAATAAGTAAAATAGGAATATAAAAATGAAAAAAATAAAAATTCTCATTTTTGCTCATTTATAATTTAAGTTCCAAATGAGGCCTGCAAAGACTAGTAGTATTAGCTCTACTTTATTGCACAAAGGGAAAAGATAAATCAATTACTAAAATTATTTGAAGAAATATTTTAAAAGTTGTACTTTAGTTTTCTTAGATAGTGTCGGGAGTGAAATTACGGAATTTGAATTTAAATTTGTGTGATTTAAAAAGATAATAAAATTTTATCATATATTTTCTTCAAATGAGCATTAATTTAAATGTCCAATTTATATGTTTCCAAACATATGATTAGAGATCCACTTCGTCCTCAAATTTCCATTAAAAAACAATATCTAAATATGAATTTGTATGACAAATTATTGAATAACATTGATTGCTCGTAACTATATGCTTGCGCTAATTTATATTTTCTTACTAATGAAAATGGATTAATGAAATGAGCCTATTTAAATTATTGAAACATTATTGGGTATTTCAATGAAAAAAAATAAATTGAGGGTATGTTTAGCTATGGAATTAATCATTTTATTTTATTTTTCAAATAATTATAAAATTTTCAAAATTCGTTTTGTTGTGGAAAACATTTTTTATTTATTTTTTAGTACTCTAAAGAATTATAAATTTTTTAGCTTATTATCTAGTTTTTCAAGATTCACAATAAAAATATAGAAAATAAAAAGTTTGTTTAATTGTGTAAATAGATTTTCAATTTTTTTTTAGATTCAAAATAATTACATAAAGGATAACTTGTTTTTATTTTTTTCAAAAGTCATAGAAAGAAATATCTAGGGTTACAAATTTTGGGGTTTGAATTTATATTTGCATCTCCTCATAAATTAAAGTTTAAGATCTAAATTTCATTCTCCAATACGCAAAGTAAGGGTTAAAAATCTAATATATATATATATATATAAAAAATATATATAAAATATAATATTTTTAAATAAATTTAGATAATTAAAAAAATAAGGTGGTATTTTGTAAATGGAAAATAACTATTTTCACCAATAAATTTTGTAATATTTGAGAAAAATTAAGGAAACAATGGAACAATATATTTTGTTGGATAGAAAATTAGCTTTTAACTTTTAAAAATTTTAAAATTGTACGTTTTAAATGTTTCAAAATTATTAAAAGTTGAACAAACCGATTACTAAACACAGTAGACTCAACTCTTACTTTTAGAAAATAGAAAAATTAGACCCAAAAAGGAAACCAAACTCACCCAAAATGGATCTATTGTTTCAGTGTTGCTAACACTTTATAAAATAAGTAAATAAATATAACAATAAGAAAATTTGGCAATATTCACATGTGAAAAAAAAAATTACTTTTATTTTTTTATTTTCAAGTAATTAAAAATAGCATCTCCTTATTTTTCAATTTTCTAAATTTGTATAGAATGGTGAAAAAAATCTTTTTATCCGTATCTAGATTCTAATTTTTATGTAATTTTATAATTATTTAAACATGTATAAGTAAAAAATAGAAATTGTTTTCCACAACTACTCGAATTTTTATTTTATACCTTTTTAATATAATTTATGAAAAAAAAAACTGAAAAATAAGCTCTTATTTTTATAATTCTTTAAAAAACTACAAACAAAAAGTGAAATTATTTTTTTACAATTAAATGAGCATTGAATTTTTGGAAATATTTTGAGTAAGTAAAATGCGTAATTTTACGAATTAATATAAATAAATGAAAGCGAAAAATATATAGAGAAACCATGAGACACAAAAATATCGCTTTAAGAAACGTGCATTTTTCTTTTGAAAGTCACAAATTTTTTACCTTAAAGAACTTTCAAACAGACAAAGATTTGTGATGTAGAAGTTCAAGGAGAAAGCTGCCAAATGCTTTGAATTTGGCTTCCACTTTTAAAAACAAAATCCTACCATGAAAAGGAAAAGTAAAATCTTAGATTTCACCCACGCTAATACTAAATCAAACCTAGGTTGATGAACCTGTAGGGTCATAAGAGGAAAGAGCTAGACAAAATGGAATAAATGATGATCCAAAGTGACTTTATCTTACATTTTTTTAATATGTTTTAAAATAGTCACCAAGTTCATATGAGATTTATCATGTGTGCGTGTTTGTGCTTACTCGTTTACGAGCTTCCATTAGTGTTTAGTGTTACTAAAAATTGATTCAAATTTAAGTTAGCGTGCATGTTTTCTTTTTAAGTGACACACATAACACATCTTGTTTTATTTAAAAATACTATTATCTAAATTATTATAATTATTATTTTATTCAAAAATCAAATATGGGAGATGAGATTTTACACTAATTACTTGATATACTAAGACTAAGTGACTAAGTTATTGGTTTAAATTCAAATGGAAGGTTTTGAATCTGATTTGAAATTCAAATGAGAAATTTTGAAAACTCACAATCCCTTGATGGTAGGTAATGTGAGAGGAAATCTCTCAGTGGATGGAGTCTTGACCGGTGTATAAATAGGGTCTGTGATTAACCATTAAGTCACACATTGGCTTATGGTGATATAGAATTGGCAAAAAATCCTACTCCTTCTATTCTTCTGAAACACAGTAGGGAATTCCCAAATCTCTTTCTCTATTTCTTATAATTCTTTTTCTTATTTCAGATCCATTGCTTGAAGACTTGAGCAGTTATAGCTGGAAGTCAGATCGCTGTTTTCTTTCACTTATAAACAATTGTTTGTTTATAGTTTTTGAAATTATGCTTTCATTAGTGGTATCAGAGCCAACTCCATGCCAAATTACTTAGTTTCTATTATTTTAAAATCGCATGAAATTATTTTTCAAAAAATTGATTTTAATATTGCAGTATTAATTTTTATGATGAAATTCACTCGGCATGCACTGTTCTTAAATATGCAAACTCGGTTCATGTATTGTGTTTATTTTACCAATCTCACGGCATCTTTTTCTTTCCAAAGAGAGATTTTCTTTTTGATTGGTTTGTTCACTAAGTGGTCTTGGTTTTATGAGAAAGTTTTTGTGTTGAGTTTTTCGCGTAACAGTGAAGTCACCATAAGGAAAAGAAGTCGCGTCGGATCAGGAGGCAAGGAAGGGCCGGCGGCACTAGGGTTTCCTGAGCGCCAAAGAGGATTGAAACGGCGTGGGTTGTGTTGTTTAGGCTTAGTGTATTAGGTTGTGGGCTATATCCGGCCCATTGAGGAGAAGAGTCTTGTTAAAGCTTACGGACTACGGGATTTGGGTCTGACCAATTCAATAAACAAACCAATTAGGTTTATAAAGCTTGAGTCATTGGTCAAATAGGTCGGCCCACTCTAAGGCCTAACCCGATAAAATGTGCATGTGAGACTCCGCTAACCTGACTTGTACTCGTACTCGACTAGCGCATCTTGACAGAGCTTGGCCCGGTTCAGTGAATCGGCTGACCGAACTAGTTGACTGTTGACAAGACTGGACCAGTCAACCCTTTGACCAGTCAAACCAAAAAAAAAAACCTGTGCATAAATATTTATTGCATGCCATATATGCATTTATTAATTTTTATTGGCCTATAATTGTGATTATTATTTGTGCATTAATTAAATTTTTATGTAAATGTCAATATATGTCTTTATTAATTAGGCTTATTGATGTTAAAATTGTATTCTATTTCATGTACATTAGTATTGAAATACATGATTATATAAGCCTTAATTAAATTAATGGACTTTTTGCTGTGGGGTATGGATGTGTACATCTAAGGAGATTCTGTCTAGGAGATTGGATTTTAAGCGGGACCATTGTAACCCCTCCATTTTCCTCAGAATCTTGAAGTTCTATCTAGGAAAGAAAATTTTTTCCTAAGAACTTACTTGGTCGTGCTATTCGTATCTACAGTAAAATAGGCCTAGAATATTAAAGTTTTTAAATAATAAATTGAGTCATATCAAGAAAAATGAATATCATCGTGTATTAAAATTAGCCACAACAATTTTATCACACGTAGATATTTTTATAAATTGGCTTTAAATCCACATTGCAATTAAGTCATAGTTGATGATTACTTTACCGTACAGGGAGATAATTATTTTCTTTAACATGATTGGAATAAGATAGTGATTAAGGAAGGGAATACTATAGGTTTCCTTATTCCACTAGTCTTATTATAAAATATAAGCATATCTAATGCATTATGCAACCTATATCCACATGAAAGGTTTAGATTTTTGCTTTTGAATCTAACATTGGTTGGTTCAAACTACAGGTTTGTTTTAAAGTAATGATTAAATTTCTTGGTTATTGCAGTTGCTGTTACTTCTTTTCTAAGTAATGATTCTCATATTCCAATTTTGAACGGTGAAATTTTTTCTAATTGGAAGGACAAAATCCTTTTGACATTAGGGTGCATGGATATTGATCTAGTACACTGTATTGACAAACCGACAGTGCCTATGGAATCAAGTCTTGCTACATATCAATTGGCCTATGAACGGTGGGAGAAATCCAACCGTCTGTGTCTAATGTTCATCAAGTCGCATGTTAGTAAGAGCATTAGAGGGTCAATTCCTGAGTGCGACTATGTCAAGGACTACATAAAGGCTATTGAAGAGCAATTTGTTAGTTCTGACAAGGCACTTGCTAGCACCCTAATGTACAAGTTGTCAGTGATGAAACATCACAAATCTAAAAGTGTGCGTGAGCACATCGTGGAAATGAGGGACATTGCAGCGCCTCAAGTCCTTGGAGATTGAGATTACAGAATCCTTTCTTGTCCATTTCATACTCAACTCTCTCCTTGTAGCATATGGACCATTTAAAACATCATACAACACACATAAGGAAAAATGGTCTATTAATGAGTTGCTGACTATGTGTGTGCAAGAAGATGAGAGGTTGAAACATAAAAATATGGAGAGTGCCAACTTTGTCACTCACAAAAAGGGATAAGGAAAGAAAGGTAAAGGTGTTGATGGTAAACCTTTTAAGAAGAAGGAAAAATGGTCTTTGAAACGAAATGACCATAGGGATGCATGCTCCTTCTGTAAGAAAAAGGGGCACCAAAAGAAAGATTGCTTGAAATACAAGCAATGACTCGTGAAAAAAGGTAATCTCAATATTCTTGTGTGTTATGAATCTAATTTCATGGATACTCATCATAATACATGGTGGTTTGATTCAGGTACTACAATTCATGTTGTTATTGTCATGTAGGACTTTCTCAGCCTAAGGGAACCAACGGGAAGTGAACAAGGCATCTATTATGGAAATGGTATGCATTCGCACATTAAGGCAGTGGGGACTTTTAGGCTTGTTTTAAAAAATAAATTTCAACTAGATCTTGAAAACACTTTTTATGTACCTTCTTTTTCCAGAAATTTAATTTCAATTTCTAGACTAGCACATTTGAAGTTTCAATTTCATTTTGTAAACTCTACAGTTTATTTATCTAAAAATTCAGTTGCCATAGGCACTAGAAGTTTAATAAATGGTTTGTACAGATTAAATCTAGATCCTGTCTATGAGCAAAGTCTCCTAACAATGCATGATGATGTTGGTACTAAACGTACCATTATTGATGAGTCCTCCTCTACATTATGGCACCGAAGATTAGGTCATATCTCCATTGAAAGAATGATGAGATTAGTTTATAATGGAATCCTCAAAACTCTAGATTTTTTTTTTTTTTTTTCAACACTTGTGTGGTTTGCATAAAGGGTAAGCAAACCAATAAGACAAGTAAAGGTGCCAAGAGGAGTAATGAAATACTTGGGATCATAGGCACTGATATCTGTGGTCCATTTAGTACCCTTTGTCTAAACGGTTAAAGATACATTATCTCATTTATTGATGACCATACTCGGTACATGTATCTCTACCTTCTGTTTAATAAAGCTGAAGCTCTAGATGCATTTAGGACATTTAATAAAGAAGTAGTAAAACAATTAGACAAAAGTATTAAGATCATAAGATCAGATAGGGGTGATGATTATTATGGAAGATACAAAGAATTAGGACAATGACTGGGTCCATTTGCAGAATTTCTTAAGTATGAGGGTATTGTTGCACAATATACTATGCCGTGATCACCTTACCAAAATGGTGTTACAGAAAGGCGGAATCGTACCCTTATGGATATGGTTTGGAGTATGTTAAGCAACAATGATCTTCCCTTATATTTGTGGAGTGAGGCCTTAAAAACTGCAGTGTATATCTTAAACAGAGTTCCATCTAAGGCGGTTCCCAAAACGCCATTTGAGTTATGAAAAGGATGGAAACCAAGTTTAAGACACTTACACATATGGGGTTGTCCAGTTGAGGTCAGAATCTATGATTCACAATTAAAGAAATTAAACCCTAGAACAATCAGTGGATACTTCATTGGTTATGCAAAAAATTCTAAGGGTTATAAATTTTACTTTCACTCACATGCACCTAGAATTGTTGAAGCTATGAATGCAAAATTTCTTGAGGATATGTCTTTATGCTAGCAGGTGGTGTTATATCTTGGAAAAGCACCAAACAGACAAAAGTTGCATCGTCTACTATGGAGGCAGAGTTTATAGCATGCTTTGAAGCAACTTCGCAGCCCAAATGGTTAAAGAATTTTATCACAGGGCTTCAGATTGTGGATTCAATATCAAAGTCATTAAGGATTTACTATGATAACTCGGCAGCAGTGTTCTTTTCAAAGAACAACAAGAATGGGAGCAGAAGTAAACATATCAACATAAAGTACCTTGCTGTCAGAGAAAGAATTAAATAACAAGAAGTGACCATTGAACATATAAGTACTGATTTAATGGTGGCAGACCCTTTGATGAAAGGGCTCTCAATCAAAGTGTTTACAAAACATGTGGAAAACATAGGATTGGTCAGTACACTTTGTTCTTGATCTCTTATTTAATTGTTGATAAAATCAATTTATTTGTGCACATATAGCATCTGTTCCTAAAATTGTCCATTGGGACATTAGACCCGCAATGACTTATAGGAAGTTATGCATAAAGAGTTACCACATAGAGTTTTATTAAGAAAGGTCGTACATTGTGATACATGGAAGGAATTGTTTACTGCATAAAAAAAAATCTAAAACTTTTGATTACTACAAAGACTCACTAGCTTACGAAAGTTTCCCTACAAATGAATTTATGGATTAAATATCTGGGGGAAAACTTTTTGCTTACTCTTAATAAAATCAACAATCAATCAAGTATATGAGGGTGTAAACTAGTTGTAACAGTGTAGGATATCTCAAGATACTCTCACCAAAGGTATTTTTGCAAAGGAATGTGAAAGGGTGGAGTATGTAATCCTATATATGAATGAACTATGCTTATTTTGTCTTGTGGTCAAGAACAAAGTGTACGACCTTTCTTAATAAAACTTTCTTAATAAAACTTTATGTGCTAACTCTTTATGCATGACTTAGTATAAGTCATTGCGGGTCTAATGTCCCAAAGGCCAATTTTAGGAACAGATACTATATGTGCACAAATAAATTGATTTTATCGACAATTAAATAAGAGATCAAGAACAAAGTGTATTGACCAATCTCATGTTTTCCACATGTTTTGTAAACACTTTGATTGAGAGTCCTTTCGTCAAAGTGTCTGCCACCATTAAATCAGTACTTATATGTTCAATGATCACTTCTTGTTTTTAATTCTTTCTCTCACAGTAAGGTACTTTATGTCGAGTTATCACAGTAAATCCTTAATGGCTTGATATTAAATCCAAAATTTGAAGTCCCGTGATAAAACTCTTTAACCATTTGGGCTACGAAGTTGCTTCAAACCATGCTATAAACTCTGCCTCCATAGTAGACGATGCAACTATTGTCTGTTTGGTGCTCTTCCAAGATATAGCACCACCTACTAGCATAAAGACATATCCTCAAGAAATTTTGTGTTCCTAGCTTCAACAATTCTAGGTGCGTGTGAGTGAAAGTAAAATTTATAACCCTTAGAATTTTCTACATGACCAATGAAGTATCCATTGATTGTTCTAGGGTCTAATTTCTTTAATTGTGGATCATAGATTCTGACCCCAACTGGACAATCCCACGTGTGTAAGTGTCTTAAACTTGGTTTCCATCCTTTCCATAACTCAAATGGCGTTTCGGGAACCGTCTTAGATGGAACTCTGTTTAAGATATACACTACAATTTTTAAGGCCTCACTCCACAAATGTAAGGGAAGATCATTGTTGCTTAACATACTTCGAACCATATCCATAAGAGTATTTATTCCGCCTTTCTGCAACACCATTTTGGTATGGTGATCCCAGCATAGTATATTGTTCAACAATACCCTCATCCTTAAGAAATTCTACAAATGGACCCAGTCTTTTGCCTGATTTTGTGTATCTTCCATAATATTCACCACCCCTATCTGATCTTACGATCTTAATACTTTTGTCTAATTGTTTCTCTACTTCTTTATTAAATGTCCTGAATGCATCTAGTGCTTCAGTTTTATTAAACAGAAGGTAGAGATACATATACTGAGTATGGTCATCAATAAATGAGATAAAGTATCTCTGACCATTTAGACAAGGGGTACTCAATGGACCACAAAATAGGTGTATGATCCAGTATTCTTACTCTCTTGCAACTTTACTGTCTACTGGTTTGCTATCCTTATGCAATCACACAAGTGTTGAAAATAATAAAAAAATATAGAGTTTTGAGGCTCATCATTAACTAATTATTCATTTTTCAATGGAGATATGACCTATCTCCGGTTTTGACCCATTAATTGTAAGGGAGGGGAATTCATCAATATGGTACGTTTAGTACCAACACATTGCATTGTTAGGAGACTTTGCTTATAGATGGATCTAAATTTAATGTGTACCAAACCATTTATTAAATTTAGTCCTATGGCAACTGTAATTTTTAAATAATAAACTGTAGAGTTTACAAAATGAAATTGAAATTTCAAATGTACTATCTAGAAATTGAAATTCATTTTTGGAAAAAGAAGGTACATAAAAAAGTGTTTTCAAGTATAGTGTTGAAATTTTATTTTCTAAAACAAGGCCTAAAAAGTTCCCACCTGCCTCAATGTGCGAACGCATAACATTTCCATAATAGTGTCGTTTGTTCACTTCCATGGTTTCCTTATGATTACGAAAGCCCTTACATGACATTAACAACGTGGAATTGTAGAGTACCTGAATCAGTCCATCTATGTATTATGATGAGATCCATTGGGAAATTAGATTTATAACACACAATGAACATTGAGATTTACCTTTTTTCACGAAGCCATTGCTTGTATTCAGCAATCTTTCTTTTGGTGCCCCTTTTTTTACAGAAGAAGCATGCATACCAATGGTCATTTCGTTTCAATGACCATTTTTCATTTTCTTAAAGGTCTTACCATCAGCACCTTACCTTTCTTTCCTTGTCCTTGGTGTGAGAGACCAAAATGCACTCTCGATCTTTATGTTTCAACCTCGCTCCTCTTGCACAACATCGTCAGCAGCTCATATTTAATAGACCATTTTCCTTATGTGTGTTATATGATATTTTTCAATGGTCCCTATGTGCAGGGAGCGAGTTGAGTATTGCAAGAGATAAGAAAGGATTTGTAATCTCAATCTCAAAGGATTGAGGCGGGGGCTGCAATGTTCTCATTTCTATGATGTGCTCACACACAATCTTAGATTTGTGATGTTTATCACTGACAACATGTTCATTAGGGTGCTAGCAAGTGCTTGTCAGAACTACAAAGGCTCTCTAATCGCCTTTGTGTAGTATTTGACATATCACACTCCAGGAATGACCCTTAAATGCTCTTGTACATGGACTTTGATGACCATAGACCACAGATGGTTGGATTTCTCCCCCGTTAAGAGGCAAATTGATATGTAGCAAGACTTGATCCATAGGCACTGTCGGTTTGTAATACAGTGTACTCTAGATCAATATCTAGGCACCTAATGTCAAAAGGATTTGTCCTTCCAATTAGACAAAATTTTCCCGTTCAAAATTGGAAATGAGAAAAATTACTTAGAAAAGAAGTAAGTACAGCAACTGTAAATAACCAAGAAACATTTAATTTAATACTTTGAACAAAATTGTTAGTTTGAACCAACCAATGTTAGATTCAAAAGCAAAAATCAACACTTTCCTGTGGGTATAGGTGCATAATGCATAGATATGCTTTTACTTATAATAAGGATCCTAATGGAATGAAGAAGAAACTTATAAGTGTGGGTATTTAGTATTCAATTTCTTAAATCACTATCTATTCCAATACAAGTCAAAGAAAATAATTACTCATTGGAGGGTTAAAGTACCCATCAACTATGACGACGGCAATGTGGGATTTTTAAACCAAATTTATATTATATATATATAAGATATGATATATAATATATCTGCATGTCAGAAAATTGTTGTGGCTAATTTTAATACACAGGAATTTTTGTCTTGATATAGCTCAATCCATTATTTTAGACACTTTAAAATTTTAGGCCTATTTTATTGTTAGGTACGAAATGAATAGATACCAAGTAAGTTATCAGGAAAGATTTTCTCCTAGGACAGGAACTTCAAGATTTACCGGAAAGATGGAGGGATCACAATGATGGTCCCTATTACGCAAAGGCCTCTCCTAATACAGAAGCTCCTTCGATGTCACATCCATACACCAAAAAAACATCAATTTCATTTAATGAGGCTATACACCTGTATTTCAAATACTAATGTACATTGAAATAAATACAATTTTTAACAAAAAAATAATAAACCTTTAATTAATAAAGACATATAGTGACAGTACATAAAAAATGTAATAATTGCACAAATAATAATTCACCACTTATAGGCAAAAAAAAAAAAATACAAGACAATGCAAAATATGACATGCATTAAATATTTATGCACATGTTTTTGGTTGAAATGGGTCAAAGGGTTTGACGATCTGGTTGGTAATAGTCAACTAGGCGGTCAAGTGTTATTGGAAAACGGGCCAAACTCTTGTCCAATGCGCGGGCGTTGGTGATTTTGGGGTCTTGGCTGGATGTAAGGGTTGAGGTGGGAGGAGTTTCTTCCCACTAAGGTGAACGCACCTTCCTCCAATCCCCGCACCATTTTCCTTCGTCCCCGCGGACGGAAAAGTGCTCTGCCCTCCTCCCTCCCCTGCTCCGTCTTCCAGCACGGCTCTGCCATCAGAACGATCCAC